>NW_027287257.1:0-87966 GCF_022747635.1 Hetaerina americana
AACTCTGTATGAAAGAATTTTCAAATAAACATTTTAAATCTGTTCTTATCAGCTTAATATCTGATACGTCCCGCATTGCGGGACCAGAATATTAATCTGATTTTTGGACATTGGCGGGGTACCCGGAGTTTACTCCATCCCTGCCGCGGGTTGGCCCGGCATTGCAGTACCGTCGGGATCGGCCCATCATTAAAAAGGTCCACTTAAAAGCTGATGAGAACAGATTGAAGCTTAAATTGATCCGCGAAAATTATTTATTTTCGCACTTGCAAATTTCAGGCGATCCGGCTGGAAAAATATTCGCGAAATTGCATTTTCGCGGAGAGAAGCGATTTTATTCCATGCGAGCGGAGCAAAAGTAATGTAATCCAAATTGAAGCAGCACAACGAAGTATTAAAAGGAATGAATTATTAAAAGGAGAGAAACTTGGGAAGAAAAAAAATCCCATCTGAAGAGAGTCGTCGTCACTTTAAAGTGTAAGTGTAACAATAAATACAATTTTGTGAAAATAATGCAATTATTTTTTCTGCTTTCAATGCAACGTCAACAACAACAACGTCTTGTCTCCTCAGTATTCCATCATTGGAGACGACGACAACTGTTGAAGAGAGGCGCCGGATCACGTTTCAAACTTTGGCGTGTGACGCCCCTTCCTTCCAGCTGTTTACCTCCCCCCCGAAGAGATGGCGCGCGCGCGCTCCCGGCAAGGAGCGTCATTCAAGACGACCCGACGCGAATCGACTCGCGGAAATAGGCGAGTTCCACTCTTTTACCTTAGTTTTTGAACACCAATCTTTCCACAGAATTTATGCGAAGATAATTCTTGTAAAAGGAGTGTGTGTTTGATGAAAAAAAATTGAACGGAAAAGAAACTCAATACATCGGAGGAAACGACCGATCGCGAGCACTCGGGAAAAATTGGAAAAATGTTTGCAAAAAAATTTTCAGAAATTTTTTGCGAATTTCGCGGAAATCGATGCCCATTTCCGCGATTTTTTCGAGAAAATGGAAAATATAAACAATGGAGAAATCTGGTTTTCCATCTTGTGTAATTGAAAGCGCCACTTTTTTACAGCCTTTTCGATTCCTATTCTCCGATTTGAAGAAAACCCTAATTTGTTTATATTTGAAGAAACCCTAATTTATGTATTTATTTATTTATAAGGAAAGCGTATTTTTACTAATGACGATTAATGCAAAGTAAGTGAACAGCACACGATTTTAAATCTCTACCACACAGGAAGTGAAGTGAAGAGGAAGCCCGTTTTTCGAAAAACTGTCGACCACTGAATACTGGCGAAAAGGGCCCTTTATTACCGCCCTGGATGCCCCCCTCCATTTTCGGAATGTTTGAAAATTGCGCCCGACCTTTCCCGGGAAGCGGGGAGAGAGCTTGCAATACGTCTCGTGTGTCGCTCACAGAGATGGCACGACCTAGCGAAGGACTCCGCGTTGCAATTTACTGTCTCGCCTCCGGACTCCGGGGACGCAATTGCTCCGGCCGTCCTGCCCCCCGCGCCCCCCCAAAACTTTTCTTGCTGCAGGAAAACAAGGAAGCCTTCGGAAACACCCCCGCAGGACCCTACGCGAATTCTCCCCGACCAATGCCACCCCGCGGCGCCTACGCCAATCCTGCGCCCTCCGCCCCAAGTGCTCCGGGGTCGTCCCTACACATGTAAATATTGCAGAAAAGGGCTCCCTTATCGCTTCTCGGCCTTATGGCTAAGATCAAAGTGTAGTATCTGTTCTTATCAGCTTAATATCTGATACGTCCCGCATTGCGGGACCAGAATATTAATCTGATTTTTGGACATTGGCGGGGTACCCGGAGTTTACTCCATCCCTGCCGCGGGTTGGCCCGGCATTGCAGTACCGTCGGGATCGGCCCATCATTAAAAAGGTCCACTTAAAAGCTGATGAGAACAGATTGAAGCTTAAATTGATCCGCGAAAATTATTTATTTTCGCACTTGCAAATTTCAGGCGATCCGGCTGGAAAAATATTCGCGAAATTGCATTTTCGCGGAGAGAAGCGATTTTATTCCATGCGAGCGGAGCAAAAGTAATGTAATCCAAATTGAAGCAGCACAACGAAGTATTAAAAGGAATGAATTATTAAAAGGAGAGAAACTTGGGAAGAAAAAAAATCCCATCTGAAGAGAGTCGTCGTCACTTTAAAGTGTAAGTGTAACAATAAATACAATTTTGTGAAAATAATGCAATTATTTTTTCTGCTTTCAATGCAACGTCAACAACAACAACGTCTTGTCTCCTCAGTATTCCATCATTGGAGACGACGACAACTGTTGAAGAGAGGCGCCGGATCACGTTTCAAACTTTGGCGTGTGACGCCCCTTCCTTCCAGCTGTTTACCTCCCCCCCGAAGAGATGGCGCGCGCGCGCTCCCGGCAAGGAGCGTCATTCAAGACGACCCGACGCGAATCGACTCGCGGAAATAGGCGAGTTCCACTCTTTTACCTTAGTTTTTGAACACCAATCTTTCCACAGAATTTATGCGAAGATAATTCTTGTAAAAGGAGTGTGTGTTTGATGAAAAAAAATTGAACGGAAAAGAAACTCAATACATCGGAGGAAACGACCGATCGCGAGCACTCGGGAAAAATTGGAAAAATGTTTGCAAAAAAATTTTCAGAAATTTTTTGCGAATTTCGCGGAAATCGATGCCCATTTCCGCGATTTTTTCGAGAAAATGGAAAATATAAACAATGGAGAAATCTGGTTTTCCATCTTGTGTAATTGAAAGCGCCACTTTTTTACAGCCTTTTCGATTCCTATTCTCCGATTTGAAGAAAACCCTAATTTGTTTATATTTGAAGAAACCCTAATTTATGTATTTATTTATTTATAAGGAAAGCGTATTTTTACTAATGACGATTAATGCAAAGTAAGTGAACAGCACACGATTTTAAATCTCTACCACACAGGAAGTGAAGTGAAGAGGAAGCCCGTTTTTCGAAAAACTGTCGACCACTGAATACTGGCGAAAAGGGCCCTTTATTACCGCCCTGGATGCCCCCCTCCATTTTCGGAATGTTTGAAAATTGCGCCCGACCTTTCCCGGGAAGCGGGGAGAGAGCTTGCAATACGTCTCGTGTGTCGCTCACAGAGATGGCACGACCTAGCGAAGGACTCCGCGTTGCAATTTACTGTCTCGCCTCCGGACTCCGGGGACGCAATTGCTCCGGCCGTCCTGCCCCCCGCGCCCCCCCAAAACTTTTCTTGCTGCAGGAAAACAAGGAAGCCTTCGGAAACACCCCCGCAGGACCCTACGCGAATTCTCCCCGACCAATGCCACCCCGCGGCGCCTACGCCAATCCTGCGCCCTCCGCCCCAAGTGCTCCGGGGTCGTCCCTACACATGTAAATATTGCAGAAAAGGGCTCCCTTATCGCTTCTCGGCCTTATGGCTAAGATCAAAGTGTAGTATCTGTTCTTATCAGCTTAATCCCCTTAACTTTCTTCTTTTTCGCCCGCCAAATTCAAATTTTTAAATGAACAGATCTACCGCTTTTGGACCTTTCTAGCCTCTCTGAGGAATCCCGGACGGGCCCCGACCAACGGTAAGCCCCCCGGGACACTCCCAGAGGGAAGGGGCAACAGGACACTAGGCGCCTGCTCTGCCCAGTAGCCCCTCTTTCGACCCCCGATGGCCCCACGGTCCATTGCCTCTTCAAGGCGGACCGTGGGACCCACCGCCCCCTCAGGGCTCCCCGGTCGCTCACGGACCGTTCCCCACGCCCACTTGGGGTGATAACCTCCCCGGGCTCGACGCCGGGCCCCTAAGGCCCGGCGCAGGCCCCCGCCCCCGGTGCACCGCCGGGTCCCTTCAGGACCGGTAGGCTGAGCACCGGACGTTCCCCGGCCCCCGGTGCACTGCCAGGTCCCCTCCGGACCGGTAGCTTGAGCACCGAGGCCCCCGGACCCCCTCAGGGCCCCCGGGAGCACCCTCCGTCGATCCCGTACGGATCGGCGCAGAGCGGGTGATTTGAACGGCGCGCGGTTTCCTTTTCGGCCGCGACGCCGGTCAAGCGACCGTTCGGCGCGCTTCACGCCCGATCGGTTCGATTGACCCCCTCCCCCCCGTCCGGTATTTGTGGAAGACTTCATCTTCCACAAAACCGTCATTTCAAAACCCCGGTAAATTCAAATTTCCTCCCGATCCCACCCATACGGGCCGAGAAGCGGGTTGAGCGCCTTCAGCGCCATCCCTCGGCGGCCGCCTGGACTTCATTCAGGTGGACGCCACGCGCTTAATTTAAATTTGTATTTTTGAAAATTTTCGTTCCGCAGTCCCTCAGACCGCGGAAAAGCCCTCCGTCGCCCCCCTTGGCCTTCAGCATTTATATCTTTTGAATTTTTTTGTGTCCTTAAAAGGACAATTTTCAAAACAACGTACCACGGTCCTTCAGGCCGTGGAATATCGTCCGCCAGGCCCCGTTTGTGCCATGACTTAACGCCCTCCCATGCCCCCACGTCCTCCCCGTAAAAACGGGGGGGCGGGGGCCGTTAGAAAAGCACCATCGCGTGCTAGTTCCTCCGCCCCCCCCTCCTCCTCTCGCACTCCGCGGAGGAGGAAAGTCGAGGCGTCAGAGCCCGACTCCTCCCCTCCCCATACACCACCGGACGGCGCGTCCGAAAGCGCTTCGGCGCGTAGGACGCGTCGCCCGCGGAAAATCATACACTATGGCTCCCCCGTTTCTTCTTCTTCTTCTTCTCCATCCGGCGTCCGAAAGCCTTCCCTTGAGACCTTCTCCCCGCTCTCGGACGTCACCTATTCTCCCCCCAAGTCCCGTTCTTCTTCCCCTCTCTCCCTCGACGACTTCACGACGCCTCCGGATTCTTCTTCGTCCAGACGTCCGGCGCTGGATTCTCCCCCCCCGATTCCCCCGACTGCCCCCGCCCCCCAAACGACTGACAGGGTCCCGGCGCTTCTCCTGACCGGCACCGCGGTGTCGGCCAGGAGAATCGACAATCAACTTGTGGTTTACTTTCCCGTGGCGGACACGTTAACCTGCACCGAGGTGGGATGCAGCATGTCCTTCCGCGCTACGGAGTGGACGGCGATGCGGAGAAGTCTCGTCCGGCACCTGATGGAGCAGCACGGCCACCGACTCACGTCGGTGAACGCCTGCTCCATCTGCGGTGGGACTATCGGCCGCAAGCCGTCCACTCATCCCTGCCTCAAAGGGGGGATACGTAAGGCTGCGGACGGACGTGTTGCACTCTCGCATCGGTGCGGGGCATGCGATTTCGCATGCGCTACCCGTCGCGGGCTTGCGAACCACATGGTGACCCACAAGAGACCTCCCCCCTTGATTGCCCCCCTTCAGGAGGCAATCGAGGAGACAGTTAGATGCACGACGCCGCCCAACGTGACCGAGGCGCAACCCTCCGATCCAGACGCAGCAGCAGACGCTCCGGCCGAAGACCTGGCGCCGGGGCAGCCTCCTGAAGTCGGTGACCTTAACGACACCGGGTCACCGCCGCCTGTGGACGCAGCAACATCGCCGCCGCCAGCTCCAGACGCAGCAGAAGGAGCACCACGACAGGTCGAGCCACCGATACAGCAGAAGGAGAAGCTGTGGCTCGACCGACTGGCCAGCACATCCGGCCAGTCATGGGAGGAGTTCGAGGTCGTGGTGCAGGATCTGGTGGCCACCACCCAGGCGGAGAGGAAGAGGGAGGCGAAACCTGCGGACGGAGGGGAAGCTCCTCGGCCACGAAACGTCGTGCACAGACAACCACCAAGACGCAGACAAGTAGCTGACTACGACGCGAAAAAGGCGTCGGACATACAGAAACTCTTCAGGAGTCATCCCAGGAGGGCAGTGGAGAGCATCCTGTCCGATAAGTCACCCTATTGCGACATTCCCGCGGAGGAGGTGGAAAAGCATTTCCGCCAAGTCTACGGGAATGTCGGGATGGGGGGCTTGGAGGACGAGGGTGACGACTCGGTCTACCGTCGCACGACGGAGACCGAGAAGAAACTGCTCCTCGAAAGGATCACTCCTGAGGAAGTGACGAGACGCATGTCTAGAACCAAGAACACCGCCCCGGGCCCCGATGGCCTCACCTACGGCGACCTGAGGGCGGTCGATAGACATGGACGAATTCTCTCTTTTATCTTCAACAGATGCCTGAAGGAGGCCAGGACACCGGCCGCGTGGAAGACCTCTCGGACTGTCCTCCTGCACAAAGGGGGGGACCGCCAGGACATCGGCAACTGGAGGCCCATAGCGCTTGGCAACACCATCGCCAAGCTGTACGCCGGGGTGCTTGCTGACCGCATACTATCTTGGGCGGTCAGCGGGAAGAAGATGCACCCGGCTCAAAAGGGCTTCCGGGAGTTCGAGGGGTGCCACGAGCACAATTTCACCCTTCAGGCAGCTGTTGACGAAATGAGACGCAGACGTTCCCGAATCGCACTGGCTTGGCTTGACCTACGGAACGCGTTCGGGTCCATCCCGCACCAACACCTCCAGAACACCCTGAGGAGGATGGACTTGCCTGAGGAGATGAGGAGGACCGTGGAGGAGTTGCAGAAGGGCTCCACGGTCGTGAAGACGACCAGCGGCGACACCGGCGTCATCGACATCTGCGCCGGTGTCAAGCAGGGGTGCCCGTTATCACCGACCATTTTCAACTTGGGAATGGAGCCGGTGATACGGGCGGTCGCTGGTGAGGCAGGCAAGTCCGGAGTCGTCGTCCAGGGGCAAAACATCGCCATCCTGGCCTACGCGGACGACTTGGTGCTGGTGGCCCGGGACCAGGAGCACCTGCAGCGCCTGCTGAACATCGCGGGAGAAGAGGCGACCGCTGCAGGTCTACAGTTCAAGCCAAGCAAGTGCGCAACGCTGGACCTCAACTTTGCAGCAAACCAGCCCGTGCAGCCGTCCCAACTCACCATCCAGGGGGCGGCCATTTCCAGCCTGAAGGACGGCGAAGCGTACCGGTACCTCGGGGTCCCGTTCGGGTTCCACGTGGACCAGACCCCCGAGGAGGACCTGGTGCGCTTGGGCGAGGACGTCAAGAAGATCGACGAGTCACTCCTCGCCCCGTGGCAGAAGATCGCCGCGACCAACATCTTCCTTCTGCCCAGGCTGGAATTCATCTTGCGGGCTGGTAATGTTAAAAAGAAAAACTTGACCGACATCGACAAGAGGCTGAAGGCCTGCGCAAAGGGCTGGCTCCATTTGCCCAAAAGGGCATCGCCTGAGATGGTCTTCATTGGCCATCAACACGGCGGCGCAGGTCTTCTCCCTCTTTCCGACTTGACTGACATATTGACCATCGTGCAGGGATATCGACTCCTCCATTCCCGTGACCCCAACGTGAGAGTGCTCGCCTGGGGTCGCCTGAAGGAGGTAGTGCGGAGGAAGCTGAGGAGACCGCCAACCACCGGTGATCTCGCAGAGTACCTTAGTGGTAGTCTGCGGGATGACTTTGGAAGGGAAAGCGGCGACTTCAGTTCCCTCTTCACGCAGGTTCGCTCCGCGTCACGCCGTATCGCCGCGCGCATAGGCTTGAGCTGGAGATGGTCGGACGAGCTAAGGGAGATGCAGATTTCGTTCCGGGACATGAATGACGGGGCTGAAGACCGCCCCCCCTTCATCAGGGTTCCTCCGAAGGCCGTAAGGCAACTGACGGGTGCCCTGAAGATCGCGGTGCGGCGCTACTACCTGAACAAGGTAAGCGCCAAGCCCGATCAAGGGAAAGTCATTCGTGCCTCGGCGAAATCTGAAGCCTCCAATCACTTCCTGGCAGGAGGGAGATACACCAGGTTTTGTGATTGGAGGTTCATCTTTAGGGCTCGGCTCGATCTGCTCCCGCTCAATGCCTGTCGCCGTTGGGAAACCAACGGGGACAAGCGGTGTCGGCGATGTGGCTACGCGGAGGAGACCCTGCCCCACGTCGTTAATCACTGCACGATGCACTCAAGGACGTGGCAGCATAGACATAATGCTGTCCAAGACCGACTACACAGGGCTCTGATTGGACGCCGGGGAAAAGGTGACGATGAAATCAGAGTCAACAAACAAGTACCTGGCACTGACTCGACTCTTAGACCAGACCTGGTTATAACTAACCAGGCCGACAAGACTGTGACATTGATCGACGTAGCAGTACCGTTCGAGAACAACGAGGGAGCTCTGCTGGCAGCCAGGACCGCGAAGGAGGAGAAGTACGCCGCCCTGGCAGAGACCATCCGCCAGCAGGGATACCGGTCATCGGTCGCCGCCATCGTCGTGGGAAGCCTGGGGACGTGGGACTCGCAGAACGACCCCGTCCTGAAGTCCCTGGGCCTACCTCGACGATTCTGCACCACCATGCGGCGACTGATGGTCAGCGACGTCATCCGCTGGACCCGGGACTGCTACGTCGAACACATCACGGGACATAGACAGTATGAAGACGGCTCCGGAGGCTGAAAAGGAAAGGACAAAAGTGAAGTCGTGTAAAATCATTTCCCCCCCTCTTTCCATACTTCTTCATTGTAAAACCTTTCTCTGTCCCCTTTCTCTTTTATTTACTCTATGAGCCATAGTGTATGAATGGCCACGCCGTGGTGTATAAACGGCCCCCCCCAAAAGTGTAAACCCTCCCCGTGAGAGACTTAAACATATAAAACATTTTATAAAAAAAAACACTCGTGCGAGAAGCCTATATTATTATAATATTTCCCCAAAATAAAGGGGCAAAAAGACTTGTTCCCCGGCTCCCTCATTTGGAGGGAGCCGGTCATGTATAAATTATATATTAATTATAAGTTGCTTAAAACTCTGTATGAAAGAATTTTCAAATAAACATTTTAAATCTGTTCTTATCAGCTTAATATCTGATACGTCCCGCATTGCGGGACCAGAATATTAATCTGATTTTTGGACATTGGCGGGGTACCCGGAGTTTACTCCATCCCTGCCGCGGGTTGGCCCGGCATTGCAGTACCGTCGGGATCGGCCCATCATTAAAAAGGTCCACTTAAAAGCTGATGAGAACAGATTGAAGCTTAAATTGATCCGCGAAAATTATTTATTTTCGCACTTGCAAATTTCAGGCGATCCGGCTGGAAAAATATTCGCGAAATTGCATTTTCGCGGAGAGAAGCGATTTTATTCCATGCGAGCGGAGCAAAAGTAATGTAATCCAAATTGAAGCAGCACAACGAAGTATTAAAAGGAATGAATTATTAAAAGGAGAGAAACTTGGGAAGAAAAAAAATCCCATCTGAAGAGAGTCGTCGTCACTTTAAAGTGTAAGTGTAACAATAAATACAATTTTGTGAAAATAATGCAATTATTTTTTCTGCTTTCAATGCAACGTCAACAACAACAACGTCTTGTCTCCTCAGTATTCCATCATTGGAGACGACGACAACTGTTGAAGAGAGGCGCCGGATCACGTTTCAAACTTTGGCGTGTGACGCCCCTTCCTTCCAGCTGTTTACCTCCCCCCCGAAGAGATGGCGCGCGCGCGCTCCCGGCAAGGAGCGTCATTCAAGACGACCCGACGCGAATCGACTCGCGGAAATAGGCGAGTTCCACTCTTTTACCTTAGTTTTTGAACACCAATCTTTCCACAGAATTTATGCGAAGATAATTCTTGTAAAAGGAGTGTGTGTTTGATGAAAAAAAATTGAACGGAAAAGAAACTCAATACATCGGAGGAAACGACCGATCGCGAGCACTCGGGAAAAATTGGAAAAATGTTTGCAAAAAAATTTTCAGAAATTTTTTGCGAATTTCGCGGAAATCGATGCCCATTTCCGCGATTTTTTCGAGAAAATGGAAAATATAAACAATGGAGAAATCTGGTTTTCCATCTTGTGTAATTGAAAGCGCCACTTTTTTACAGCCTTTTCGATTCCTATTCTCCGATTTGAAGAAAACCCTAATTTGTTTATATTTGAAGAAACCCTAATTTATGTATTTATTTATTTATAAGGAAAGCGTATTTTTACTAATGACGATTAATGCAAAGTAAGTGAACAGCACACGATTTTAAATCTCTACCACACAGGAAGTGAAGTGAAGAGGAAGCCCGTTTTTCGAAAAACTGTCGACCACTGAATACTGGCGAAAAGGGCCCTTTATTACCGCCCTGGATGCCCCCCTCCATTTTCGGAATGTTTGAAAATTGCGCCCGACCTTTCCCGGGAAGCGGGGAGAGAGCTTGCAATACGTCTCGTGTGTCGCTCACAGAGATGGCACGACCTAGCGAAGGACTCCGCGTTGCAATTTACTGTCTCGCCTCCGGACTCCGGGGACGCAATTGCTCCGGCCGTCCTGCCCCCCGCGCCCCCCCAAAACTTTTCTTGCTGCAGGAAAACAAGGAAGCCTTCGGAAACACCCCCGCAGGACCCTACGCGAATTCTCCCCGACCAATGCCACCCCGCGGCGCCTACGCCAATCCTGCGCCCTCCGCCCCAAGTGCTCCGGGGTCGTCCCTACACATGTAAATATTGCAGAAAAGGGCTCCCTTATCGCTTCTCGGCCTTATGGCTAAGATCAAAGTGTAGTATCTGTTCTTATCAGCTTAATATCTGATACGTCCCGCATTGCGGGACCAGAATATTAATCTGATTTTTGGACATTGGCGGGGTACCCGGAGTTTACTCCATCCCTGCCGCGGGTTGGCCCGGCATTGCAGTACCGTCGGGATCGGCCCATCATTAAAAAGGTCCACTTAAAAGCTGATGAGAACAGATTGAAGCTTAAATTGATCCGCGAAAATTATTTATTTTCGCACTTGCAAATTTCAGGCGATCCGGCTGGAAAAATATTCGCGAAATTGCATTTTCGCGGAGAGAAGCGATTTTATTCCATGCGAGCGGAGCAAAAGTAATGTAATCCAAATTGAAGCAGCACAACGAAGTATTAAAAGGAATGAATTATTAAAAGGAGAGAAACTTGGGAAGAAAAAAAATCCCATCTGAAGAGAGTCGTCGTCACTTTAAAGTGTAAGTGTAACAATAAATACAATTTTGTGAAAATAATGCAATTATTTTTTCTGCTTTCAATGCAACGTCAACAACAACAACGTCTTGTCTCCTCAGTATTCCATCATTGGAGACGACGACAACTGTTGAAGAGAGGCGCCGGATCACGTTTCAAACTTTGGCGTGTGACGCCCCTTCCTTCCAGCTGTTTACCTCCCCCCCGAAGAGATGGCGCGCGCGCGCTCCCGGCAAGGAGCGTCATTCAAGACGACCCGACGCGAATCGACTCGCGGAAATAGGCGAGTTCCACTCTTTTACCTTAGTTTTTGAACACCAATCTTTCCACAGAATTTATGCGAAGATAATTCTTGTAAAAGGAGTGTGTGTTTGATGAAAAAAAATTGAACGGAAAAGAAACTCAATACATCGGAGGAAACGACCGATCGCGAGCACTCGGGAAAAATTGGAAAAATGTTTGCAAAAAAATTTTCAGAAATTTTTTGCGAATTTCGCGGAAATCGATGCCCATTTCCGCGATTTTTTCGAGAAAATGGAAAATATAAACAATGGAGAAATCTGGTTTTCCATCTTGTGTAATTGAAAGCGCCACTTTTTTACAGCCTTTTCGATTCCTATTCTCCGATTTGAAGAAAACCCTAATTTGTTTATATTTGAAGAAACCCTAATTTATGTATTTATTTATTTATAAGGAAAGCGTATTTTTACTAATGACGATTAATGCAAAGTAAGTGAACAGCACACGATTTTAAATCTCTACCACACAGGAAGTGAAGTGAAGAGGAAGCCCGTTTTTCGAAAAACTGTCGACCACTGAATACTGGCGAAAAGGGCCCTTTATTACCGCCCTGGATGCCCCCCTCCATTTTCGGAATGTTTGAAAATTGCGCCCGACCTTTCCCGGGAAGCGGGGAGAGAGCTTGCAATACGTCTCGTGTGTCGCTCACAGAGATGGCACGACCTAGCGAAGGACTCCGCGTTGCAATTTACTGTCTCGCCTCCGGACTCCGGGGACGCAATTGCTCCGGCCGTCCTGCCCCCCGCGCCCCCCCAAAACTTTTCTTGCTGCAGGAAAACAAGGAAGCCTTCGGAAACACCCCCGCAGGACCCTACGCGAATTCTCCCCGACCAATGCCACCCCGCGGCGCCTACGCCAATCCTGCGCCCTCCGCCCCAAGTGCTCCGGGGTCGTCCCTACACATGTAAATATTGCAGAAAAGGGCTCCCTTATCGCTTCTCGGCCTTATGGCTAAGATCAAAGTGTAGTATCTGTTCTTATCAGCTTAATATCTGATACGTCCCGCATTGCGGGACCAGAATATTAATCTGATTTTTGGACATTGGCGGGGTACCCGGAGTTTACTCCATCCCTGCCGCGGGTTGGCCCGGCATTGCAGTACCGTCGGGATCGGCCCATCATTAAAAAGGTCCACTTAAAAGCTGATGAGAACAGATTGAAGCTTAAATTGATCCGCGAAAATTATTTATTTTCGCACTTGCAAATTTCAGGCGATCCGGCTGGAAAAATATTCGCGAAATTGCATTTTCGCGGAGAGAAGCGATTTTATTCCATGCGAGCGGAGCAAAAGTAATGTAATCCAAATTGAAGCAGCACAACGAAGTATTAAAAGGAATGAATTATTAAAAGGAGAGAAACTTGGGAAGAAAAAAAATCCCATCTGAAGAGAGTCGTCGTCACTTTAAAGTGTAAGTGTAACAATAAATACAATTTTGTGAAAATAATGCAATTATTTTTTCTGCTTTCAATGCAACGTCAACAACAACAACGTCTTGTCTCCTCAGTATTCCATCATTGGAGACGACGACAACTGTTGAAGAGAGGCGCCGGATCACGTTTCAAACTTTGGCGTGTGACGCCCCTTCCTTCCAGCTGTTTACCTCCCCCCCGAAGAGATGGCGCGCGCGCGCTCCCGGCAAGGAGCGTCATTCAAGACGACCCGACGCGAATCGACTCGCGGAAATAGGCGAGTTCCACTCTTTTACCTTAGTTTTTGAACACCAATCTTTCCACAGAATTTATGCGAAGATAATTCTTGTAAAAGGAGTGTGTGTTTGATGAAAAAAAATTGAACGGAAAAGAAACTCAATACATCGGAGGAAACGACCGATCGCGAGCACTCGGGAAAAATTGGAAAAATGTTTGCAAAAAAATTTTCAGAAATTTTTTGCGAATTTCGCGGAAATCGATGCCCATTTCCGCGATTTTTTCGAGAAAATGGAAAATATAAACAATGGAGAAATCTGGTTTTCCATCTTGTGTAATTGAAAGCGCCACTTTTTTACAGCCTTTTCGATTCCTATTCTCCGATTTGAAGAAAACCCTAATTTGTTTATATTTGAAGAAACCCTAATTTATGTATTTATTTATTTATAAGGAAAGCGTATTTTTACTAATGACGATTAATGCAAAGTAAGTGAACAGCACACGATTTTAAATCTCTACCACACAGGAAGTGAAGTGAAGAGGAAGCCCGTTTTTCGAAAAACTGTCGACCACTGAATACTGGCGAAAAGGGCCCTTTATTACCGCCCTGGATGCCCCCCTCCATTTTCGGAATGTTTGAAAATTGCGCCCGACCTTTCCCGGGAAGCGGGGAGAGAGCTTGCAATACGTCTCGTGTGTCGCTCACAGAGATGGCACGACCTAGCGAAGGACTCCGCGTTGCAATTTACTGTCTCGCCTCCGGACTCCGGGGACGCAATTGCTCCGGCCGTCCTGCCCCCCGCGCCCCCCCAAAACTTTTCTTGCTGCAGGAAAACAAGGAAGCCTTCGGAAACACCCCCGCAGGACCCTACGCGAATTCTCCCCGACCAATGCCACCCCGCGGCGCCTACGCCAATCCTGCGCCCTCCGCCCCAAGTGCTCCGGGGTCGTCCCTACACATGTAAATATTGCAGAAAAGGGCTCCCTTATCGCTTCTCGGCCTTATGGCTAAGATCAAAGTGTAGTATCTGTTCTTATCAGCTTAATCCCCTTAACTTTCTTCTTTTTCGCCCGCCAAATTCAAATTTTTAAATGAACAGATCTACCGCTTTTGGACCTTTCTAGCCTCTCTGAGGAATCCCGGACGGGCCCCGACCAACGGTAAGCCCCCCGGGACACTCCCAGAGGGAAGGGGCAACAGGACACTAGGCGCCTGCTCTGCCCAGTAGCCCCTCTTTCGACCCCCGATGGCCCCACGGTCCATTGCCTCTTCAAGGCGGACCGTGGGACCCACCGCCCCCTCAGGGCTCCCCGGTCGCTCACGGACCGTTCCCCACGCCCACTTGGGGTGATAACCTCCCCGGGCTCGACGCCGGGCCCCTAAGGCCCGGCGCAGGCCCCCGCCCCCGGTGCACCGCCGGGTCCCTTCAGGACCGGTAGGCTGAGCACCGGACGTTCCCCGGCCCCCGGTGCACTGCCAGGTCCCCTCCGGACCGGTAGCTTGAGCACCGAGGCCCCCGGACCCCCTCAGGGCCCCCGGGAGCACCCTCCGTCGATCCCGTACGGATCGGCGCAGAGCGGGTGATTTGAACGGCGCGCGGTTTCCTTTTCGGCCGCGACGCCGGTCAAGCGACCGTTCGGCGCGCTTCACGCCCGATCGGTTCGATTGACCCCCTCCCCCCCGTCCGGTATTTGTGGAAGACTTCATCTTCCACAAAACCGTCATTTCAAAACCCCGGTAAATTCAAATTTCCTCCCGATCCCACCCATACGGGCCGAGAAGCGGGTTGAGCGCCTTCAGCGCCATCCCTCGGCGGCCGCCTGGACTTCATTCAGGTGGACGCCACGCGCTTAATTTAAATTTGTATTTTTGAAAATTTTCGTTCCGCAGTCCCTCAGACCGCGGAAAAGCCCTCCGTCGCCCCCCTTGGCCTTCAGCATTTATATCTTTTGAATTTTTTTGTGTCCTTAAAAGGACAATTTTCAAAACAACGTACCACGGTCCTTCAGGCCGTGGAATATCGTCCGCCAGGCCCCGTTTGTGCCATGACTTAACGCCCTCCCATGCCCCCACGTCCTCCCCGTAAAAACGGGGGGGCGGGGGCCGTTAGAAAAGCACCATCGCGTGCTAGTTCCTCCGCCCCCCCCTCCTCCTCTCGCACTCCGCGGAGGAGGAAAGTCGAGGCGTCAGAGCCCGACTCCTCCCCTCCCCATACACCACCGGACGGCGCGTCCGAAAGCGCTTCGGCGCGTAGGACGCGTCGCCCGCGGAAAATCATACACTATGGCTCCCCCGTTTCTTCTTCTTCTTCTTCTCCATCCGGCGTCCGAAAGCCTTCCCTTGAGACCTTCTCCCCGCTCTCGGACGTCACCTATTCTCCCCCCAAGTCCCGTTCTTCTTCCCCTCTCTCCCTCGACGACTTCACGACGCCTCCGGATTCTTCTTCGTCCAGACGTCCGGCGCTGGATTCTCCCCCCCCGATTCCCCCGACTGCCCCCGCCCCCCAAACGACTGACAGGGTCCCGGCGCTTCTCCTGACCGGCACCGCGGTGTCGGCCAGGAGAATCGACAATCAACTTGTGGTTTACTTTCCCGTGGCGGACACGTTAACCTGCACCGAGGTGGGATGCAGCATGTCCTTCCGCGCTACGGAGTGGACGGCGATGCGGAGAAGTCTCGTCCGGCACCTGATGGAGCAGCACGGCCACCGACTCACGTCGGTGAACGCCTGCTCCATCTGCGGTGGGACTATCGGCCGCAAGCCGTCCACTCATCCCTGCCTCAAAGGGGGGATACGTAAGGCTGCGGACGGACGTGTTGCACTCTCGCATCGGTGCGGGGCATGCGATTTCGCATGCGCTACCCGTCGCGGGCTTGCGAACCACATGGTGACCCACAAGAGACCTCCCCCCTTGATTGCCCCCCTTCAGGAGGCAATCGAGGAGACAGTTAGATGCACGACGCCGCCCAACGTGACCGAGGCGCAACCCTCCGATCCAGACGCAGCAGCAGACGCTCCGGCCGAAGACCTGGCGCCGGGGCAGCCTCCTGAAGTCGGTGACCTTAACGACACCGGGTCACCGCCGCCTGTGGACGCAGCAACATCGCCGCCGCCAGCTCCAGACGCAGCAGAAGGAGCACCACGACAGGTCGAGCCACCGATACAGCAGAAGGAGAAGCTGTGGCTCGACCGACTGGCCAGCACATCCGGCCAGTCATGGGAGGAGTTCGAGGTCGTGGTGCAGGATCTGGTGGCCACCACCCAGGCGGAGAGGAAGAGGGAGGCGAAACCTGCGGACGGAGGGGAAGCTCCTCGGCCACGAAACGTCGTGCACAGACAACCACCAAGACGCAGACAAGTAGCTGACTACGACGCGAAAAAGGCGTCGGACATACAGAAACTCTTCAGGAGTCATCCCAGGAGGGCAGTGGAGAGCATCCTGTCCGATAAGTCACCCTATTGCGACATTCCCGCGGAGGAGGTGGAAAAGCATTTCCGCCAAGTCTACGGGAATGTCGGGATGGGGGGCTTGGAGGACGAGGGTGACGACTCGGTCTACCGTCGCACGACGGAGACCGAGAAGAAACTGCTCCTCGAAAGGATCACTCCTGAGGAAGTGACGAGACGCATGTCTAGAACCAAGAACACCGCCCCGGGCCCCGATGGCCTCACCTACGGCGACCTGAGGGCGGTCGATAGACATGGACGAATTCTCTCTTTTATCTTCAACAGATGCCTGAAGGAGGCCAGGACACCGGCCGCGTGGAAGACCTCTCGGACTGTCCTCCTGCACAAAGGGGGGGACCGCCAGGACATCGGCAACTGGAGGCCCATAGCGCTTGGCAACACCATCGCCAAGCTGTACGCCGGGGTGCTTGCTGACCGCATACTATCTTGGGCGGTCAGCGGGAAGAAGATGCACCCGGCTCAAAAGGGCTTCCGGGAGTTCGAGGGGTGCCACGAGCACAATTTCACCCTTCAGGCAGCTGTTGACGAAATGAGACGCAGACGTTCCCGAATCGCACTGGCTTGGCTTGACCTACGGAACGCGTTCGGGTCCATCCCGCACCAACACCTCCAGAACACCCTGAGGAGGATGGACTTGCCTGAGGAGATGAGGAGGACCGTGGAGGAGTTGCAGAAGGGCTCCACGGTCGTGAAGACGACCAGCGGCGACACCGGCGTCATCGACATCTGCGCCGGTGTCAAGCAGGGGTGCCCGTTATCACCGACCATTTTCAACTTGGGAATGGAGCCGGTGATACGGGCGGTCGCTGGTGAGGCAGGCAAGTCCGGAGTCGTCGTCCAGGGGCAAAACATCGCCATCCTGGCCTACGCGGACGACTTGGTGCTGGTGGCCCGGGACCAGGAGCACCTGCAGCGCCTGCTGAACATCGCGGGAGAAGAGGCGACCGCTGCAGGTCTACAGTTCAAGCCAAGCAAGTGCGCAACGCTGGACCTCAACTTTGCAGCAAACCAGCCCGTGCAGCCGTCCCAACTCACCATCCAGGGGGCGGCCATTTCCAGCCTGAAGGACGGCGAAGCGTACCGGTACCTCGGGGTCCCGTTCGGGTTCCACGTGGACCAGACCCCCGAGGAGGACCTGGTGCGCTTGGGCGAGGACGTCAAGAAGATCGACGAGTCACTCCTCGCCCCGTGGCAGAAGATCGCCGCGACCAACATCTTCCTTCTGCCCAGGCTGGAATTCATCTTGCGGGCTGGTAATGTTAAAAAGAAAAACTTGACCGACATCGACAAGAGGCTGAAGGCCTGCGCAAAGGGCTGGCTCCATTTGCCCAAAAGGGCATCGCCTGAGATGGTCTTCATTGGCCATCAACACGGCGGCGCAGGTCTTCTCCCTCTTTCCGACTTGACTGACATATTGACCATCGTGCAGGGATATCGACTCCTCCATTCCCGTGACCCCAACGTGAGAGTGCTCGCCTGGGGTCGCCTGAAGGAGGTAGTGCGGAGGAAGCTGAGGAGACCGCCAACCACCGGTGATCTCGCAGAGTACCTTAGTGGTAGTCTGCGGGATGACTTTGGAAGGGAAAGCGGCGACTTCAGTTCCCTCTTCACGCAGGTTCGCTCCGCGTCACGCCGTATCGCCGCGCGCATAGGCTTGAGCTGGAGATGGTCGGACGAGCTAAGGGAGATGCAGATTTCGTTCCGGGACATGAATGACGGGGCTGAAGACCGCCCCCCCTTCATCAGGGTTCCTCCGAAGGCCGTAAGGCAACTGACGGGTGCCCTGAAGATCGCGGTGCGGCGCTACTACCTGAACAAGGTAAGCGCCAAGCCCGATCAAGGGAAAGTCATTCGTGCCTCGGCGAAATCTGAAGCCTCCAATCACTTCCTGGCAGGAGGGAGATACACCAGGTTTTGTGATTGGAGGTTCATCTTTAGGGCTCGGCTCGATCTGCTCCCGCTCAATGCCTGTCGCCGTTGGGAAACCAACGGGGACAAGCGGTGTCGGCGATGTGGCTACGCGGAGGAGACCCTGCCCCACGTCGTTAATCACTGCACGATGCACTCAAGGACGTGGCAGCATAGACATAATGCTGTCCAAGACCGACTACACAGGGCTCTGATTGGACGCCGGGGAAAAGGTGACGATGAAATCAGAGTCAACAAACAAGTACCTGGCACTGACTCGACTCTTAGACCAGACCTGGTTATAACTAACCAGGCCGACAAGACTGTGACATTGATCGACGTAGCAGTACCGTTCGAGAACAACGAGGGAGCTCTGCTGGCAGCCAGGACCGCGAAGGAGGAGAAGTACGCCGCCCTGGCAGAGACCATCCGCCAGCAGGGATACCGGTCATCGGTCGCCGCCATCGTCGTGGGAAGCCTGGGGACGTGGGACTCGCAGAACGACCCCGTCCTGAAGTCCCTGGGCCTACCTCGACGATTCTGCACCACCATGCGGCGACTGATGGTCAGCGACGTCATCCGCTGGACCCGGGACTGCTACGTCGAACACATCACGGGACATAGACAGTATGAAGACGGCTCCGGAGGCTGAAAAGGAAAGGACAAAAGTGAAGTCGTGTAAAATCATTTCCCCCCCTCTTTCCATACTTCTTCATTGTAAAACCTTTCTCTGTCCCCTTTCTCTTTTATTTACTCTATGAGCCATAGTGTATGAATGGCCACGCCGTGGTGTATAAACGGCCCCCCCCAAAAGTGTAAACCCTCCCCGTGAGAGACTTAAACAT
The DNA here is from genome assembly GCF_022747635.1 of Hetaerina americana. Classification (NCBI taxonomy): domain Eukaryota; kingdom Metazoa; phylum Arthropoda; class Insecta; order Odonata; family Calopterygidae; genus Hetaerina; species Hetaerina americana. The sequence goes on from NW_027287257.1 coordinate 19,143, forward strand.
ATAAAACATTTTATAAAAAAAAACACTCGTGCGAGAAGCCTATATTATTATAATATTTCCCCAAAATAAAGGGGCAAAAAGACTTGTTCCCCGGCTCCCTCATTTGGAGGGAGCCGGTCATGTATAAATTATATATTAATTATAAGTTGCTTAAAACTCTGTATGAAAGAATTTTCAAATAAACATTTTAAATCTGTTCTTATCAGCTTAATATCTGATACGTCCCGCATTGCGGGACCAGAATATTAATCTGATTTTTGGACATTGGCGGGGTACCCGGAGTTTACTCCATCCCTGCCGCGGGTTGGCCCGGCATTGCAGTACCGTCGGGATCGGCCCATCATTAAAAAGGTCCACTTAAAAGCTGATGAGAACAGATTGAAGCTTAAATTGATCCGCGAAAATTATTTATTTTCGCACTTGCAAATTTCAGGCGATCCGGCTGGAAAAATATTCGCGAAATTGCATTTTCGCGGAGAGAAGCGATTTTATTCCATGCGAGCGGAGCAAAAGTAATGTAATCCAAATTGAAGCAGCACAACGAAGTATTAAAAGGAATGAATTATTAAAAGGAGAGAAACTTGGGAAGAAAAAAAATCCCATCTGAAGAGAGTCGTCGTCACTTTAAAGTGTAAGTGTAACAATAAATACAATTTTGTGAAAATAATGCAATTATTTTTTCTGCTTTCAATGCAACGTCAACAACAACAACGTCTTGTCTCCTCAGTATTCCATCATTGGAGACGACGACAACTGTTGAAGAGAGGCGCCGGATCACGTTTCAAACTTTGGCGTGTGACGCCCCTTCCTTCCAGCTGTTTACCTCCCCCCCGAAGAGATGGCGCGCGCGCGCTCCCGGCAAGGAGCGTCATTCAAGACGACCCGACGCGAATCGACTCGCGGAAATAGGCGAGTTCCACTCTTTTACCTTAGTTTTTGAACACCAATCTTTCCACAGAATTTATGCGAAGATAATTCTTGTAAAAGGAGTGTGTGTTTGATGAAAAAAAATTGAACGGAAAAGAAACTCAATACATCGGAGGAAACGACCGATCGCGAGCACTCGGGAAAAATTGGAAAAATGTTTGCAAAAAAATTTTCAGAAATTTTTTGCGAATTTCGCGGAAATCGATGCCCATTTCCGCGATTTTTTCGAGAAAATGGAAAATATAAACAATGGAGAAATCTGGTTTTCCATCTTGTGTAATTGAAAGCGCCACTTTTTTACAGCCTTTTCGATTCCTATTCTCCGATTTGAAGAAAACCCTAATTTGTTTATATTTGAAGAAACCCTAATTTATGTATTTATTTATTTATAAGGAAAGCGTATTTTTACTAATGACGATTAATGCAAAGTAAGTGAACAGCACACGATTTTAAATCTCTACCACACAGGAAGTGAAGTGAAGAGGAAGCCCGTTTTTCGAAAAACTGTCGACCACTGAATACTGGCGAAAAGGGCCCTTTATTACCGCCCTGGATGCCCCCCTCCATTTTCGGAATGTTTGAAAATTGCGCCCGACCTTTCCCGGGAAGCGGGGAGAGAGCTTGCAATACGTCTCGTGTGTCGCTCACAGAGATGGCACGACCTAGCGAAGGACTCCGCGTTGCAATTTACTGTCTCGCCTCCGGACTCCGGGGACGCAATTGCTCCGGCCGTCCTGCCCCCCGCGCCCCCCCAAAACTTTTCTTGCTGCAGGAAAACAAGGAAGCCTTCGGAAACACCCCCGCAGGACCCTACGCGAATTCTCCCCGACCAATGCCACCCCGCGGCGCCTACGCCAATCCTGCGCCCTCCGCCCCAAGTGCTCCGGGGTCGTCCCTACACATGTAAATATTGCAGAAAAGGGCTCCCTTATCGCTTCTCGGCCTTATGGCTAAGATCAAAGTGTAGTATCTGTTCTTATCAGCTTAATCCCCTTAACTTTCTTCTTTTTCGCCCGCCAAATTCAAATTTTTAAATGAACAGATCTACCGCTTTTGGACCTTTCTAGCCTCTCTGAGGAATCCCGGACGGGCCCCGACCAACGGTAAGCCCCCCGGGACACTCCCAGAGGGAAGGGGCAACAGGACACTAGGCGCCTGCTCTGCCCAGTAGCCCCTCTTTCGACCCCCGATGGCCCCACGGTCCATTGCCTCTTCAAGGCGGACCGTGGGACCCACCGCCCCCTCAGGGCTCCCCGGTCGCTCACGGACCGTTCCCCACGCCCACTTGGGGTGATAACCTCCCCGGGCTCGACGCCGGGCCCCTAAGGCCCGGCGCAGGCCCCCGCCCCCGGTGCACCGCCGGGTCCCTTCAGGACCGGTAGGCTGAGCACCGGACGTTCCCCGGCCCCCGGTGCACTGCCAGGTCCCCTCCGGACCGGTAGCTTGAGCACCGAGGCCCCCGGACCCCCTCAGGGCCCCCGGGAGCACCCTCCGTCGATCCCGTACGGATCGGCGCAGAGCGGGTGATTTGAACGGCGCGCGGTTTCCTTTTCGGCCGCGACGCCGGTCAAGCGACCGTTCGGCGCGCTTCACGCCCGATCGGTTCGATTGACCCCCTCCCCCCCGTCCGGTATTTGTGGAAGACTTCATCTTCCACAAAACCGTCATTTCAAAACCCCGGTAAATTCAAATTTCCTCCCGATCCCACCCATACGGGCCGAGAAGCGGGTTGAGCGCCTTCAGCGCCATCCCTCGGCGGCCGCCTGGACTTCATTCAGGTGGACGCCACGCGCTTAATTTAAATTTGTATTTTTGAAAATTTTCGTTCCGCAGTCCCTCAGACCGCGGAAAAGCCCTCCGTCGCCCCCCTTGGCCTTCAGCATTTATATCTTTTGAATTTTTTTGTGTCCTTAAAAGGACAATTTTCAAAACAACGTACCACGGTCCTTCAGGCCGTGGAATATCGTCCGCCAGGCCCCGTTTGTGCCATGACTTAACGCCCTCCCATGCCCCCACGTCCTCCCCGTAAAAACGGGGGGGCGGGGGCCGTTAGAAAAGCACCATCGCGTGCTAGTTCCTCCGCCCCCCCCTCCTCCTCTCGCACTCCGCGGAGGAGGAAAGTCGAGGCGTCAGAGCCCGACTCCTCCCCTCCCCATACACCACCGGACGGCGCGTCCGAAAGCGCTTCGGCGCGTAGGACGCGTCGCCCGCGGAAAATCATACACTATGGCTCCCCCGTTTCTTCTTCTTCTTCTTCTCCATCCGGCGTCCGAAAGCCTTCCCTTGAGACCTTCTCCCCGCTCTCGGACGTCACCTATTCTCCCCCCAAGTCCCGTTCTTCTTCCCCTCTCTCCCTCGACGACTTCACGACGCCTCCGGATTCTTCTTCGTCCAGACGTCCGGCGCTGGATTCTCCCCCCCCGATTCCCCCGACTGCCCCCGCCCCCCAAACGACTGACAGGGTCCCGGCGCTTCTCCTGACCGGCACCGCGGTGTCGGCCAGGAGAATCGACAATCAACTTGTGGTTTACTTTCCCGTGGCGGACACGTTAACCTGCACCGAGGTGGGATGCAGCATGTCCTTCCGCGCTACGGAGTGGACGGCGATGCGGAGAAGTCTCGTCCGGCACCTGATGGAGCAGCACGGCCACCGACTCACGTCGGTGAACGCCTGCTCCATCTGCGGTGGGACTATCGGCCGCAAGCCGTCCACTCATCCCTGCCTCAAAGGGGGGATACGTAAGGCTGCGGACGGACGTGTTGCACTCTCGCATCGGTGCGGGGCATGCGATTTCGCATGCGCTACCCGTCGCGGGCTTGCGAACCACATGGTGACCCACAAGAGACCTCCCCCCTTGATTGCCCCCCTTCAGGAGGCAATCGAGGAGACAGTTAGATGCACGACGCCGCCCAACGTGACCGAGGCGCAACCCTCCGATCCAGACGCAGCAGCAGACGCTCCGGCCGAAGACCTGGCGCCGGGGCAGCCTCCTGAAGTCGGTGACCTTAACGACACCGGGTCACCGCCGCCTGTGGACGCAGCAACATCGCCGCCGCCAGCTCCAGACGCAGCAGAAGGAGCACCACGACAGGTCGAGCCACCGATACAGCAGAAGGAGAAGCTGTGGCTCGACCGACTGGCCAGCACATCCGGCCAGTCATGGGAGGAGTTCGAGGTCGTGGTGCAGGATCTGGTGGCCACCACCCAGGCGGAGAGGAAGAGGGAGGCGAAACCTGCGGACGGAGGGGAAGCTCCTCGGCCACGAAACGTCGTGCACAGACAACCACCAAGACGCAGACAAGTAGCTGACTACGACGCGAAAAAGGCGTCGGACATACAGAAACTCTTCAGGAGTCATCCCAGGAGGGCAGTGGAGAGCATCCTGTCCGATAAGTCACCCTATTGCGACATTCCCGCGGAGGAGGTGGAAAAGCATTTCCGCCAAGTCTACGGGAATGTCGGGATGGGGGGCTTGGAGGACGAGGGTGACGACTCGGTCTACCGTCGCACGACGGAGACCGAGAAGAAACTGCTCCTCGAAAGGATCACTCCTGAGGAAGTGACGAGACGCATGTCTAGAACCAAGAACACCGCCCCGGGCCCCGATGGCCTCACCTACGGCGACCTGAGGGCGGTCGATAGACATGGACGAATTCTCTCTTTTATCTTCAACAGATGCCTGAAGGAGGCCAGGACACCGGCCGCGTGGAAGACCTCTCGGACTGTCCTCCTGCACAAAGGGGGGGACCGCCAGGACATCGGCAACTGGAGGCCCATAGCGCTTGGCAACACCATCGCCAAGCTGTACGCCGGGGTGCTTGCTGACCGCATACTATCTTGGGCGGTCAGCGGGAAGAAGATGCACCCGGCTCAAAAGGGCTTCCGGGAGTTCGAGGGGTGCCACGAGCACAATTTCACCCTTCAGGCAGCTGTTGACGAAATGAGACGCAGACGTTCCCGAATCGCACTGGCTTGGCTTGACCTACGGAACGCGTTCGGGTCCATCCCGCACCAACACCTCCAGAACACCCTGAGGAGGATGGACTTGCCTGAGGAGATGAGGAGGACCGTGGAGGAGTTGCAGAAGGGCTCCACGGTCGTGAAGACGACCAGCGGCGACACCGGCGTCATCGACATCTGCGCCGGTGTCAAGCAGGGGTGCCCGTTATCACCGACCATTTTCAACTTGGGAATGGAGCCGGTGATACGGGCGGTCGCTGGTGAGGCAGGCAAGTCCGGAGTCGTCGTCCAGGGGCAAAACATCGCCATCCTGGCCTACGCGGACGACTTGGTGCTGGTGGCCCGGGACCAGGAGCACCTGCAGCGCCTGCTGAACATCGCGGGAGAAGAGGCGACCGCTGCAGGTCTACAGTTCAAGCCAAGCAAGTGCGCAACGCTGGACCTCAACTTTGCAGCAAACCAGCCCGTGCAGCCGTCCCAACTCACCATCCAGGGGGCGGCCATTTCCAGCCTGAAGGACGGCGAAGCGTACCGGTACCTCGGGGTCCCGTTCGGGTTCCACGTGGACCAGACCCCCGAGGAGGACCTGGTGCGCTTGGGCGAGGACGTCAAGAAGATCGACGAGTCACTCCTCGCCCCGTGGCAGAAGATCGCCGCGACCAACATCTTCCTTCTGCCCAGGCTGGAATTCATCTTGCGGGCTGGTAATGTTAAAAAGAAAAACTTGACCGACATCGACAAGAGGCTGAAGGCCTGCGCAAAGGGCTGGCTCCATTTGCCCAAAAGGGCATCGCCTGAGATGGTCTTCATTGGCCATCAACACGGCGGCGCAGGTCTTCTCCCTCTTTCCGACTTGACTGACATATTGACCATCGTGCAGGGATATCGACTCCTCCATTCCCGTGACCCCAACGTGAGAGTGCTCGCCTGGGGTCGCCTGAAGGAGGTAGTGCGGAGGAAGCTGAGGAGACCGCCAACCACCGGTGATCTCGCAGAGTACCTTAGTGGTAGTCTGCGGGATGACTTTGGAAGGGAAAGCGGCGACTTCAGTTCCCTCTTCACGCAGGTTCGCTCCGCGTCACGCCGTATCGCCGCGCGCATAGGCTTGAGCTGGAGATGGTCGGACGAGCTAAGGGAGATGCAGATTTCGTTCCGGGACATGAATGACGGGGCTGAAGACCGCCCCCCCTTCATCAGGGTTCCTCCGAAGGCCGTAAGGCAACTGACGGGTGCCCTGAAGATCGCGGTGCGGCGCTACTACCTGAACAAGGTAAGCGCCAAGCCCGATCAAGGGAAAGTCATTCGTGCCTCGGCGAAATCTGAAGCCTCCAATCACTTCCTGGCAGGAGGGAGATACACCAGGTTTTGTGATTGGAGGTTCATCTTTAGGGCTCGGCTCGATCTGCTCCCGCTCAATGCCTGTCGCCGTTGGGAAACCAACGGGGACAAGCGGTGTCGGCGATGTGGCTACGCGGAGGAGACCCTGCCCCACGTCGTTAATCACTGCACGATGCACTCAAGGACGTGGCAGCATAGACATAATGCTGTCCAAGACCGACTACACAGGGCTCTGATTGGACGCCGGGGAAAAGGTGACGATGAAATCAGAGTCAACAAACAAGTACCTGGCACTGACTCGACTCTTAGACCAGACCTGGTTATAACTAACCAGGCCGACAAGACTGTGACATTGATCGACGTAGCAGTACCGTTCGAGAACAACGAGGGAGCTCTGCTGGCAGCCAGGACCGCGAAGGAGGAGAAGTACGCCGCCCTGGCAGAGACCATCCGCCAGCAGGGATACCGGTCATCGGTCGCCGCCATCGTCGTGGGAAGCCTGGGGACGTGGGACTCGCAGAACGACCCCGTCCTGAAGTCCCTGGGCCTACCTCGACGATTCTGCACCACCATGCGGCGACTGATGGTCAGCGACGTCATCCGCTGGACCCGGGACTGCTACGTCGAACACATCACGGGACATAGACAGTATGAAGACGGCTCCGGAGGCTGAAAAGGAAAGGACAAAAGTGAAGTCGTGTAAAATCATTTCCCCCCCTCTTTCCATACTTCTTCATTGTAAAACCTTTCTCTGTCCCCTTTCTCTTTTATTTACTCTATGAGCCATAGTGTATGAATGGCCACGCCGTGGTGTATAAACGGCCCCCCCCAAAAGTGTAAACCCTCCCCGTGAGAGACTTAAACATATAAAACATTTTATAAAAAAAAACACTCGTGCGAGAAGCCTATATTATTATAATATTTCCCCAAAATAAAGGGGCAAAAAGACTTGTTCCCCGGCTCCCTCATTTGGAGGGAGCCGGTCATGTATAAATTATATATTAATTATAAGTTGCTTAAAACTCTGTATGAAAGAATTTTCAAATAAACATTTTAAATCTGTTCTTATCAGCTTAATATCTGATACGTCCCGCATTGCGGGACCAGAATATTAATCTGATTTTTGGACATTGGCGGGGTACCCGGAGTTTACTCCATCCCTGCCGCGGGTTGGCCCGGCATTGCAGTACCGTCGGGATCGGCCCATCATTAAAAAGGTCCACTTAAAAGCTGATGAGAACAGATTGAAGCTTAAATTGATCCGCGAAAATTATTTATTTTCGCACTTGCAAATTTCAGGCGATCCGGCTGGAAAAATATTCGCGAAATTGCATTTTCGCGGAGAGAAGCGATTTTATTCCATGCGAGCGGAGCAAAAGTAATGTAATCCAAATTGAAGCAGCACAACGAAGTATTAAAAGGAATGAATTATTAAAAGGAGAGAAACTTGGGAAGAAAAAAAATCCCATCTGAAGAGAGTCGTCGTCACTTTAAAGTGTAAGTGTAACAATAAATACAATTTTGTGAAAATAATGCAATTATTTTTTCTGCTTTCAATGCAACGTCAACAACAACAACGTCTTGTCTCCTCAGTATTCCATCATTGGAGACGACGACAACTGTTGAAGAGAGGCGCCGGATCACGTTTCAAACTTTGGCGTGTGACGCCCCTTCCTTCCAGCTGTTTACCTCCCCCCCGAAGAGATGGCGCGCGCGCGCTCCCGGCAAGGAGCGTCATTCAAGACGACCCGACGCGAATCGACTCGCGGAAATAGGCGAGTTCCACTCTTTTACCTTAGTTTTTGAACACCAATCTTTCCACAGAATTTATGCGAAGATAATTCTTGTAAAAGGAGTGTGTGTTTGATGAAAAAAAATTGAACGGAAAAGAAACTCAATACATCGGAGGAAACGACCGATCGCGAGCACTCGGGAAAAATTGGAAAAATGTTTGCAAAAAAATTTTCAGAAATTTTTTGCGAATTTCGCGGAAATCGATGCCCATTTCCGCGATTTTTTCGAGAAAATGGAAAATATAAACAATGGAGAAATCTGGTTTTCCATCTTGTGTAATTGAAAGCGCCACTTTTTTACAGCCTTTTCGATTCCTATTCTCCGATTTGAAGAAAACCCTAATTTGTTTATATTTGAAGAAACCCTAATTTATGTATTTATTTATTTATAAGGAAAGCGTATTTTTACTAATGACGATTAATGCAAAGTAAGTGAACAGCACACGATTTTAAATCTCTACCACACAGGAAGTGAAGTGAAGAGGAAGCCCGTTTTTCGAAAAACTGTCGACCACTGAATACTGGCGAAAAGGGCCCTTTATTACCGCCCTGGATGCCCCCCTCCATTTTCGGAATGTTTGAAAATTGCGCCCGACCTTTCCCGGGAAGCGGGGAGAGAGCTTGCAATACGTCTCGTGTGTCGCTCACAGAGATGGCACGACCTAGCGAAGGACTCCGCGTTGCAATTTACTGTCTCGCCTCCGGACTCCGGGGACGCAATTGCTCCGGCCGTCCTGCCCCCCGCGCCCCCCCAAAACTTTTCTTGCTGCAGGAAAACAAGGAAGCCTTCGGAAACACCCCCGCAGGACCCTACGCGAATTCTCCCCGACCAATGCCACCCCGCGGCGCCTACGCCAATCCTGCGCCCTCCGCCCCAAGTGCTCCGGGGTCGTCCCTACACATGTAAATATTGCAGAAAAGGGCTCCCTTATCGCTTCTCGGCCTTATGGCTAAGATCAAAGTGTAGTATCTGTTCTTATCAGCTTAATCCCCTTAACTTTCTTCTTTTTCGCCCGCCAAATTCAAATTTTTAAATGAACAGATCTACCGCTTTTGGACCTTTCTAGCCTCTCTGAGGAATCCCGGACGGGCCCCGACCAACGGTAAGCCCCCCGGGACACTCCCAGAGGGAAGGGGCAACAGGACACTAGGCGCCTGCTCTGCCCAGTAGCCCCTCTTTCGACCCCCGATGGCCCCACGGTCCATTGCCTCTTCAAGGCGGACCGTGGGACCCACCGCCCCCTCAGGGCTCCCCGGTCGCTCACGGACCGTTCCCCACGCCCACTTGGGGTGATAACCTCCCCGGGCTCGACGCCGGGCCCCTAAGGCCCGGCGCAGGCCCCCGCCCCCGGTGCACCGCCGGGTCCCTTCAGGACCGGTAGGCTGAGCACCGGACGTTCCCCGGCCCCCGGTGCACTGCCAGGTCCCCTCCGGACCGGTAGCTTGAGCACCGAGGCCCCCGGACCCCCTCAGGGCCCCCGGGAGCACCCTCCGTCGATCCCGTACGGATCGGCGCAGAGCGGGTGATTTGAACGGCGCGCGGTTTCCTTTTCGGCCGCGACGCCGGTCAAGCGACCGTTCGGCGCGCTTCACGCCCGATCGGTTCGATTGACCCCCTCCCCCCCGTCCGGTATTTGTGGAAGACTTCATCTTCCACAAAACCGTCATTTCAAAACCCCGGTAAATTCAAATTTCCTCCCGATCCCACCCATACGGGCCGAGAAGCGGGTTGAGCGCCTTCAGCGCCATCCCTCGGCGGCCGCCTGGACTTCATTCAGGTGGACGCCACGCGCTTAATTTAAATTTGTATTTTTGAAAATTTTCGTTCCGCAGTCCCTCAGACCGCGGAAAAGCCCTCCGTCGCCCCCCTTGGCCTTCAGCATTTATATCTTTTGAATTTTTTTGTGTCCTTAAAAGGACAATTTTCAAAACAACGTTCCACGGTCCTTCAGGCCGTGGAATATCGTCCGCCAGGCCCCGTTTGTGCCATGACTTAACGCCCTCCCATGCCCCCACGTCCTCCCCGTAAAAACGGGGGGGCGGGGGCCGTTAGAAAAGCACCATCGCGTGCTAGTTCCTCCGCCCCCCCCTCCTCCTCTCGCACTCCGCGGAGGAGGAAAGTCGAGGCGTCAGAGCCCGACTCCTCCCCTCCCCATACACCACCGGACGGCGCGTCCGAAAGCGCTTCGGCGCGTAGGACGCGTCGCCCGCGGAAAATCATACACTATGGCTCCCCCGTTTCTTCTTCTTCTTCTTCTCCATCCGGCGTCCGAAAGCCTTCCCTTGAGACCTTCTCCCCGCTCTCGGACGTCACCTATTCTCCCCCCAAGTCCCGTTCTTCTTCCCCTCTCTCCCTCGACGACTTCACGACGCCTCCGGATTCTTCTTCGTCCAGACGTCCGGCGCTGGATTCTCCCCCCCCGATTCCCCCGACTGCCCCCGCCCCCCAAACGACTGACAGGGTCCCGGCGCTTCTCCTGACCGGCACCGCGGTGTCGGCCAGGAGAATCGACAATCAACTTGTGGTTTACTTTCCCGTGGCGGATACGTTAACCTGCACCGAGGTGGGATGCAGCATGTCCTTCCGCGCTACGGAGTGGACGGCGATGCGGAGAAGTCTCGTCCGGCACCTGATGGAGCAGCACGGCCACCGACTCACGTCGGTGAACGCCTGCTCCATCTGCGGTGGGACTATCGGCCGCAAGCCGTCCACTCATCCCTGCCTCAAAGGGGGGATACGTAAGGCTGCGGACGGACGTGTTGCACTCTCGCATCGGTGCGGGGCATGCGATTTCGCATGCGCTACCCGTCGCGGGCTTGCGAACCACATGGTGACCCACAAGAGACCTCCCCCCTTGATTGCCCCCCTTCAGGAGGCAATCGAGGAGACAGTTAGATGCACGACGCCGCCCAACGTGACCGAGGCGCAACCCTCCGATCCAGACGCAGCAGCAGACGCTCCGGCCGAAGACCTGGCGCCGGGGCAGCCTCCTGAAGTCGGTGACCTTAACGACACCGGGTCACCGCCGCCTGTGGACGCAGCAACATCGCCGCCGCCAGCTCCAGACGCAGCAGAAGGAGCACCACGACAGGTCGAGCCACCGATACAGCAGAAGGAGAAGCTGTGGCTCGACCGACTGGCCAGCACATCCGGCCAGTCATGGGAGGAGTTCGAGGTCGTGGTGCAGGATCTGGTGGCCACCACCCAGGCGGAGAGGAAGAGGGAGGCGAAACCTGCGGACGGAGGGGAAGCTCCTCGGCCACGAAACGTCGTGCACAGACAACCACCAAGACGCAGACAAGTAGCTGACTACGACGCGAAAAAGGCGTCGGACATACAGAAACTCTTCAGGAGTCATCCCAGGAGGGCAGTGGAGAGCATCCTGTCCGATAAGTCACCCTATTGCGACATTCCCGCGGAGGAGGTGGAAAAGCATTTCCGCCAAGTCTACGGGAATGTCGGGATGGGGGGCTTGGAGGACGAGGGTGACGACTCGGTCTACCGTCGCACGACGGAGACCGAGAAGAAACTGCTCCTCGAAAGGATCACTCCTGAGGAAGTGACGAGACGCATGTCTAGAACCAAGAACACCGCCCCGGGCCCCGATGGCCTCACCTACGGCGACCTGAGGGCGGTCGATAGACATGGACGAATTCTCTCTTTTATCTTCAACAGATGCCTGAAGGAGGCCAGGACACCGGCCGCGTGGAAGACCTCTCGGACTGTCCTCCTGCACAAAGGGGGGGACCGCCAGGACATCGGCAACTGGAGGCCCATAGCGCTTGGCAACACCATCGCCAAGCTGTACGCCGGGGTGCTTGCTGACCGCATACTATCTTGGGCGGTCAGCGGGAAGAAGATGCACCCGGCTCAAAAGGGCTTCCGGGAGTTCGAGGGGTGCCACGAGCACAATTTCACCCTTCAGGCAGCTGTTGACGAAATGAGACGCAGACGTTCCCGAATCGCACTGGCTTGGCTTGACCTACGGAACGCGTTCGGGTCCATCCCGCACCAACACCTCCAGAACACCCTGAGGAGGATGGACTTGCCTGAGGAGATGAGGAGGACCGTGGAGGAGTTGCAGAAGGGCTCCACGGTCGTGAAGACGACCAGCGGCGACACCGGCGTCATCGACATCTGCGCCGGTGTCAAGCAGGGGTGCCCGTTATCACCGACCATTTTCAACTTGGGAATGGAGCCGGTGATACGGGCGGTCGCTGGTGAGGCAGGCAAGTCCGGAGTCGTCGTCCAGGGGCAAAACATCGCCATCCTGGCCTACGCGGACGACTTGGTGCTGGTGGCCCGGGACCAGGAGCACCTGCAGCGCCTGCTGAACATCGCGGGAGAAGAGGCGACCGCTGCAGGTCTACAGTTCAAGCCAAGCAAGTGCGCAACGCTGGACCTCAACTTTGCAGCAAACCAGCCCGTGCAGCCGTCCCAACTCACCATCCAGGGGGCGGCCATTTCCAGCCTGAAGGACGGCGAAGCGTACCGGTACCTCGGGGTCCCGTTCGGGTTCCACGTGGACCAGACCCCCGAGGAGGACCTGGTGCGCTTGGGCGAGGACGTCAAGAAGATCGACGAGTCACTCCTCGCCCCGTGGCAGAAGATCGCCGCGACCAACATCTTCCTTCTGCCCAGGCTGGAATTCATCTTGCGGGCTGGTAATGTTAAAAAGAAAAACTTGACCGACATCGACAAGAGGCTGAAGGCCTGCGCAAAGGGCTGGCTCCATTTGCCCAAAAGGGCATCGCCTGAGATGGTCTTCATTGGCCATCAACACGGCGGCGCAGGTCTTCTCCCTCTTTCCGACTTGACTGACATATTGACCATCGTGCAGGGATATCGACTCCTCCATTCCCGTGACCCCAACGTGAGAGTGCTCGCCTGGGGTCGCCTGAAGGAGGTAGTGCGGAGGAAGCTGAGGAGACCGCCAACCACCGGTGATCTCGCAGAGTACCTTAGTGGTAGTCTGCGGGATGACTTTGGAAGGGAAAGCGGCGACTTCAGTTCCCTCTTCACGCAGGTTCGCTCCGCGTCACGCCGTATCGCCGCGCGCATAGGCTTGAGCTGGAGATGGTCGGACGAGCTAAGGGAGATGCAGATTTCGTTCCGGGACATGAATGACGGGGCTGAAGACCGCCCCCCCTTCATCAGGGTTCCTCCGAAGGCCGTAAGGCAACTGACGGGTGCCCTGAAGATCGCGGTGCGGCGCTACTACCTGAACAAGGTAAGCGCCAAGCCCGATCAAGGGAAAGTCATTCGTGCCTCGGCGAAATCTGAAGCCTCCAATCACTTCCTGGCAGGAGGGAGATACACCAGGTTTTGTGATTGGAGGTTCATCTTTAGGGCTCGGCTCGATCTGCTCCCGCTCAATGCCTGTCGCCGTTGGGAAACCAACGGGGACAAGCGGTGTCGGCGATGTGGCTACGCGGAGGAGACCCTGCCCCACGTCGTTAATCACTGCACGATGCACTCAAGGACGTGGCAGCATAGACATAATGCTGTCCAAGACCGACTACACAGGGCTCTGATTGGACGCCGGGGAAAAGGTGACGATGAAATCAGAGTCAACAAACAAGTACCTGGCACTGACTCGACTCTTAGACCAGACCTGGTTATAACTAACCAGGCCGACAAGACTGTGACATTGATCGACGTAGCAGTACCGTTCGAGAACAACGAGGGAGCTCTGCTGGCAGCCAGGACCGCGAAGGAGGAGAAGTACGCCGCCCTGGCAGAGACCATCCGCCAGCAGGGATACCGGTCATCGGTCGCCGCCATCGTCGTGGGAAGCCTGGGGACGTGGGACTCGCAGAACGACCCCGTCCTGAAGTCCCTGGGCCTACCTCGACGATTCTGCACCACCATGCGGCGACTGATGGTCAGCGACGTCATCCGCTGGACCCGGGACTGCTACGTCGAACACATCACGGGACATAGACAGTATGAAGACGGCTCCGGAGGCTGAAAAGGAAAGGACAAAAGTGAAATCGTGTAAAATCATTTCCCCCCCTCTTTCCATACTTCTTCATTGTAAAACCTTTCTCTGTCCCCTTTCTCTTTTATTTACTCTATGAGCCATAGTGTATGAATGGCCACGCCGTGGTGTATAAACGGCCCCCCCCAAAAGTGTAAACCCTCCCCGTGAGAGACTTAAACATATAAAACATTTTATAAAAAAAAAACACTCGTGCGAGAAGCCTATATTATTATAATATTTCCCCAAAATAAAGGGGCAAAAAGACTTGTTCCCCGGCTCCCTCATTTGGAGGGAGCCGGTCATGTATAAATTATATATTAATTATAAGTTGCTTAAAACTCTGTATGAAAGAATTTTCAAATAAACATTTTAAATCTGTTCTTATCAGCTTAATATCTGATACGTCCCGCATTGCGGGACCAGAATATTAATCTGATTTTTGGACATTGGCGGGGTACCCGGAGTTTACTCCATCCCTGCCGCGGGTTGGCCCGGCATTGCAGTACCGTCGGGATCGGCCCATCATTAAAAAGGTCCACTTAAAAGCTGATGAGAACAGATTGAAGCTTAAATTGATCCGCGAAAATTATTTATTTTCGCACTTGCAAATTTCAGGCGATCCGGCTGGAAAAATATTCGCGAAATTGCATTTTCGCGGAGAGAAGCGATTTTATTCCATGCGAGCGGAGCAAAAGTAATGTAATCCAAATTGAAGCAGCACAACGAAGTATTAAAAGGAATGAATTATTAAAAGGAGAGAAACTTGGGAAGAAAAAAAATCCCATCTGAAGAGAGTCGTCGTCACTTTAAAGTGTAAGTGTAACAATAAATACAATTTTGTGAAAATAATGCAATTATTTTTTCTGCTTTCAATGCAACGTCAACAACAACAACGTCTTGTCTCCTCAGTATTCCATCATTGGAGACGACGACAACTGTTGAAGAGAGGCGCCGGATCACGTTTCAAACTTTGGCGTGTGACGCCCCTTCCTTCCAGCTGTTTACCTCCCCCCCGAAGAGATGGCGCGCGCGCGCTCCCGGCAAGGAGCGTCATTCAAGACGACCCGACGCGAATCGACTCGCGGAAATAGGCGAGTTCCACTCTTTTACCTTAGTTTTTGAACACCAATCTTTCCACAGAATTTATGCGAAGATAATTCTTGTAAAAGGAGTGTGTGTTTGATGAAAAAAAATTGAACGGAAAAGAAACTCAATACATCGGAGGAAACGACCGATCGCGAGCACTCGGGAAAAATTGGAAAAATGTTTGCAAAAAAATTTTCAGAAATTTTTTGCGAATTTCGCGGAAATCGATGCCCATTTCCGCGATTTTTTCGAGAAAATGGAAAATATAAACAATGGAGAAATCTGGTTTTCCATCTTGTGTAATTGAAAGCGCCACTTTTTTACAGCCTTTTCGATTCCTATTCTCCGATTTGAAGAAAACCCTAATTTGTTTATATTTGAAGAAACCCTAATTTATGTATTTATTTATTTATAAGGAAAGCGTATTTTTACTAATGACGATTAATGCAAAGTAAGTGAACAGCACACGATTTTAAATCTCTACCACACAGGAAGTGAAGTGAAGAGGAAGCCCGTTTTTCGAAAAACTGTCGACCACTGAATACTGGCGAAAAGGGCCCTTTATTACCGCCCTGGATGCCCCCCTCCATTTTCGGAATGTTTGAAAATTGCGCCCGACCTTTCCCGGGAAGCGGGGAGAGAGCTTGCAATACGTCTCGTGTGTCGCTCACAGAGATGGCACGACCTAGCGAAGGACTCCGCGTTGCAATTTACTGTCTCGCCTCCGGACTCCGGGGACGCAATTGCTCCGGCCGTCCTGCCCCCCGCGCCCCCCCAAAACTTTTCTTGCTGCAGGAAAACAAGGAAGCCTTCGGAAACACCCCCGCAGGACCCTACGCGAATTCTCCCCGACCAATGCCACCCCGCGGCGCCTACGCCAATCCTGCGCCCTCCGCCCCAAGTGCTCCGGGGTCGTCCCTACACATGTAAATATTGCAGAAAAGGGCTCCCTTATCGCTTCTCGGCCTTATGGCTAAGATCAAAGTGTAGTATCTGTTCTTATCAGCTTAATCCCCTTAACTTTCTTCTTTTTCGCCCGCCAAATTCAAATTTTTAAATGAACAGATCTACCGCTTTTGGACCTTTCTAGCCTCTCTGAGGAATCCCGGACGGGCCCCGACCAACGGTAAGCCCCCCGGGACACTCCCAGAGGGAAGGGGCAACAGGACACTAGGCGCCTGCTCTGCCCAGTAGCCCCTCTTTCGACCCCCGATGGCCCCACGGTCCATTGCCTCTTCAAGGCGGACCGTGGGACCCACCGCCCCCTCAGGGCTCCCCGGTCGCTCACGGACCGTTCCCCACGCCCACTTGGGGTGATAACCTCCCCGGGCTCGACGCCGGGCCCCTAAGGCCCGGCGCAGGCCCCCGCCCCCGGTGCACCGCCGGGTCCCTTCAGGACCGGTAGGCTGAGCACCGGACGTTCCCCGGCCCCCGGTGCACTGCCAGGTCCCCTCCGGACCGGTAGCTTGAGCACCGAGGCCCCCGGACCCCCTCAGGGCCCCCGGGAGCACCCTCCGTCGATCCCGTACGGATCGGCGCAGAGCGGGTGATTTGAACGGCGCGCGGTTTCCTTTTCGGCCGCGACGCCGGTCAAGCGACCGTTCGGCGCGCTTCACGCCCGATCGGTTCGATTGACCCCCTCCCCCCCGTCCGGTATTTGTGGAAGACTTCATCTTCCACAAAACCGTCATTTCAAAACCCCGGTAAATTCAAATTTCCTCCCGATCCCACCCATACGGGCCGAGAAGCGGGTTGAGCGCCTTCAGCGCCATCCCTCGGCGGCCGCCTGGACTTCATTCAGGTGGACGCCACGCGCTTAATTTAAATTTGTATTTTTGAAAATTTTCGTTCCGCAGTCCCTCAGACCGCGGAAAAGCCCTCCGTCGCCCCCCTTGGCCTTCAGCATTTATATCTTTTGAATTTTTTTGTGTCCTTAAAAGGACAATTTTCAAAACAACGTTCCACGGTCCTTCAGGCCGTGGAATATCGTCCGCCAGGCCCCGTTTGTGCCATGACTTAACGCCCTCCCATGCCCCCACGTCCTCCCCGTAAAAACGGGGGGGCGGGGGCCGTTAGAAAAGCACCATCGCGTGCTAGTTCCTCCGCCCCCCCCTCCTCCTCTCGCACTCCGCGGAGGAGGAAAGTCGAGGCGTCAGAGCCCGACTCCTCCCCTCCCCATACACCACCGGACGGCGCGTCCGAAAGCGCTTCGGCGCGTAGGACGCGTCGCCCGCGGAAAATCATACACTATGGCTCCCCCGTTTCTTCTTCTTCTTCTTCTCCATCCGGCGTCCGAAAGCCTTCCCTTGAGACCTTCTCCCCGCTCTCGGACGTCACCTATTCTCCCCCCAAGTCCCGTTCTTCTTCCCCTCTCTCCCTCGACGACTTCACGACGCCTCCGGATTCTTCTTCGTCCAGACGTCCGGCGCTGGATTCTCCCCCCCCGATTCCCCCGACTGCCCCCGCCCCCCAAACGACTGACAGGGTCCCGGCGCTTCTCCTGACCGGCACCGCGGTGTCGGCCAGGAGAATCGACAATCAACTTGTGGTTTACTTTCCCGTGGCGGATACGTTAACCTGCACCGAGGTGGGATGCAGCATGTCCTTCCGCGCTACGGAGTGGACGGCGATGCGGAGAAGTCTCGTCCGGCACCTGATGGAGCAGCACGGCCACCGACTCACGTCGGTGAACGCCTGCTCCATCTGCGGTGGGACTATCGGCCGCAAGCCGTCCACTCATCCCTGCCTCAAAGGGGGGATACGTAAGGCTGCGGACGGACGTGTTGCACTCTCGCATCGGTGCGGGGCATGCGATTTCGCATGCGCTACCCGTCGCGGGCTTGCGAACCACATGGTGACCCACAAGAGACCTCCCCCCTTGATTGCCCCCCTTCAGGAGGCAATCGAGGAGACAGTTAGATGCACGACGCCGCCCAACGTGACCGAGGCGCAACCCTCCGATCCAGACGCAGCAGCAGACGCTCCGGCCGAAGACCTGGCGCCGGGGCAGCCTCCTGAAGTCGGTGACCTTAACGACACCGGGTCACCGCCGCCTGTGGACGCAGCAACATCGCCGCCGCCAGCTCCAGACGCAGCAGAAGGAGCACCACGACAGGTCGAGCCACCGATACAGCAGAAGGAGAAGCTGTGGCTCGACCGACTGGCCAGCACATCCGGCCAGTCATGGGAGGAGTTCGAGGTCGTGGTGCAGGATCTGGTGGCCACCACCCAGGCGGAGAGGAAGAGGGAGGCGAAACCTGCGGACGGAGGGGAAGCTCCTCGGCCACGAAACGTCGTGCACAGACAACCACCAAGACGCAGACAAGTAGCTGACTACGACGCGAAAAAGGCGTCGGACATACAGAAACTCTTCAGGAGTCATCCCAGGAGGGCAGTGGAGAGCATCCTGTCCGATAAGTCACCCTATTGCGACATTCCCGCGGAGGAGGTGGAAAAGCATTTCCGCCAAGTCTACGGGAATGTCGGGATGGGGGGCTTGGAGGACGAGGGTGACGACTCGGTCTACCGTCGCACGACGGAGACCGAGAAGAAACTGCTCCTCGAAAGGATCACTCCTGAGGAAGTGACGAGACGCATGTCTAGAACCAAGAACACCGCCCCGGGCCCCGATGGCCTCACCTACGGCGACCTGAGGGCGGTCGATAGACATGGACGAATTCTCTCTTTTATCTTCAACAGATGCCTGAAGGAGGCCAGGACACCGGCCGCGTGGAAGACCTCTCGGACTGTCCTCCTGCACAAAGGGGGGGACCGCCAGGACATCGGCAACTGGAGGCCCATAGCGCTTGGCAACACCATCGCCAAGCTGTACGCCGGGGTGCTTGCTGACCGCATACTATCTTGGGCGGTCAGCGGGAAGAAGATGCACCCGGCTCAAAAGGGCTTCCGGGAGTTCGAGGGGTGCCACGAGCACAATTTCACCCTTCAGGCAGCTGTTGACGAAATGAGACGCAGACGTTCCCGAATCGCACTGGCTTGGCTTGACCTACGGAACGCGTTCGGGTCCATCCCGCACCAACACCTCCAGAACACCCTGAGGAGGATGGACTTGCCTGAGGAGATGAGGAGGACCGTGGAGGAGTTGCAGAAGGGCTCCACGGTCGTGAAGACGACCAGCGGCGACACCGGCGTCATCGACATCTGCGCCGGTGTCAAGCAGGGGTGCCCGTTATCACCGACCATTTTCAACTTGGGAATGGAGCCGGTGATACGGGCGGTCGCTGGTGAGGCAGGCAAGTCCGGAGTCGTCGTCCAGGGGCAAAACATCGCCATCCTGGCCTACGCGGACGACTTGGTGCTGGTGGCCCGGGACCAGGAGCACCTGCAGCGCCTGCTGAACATCGCGGGAGAAGAGGCGACCGCTGCAGGTCTACAGTTCAAGCCAAGCAAGTGCGCAACGCTGGACCTCAACTTTGCAGCAAACCAGCCCGTGCAGCCGTCCCAACTCACCATCCAGGGGGCGGCCATTTCCAGCCTGAAGGACGGCGAAGCGTACCGGTACCTCGGGGTCCCGTTCGGGTTCCACGTGGACCAGACCCCCGAGGAGGACCTGGTGCGCTTGGGCGAGGACGTCAAGAAGATCGACGAGTCACTCCTCGCCCCGTGGCAGAAGATCGCCGCGACCAACATCTTCCTTCTGCCCAGGCTGGAATTCATCTTGCGGGCTGGTAATGTTAAAAAGAAAAACTTGACCGACATCGACAAGAGGCTGAAGGCCTGCGCAAAGGGCTGGCTCCATTTGCCCAAAAGGGCATCGCCTGAGATGGTCTTCATTGGCCATCAACACGGCGGCGCAGGTCTTCTCCCTCTTTCCGACTTGACTGACATATTGACCATCGTGCAGGGATATCGACTCCTCCATTCCCGTGACCCCAACGTGAGAGTGCTCGCCTGGGGTCGCCTGAAGGAGGTAGTGCGGAGGAAGCTGAGGAGACCGCCAACCACCGGTGATCTCGCAGAGTACCTTAGTGGTAGTCTGCGGGATGACTTTGGAAGGGAAAGCGGCGACTTCAGTTCCCTCTTCACGCAGGTTCGCTCCGCGTCACGCCGTATCGCCGCGCGCATAGGCTTGAGCTGGAGATGGTCGGACGAGCTAAGGGAGATGCAGATTTCGTTCCGGGACATGAATGACGGGGCTGAAGACCGCCCCCCCTTCATCAGGGTTCCTCCGAAGGCCGTAAGGCAACTGACGGGTGCCCTGAAGATCGCGGTGCGGCGCTACTACCTGAACAAGGTAAGCGCCAAGCCCGATCAAGGGAAAGTCATTCGTGCCTCGGCGAAATCTGAAGCCTCCAATCACTTCCTGGCAGGAGGGAGATACACCAGGTTTTGTGATTGGAGGTTCATCTTTAGGGCTCGGCTCGATCTGCTCCCGCTCAATGCCTGTCGCCGTTGGGAAACCAACGGGGACAAGCGGTGTCGGCGATGTGGCTACGCGGAGGAGACCCTGCCCCACGTCGTTAATCACTGCACGATGCACTCAAGGACGTGGCAGCATAGACATAATGCTGTCCAAGACCGACTACACAGGGCTCTGATTGGACGCCGGGGAAAAGGTGACGATGAAATCAGAGTCAACAAACAAGTACCTGGCACTGACTCGACTCTTAGACCAGACCTGGTTATAACTAACCAGGCCGACAAGACTGTGACATTGATCGACGTAGCAGTACCGTTCGAGAACAACGAGGGAGCTCTGCTGGCAGCCAGGACCGCGAAGGAGGAGAAGTACGCCGCCCTGGCAGAGACCATCCGCCAGCAGGGATACCGGTCATCGGTCGCCGCCATCGTCGTGGGAAGCCTGGGGACGTGGGACTCGCAGAACGACCCCGTCCTGAAGTCCCTGGGCCTACCTCGACGATTCTGCACCACCATGCGGCGACTGATGGTCAGCGACGTCATCCGCTGGACCCGGGACTGCTACGTCGAACACATCACGGGACATAGACAGTATGAAGACGGCTCCGGAGGCTGAAAAGGAAAGGACAAAAGTGAAGTCGTGTAAAATCATTTCCCCCCCTCTTTCCATACTTCTTCATTGTAAAACCTTTCTCTGTCCCCTTTCTCTTTTATTTACTCTATGAGCCATAGTGTATGAATGGCCACGCCGTGGTGTATAAACGGCCCCCCCCAAAAGTGTAAACCCTCCCCGTGAGAGACTTAAACATATAAAACATTTTATAAAAAAAAACACTCGTGCGAGAAGCCTATATTATTATAATATTTCCCCAAAATAAAGGGGCAAAAAGACTTGTTCCCCGGCTCCCTCATTTGGAGGGAGCCGGTCATGTATAAATTATATATTAATTATAAGTTGCTTAAAACTCTGTATGAAAGAATTTTCAAATAAACATTTTATATCTGTTCTTATCAGCTTAATATCTGATACGTCCCGCATTGCGGGACCAGAATATTAATCTGATTTTTGGACATTGGCGGGGTACCCGGAGTTTACTCCATCCCTGCCGCGGGTTGGCCCGGCATTGCAGTACCGTCGGGATCGGCCCATCATTAAAAAGGTCCACTTAAAAGCTGATGAGAACAGATTGAAGCTTAAATTGATCCGCGAAAATTATTTATTTTCGCACTTGCAAATTTCAGGCGATCCGGCTGGAAAAATATTCGCGAAATTGCATTTTCGCGGAGAGAAGCGATTTTATTCCATGCGAGCGGAGCAAAAGTAATGTAATCCAAATTGAAGCAGCACAACGAAGTATTAAAAGGAATGAATTATTAAAAGGAGAGAAACTTGGGAAGAAAAAAAATCCCATCTGAAGAGAGTCGTCGTCACTTTAAAGTGTAAGTGTAACAATAAATACAATTTTGTGAAAATAATGCAATTATTTTTTCTGCTTTCAATGCAACGTCAACAACAACAACGTCTTGTCTCCTCAGTATTCCATCATTGGAGACGACGACAACTGTTGAAGAGAGGCGCCGGATCACGTTTCAAACTTTGGCGTGTGACGCCCCTTCCTTCCAGCTGTTTACCTCCCCCCCGAAGAGATGGCGCGCGCGCGCTCCCGGCAAGGAGCGTCATTCAAGACGACCCGACGCGAATCGACTCGCGGAAATAGGCGAGTTCCACTCTTTTACCTTAGTTTTTGAACACCAATCTTTCCACAGAATTTATGCGAAGATAATTCTTGTAAAAGGAGTGTGTGTTTGATGAAAAAAAATTGAACGGAAAAGAAACTCAATACATCGGAGGAAACGACCGATCGCGAGCACTCGGGAAAAATTGGAAAAATGTTTGCAAAAAAATTTTCAGAAATTTTTTGCGAATTTCGCGGAAATCGATGCCCATTTCCGCGATTTTTTCGAGAAAATGGAAAATATAAACAATGGAGAAATCTGGTTTTCCATCTTGTGTAATTGAAAGCGCCACTTTTTTACAGCCTTTTCGATTCCTATTCTCCGATTTGAAGAAAACCCTAATTTGTTTATATTTGAAGAAACCCTAATTTATGTATTTATTTATTTATAAGGAAAGCGTATTTTTACTAATGACGATTAATGCAAAGTAAGTGAACAGCACACGATTTTAAATCTCTACCACACAGGAAGTGAAGTGAAGAGGAAGCCCGTTTTTCGAAAAACTGTCGACCACTGAATACTGGCGAAAAGGGCCCTTTATTACCGCCCTGGATGCCCCCCTCCATTTTCGGAATGTTTGAAAATTGCGCCCGACCTTTCCCGGGAAGCGGGGAGAGAGCTTGCAATACGTCTCGTGTGTCGCTCACAGAGATGGCACGACCTAGCGAAGGACTCCGCGTTGCAATTTACTGTCTCGCCTCCGGACTCCGGGGACGCAATTGCTCCGGCCGTCCTGCCCCCCGCGCCCCCCCAAAACTTTTCTTGCTGCAGGAAAACAAGGAAGCCTTCGGAAACACCCCCGCAGGACCCTACGCGAATTCTCCCCGACCAATGCCCCAAAATAAAGGGGCAAAAAGACTTGTTCCCCGGCTCCCTCATTTGGAGGGAGCCGGTCATGTATAAATTATATATTAATTATAAGTTGCTTAAAACTCTGTATGAAAGAATTTTCAAATAAACATTTTAAATCTGTTCTTATCAGCTTAATATCTGATACGTCCCGCATTGCGGGACCAGAATATTAATCTGATTTTTGGACATTGGCGGGGTACCCGGAGTTTACTCCATCCCTGCCGCGGGTTGGCCCGGCATTGCAGTACCGTCGGGATCGGCCCATCATTAAAAAGGTCCACTTAAAAGCTGATGAGAACAGATTGAAGCTTAAATTGATCCGCGAAAATTATTTATTTTCGCACTTGCAAATTTCAGGCGATCCGGCTGGAAAAATATTCGCGAAATTGCATTTTCGCGGAGAGAAGCGATTTTATTCCATGCGAGCGGAGCAAAAGTAATGTAATCCAAATTGAAGCAGCACAACGAAGTATTAAAAGGAATGAATTATTAAAAGGAGAGAAACTTGGGAAGAAAAAAAATCCCATCTGAAGAGAGTCGTCGTCACTTTAAAGTGTAAGTGTAACAATAAATACAATTTTGTGAAAATAATGCAATTATTTTTTCTGCTTTCAATGCAACGTCAACAACAACAACGTCTTGTCTCCTCAGTATTCCATCATTGGAGACGACGACAACTGTTGAAGAGAGGCGCCGGATCACGTTTCAAACTTTGGCGTGTGACGCCCCTTCCTTCCAGCTGTTTACCTCCCCCCCGAAGAGATGGCGCGCGCGCGCTCCCGGCAAGGAGCGTCATTCGGAAATAGGCGAGTTCCACTCTTCTTTACCTTAGTTTTTGAACACCAATCTTTCCACAGAATTTATGCGAAGATAATTCTTGTAAAAGGAGTGTGTGTTTGATGAAAAAAAATTGAACGGAAAAGAAACTCAATACATCGGAGGAAACGACCGATCGCGAGCACTCGGGAAAAAATTGGAAAACATGTTTGCAAAAAAATTTCAGAAATTTTTTTGCGAATTTCGCGGAATCGATGCCCATGTTCCGCGATTTTTTTCGAGAAAATGGAAAATATAAACAATGGAGAAATCTGGTTTTCCAATCTTGTGTAATTGAAAGCGCCACTTTTTTACAGCCTTTTCGATTCCTATTCTCCGATTTGAAGAAAACCCTAATTTGTTTATATTGAAGAAACCCCTAATTTATGTATTTATTTATTTATAAGGAAAGCGTATTTTTACTAATGACGATTAATGCAAAGTAAGTGAACAGCACACGATTTTTAAATCTCTACCACACAGGAAGTGAAGTGAAGAGGAAGCCCGTTTTTCGAAAAAACTGTCGACCACTGAATACTGGCGAAAAGGGCCCTTTATTACCGCCCTGGATGCCCCCCTCCATTTCGGAATGTTGAAAATTGCGCCCGACCTTTCCCGGGAAGCGGGGAGAGAGCTTGCAATACGTCTCGTGTGTCGCTCACAGAGATGGCACGACCCTAGCGAAGGACTCCGCGTTGCAATTTACTGTCTCGCCTCCGGACTCCGGGGACGCAATTGCTCCGGCCGTCCTGCCCCCCGCGCCCCCCCAAAACTTTTCTTGCTGCAGGAAAACAAGGAAGCCTTCGGAAACACCCCCGCAGGACCCTACGCGAATTCTCCCCGACCAATGCCACCCCGCGGCGCCTACGCCAATCCTGCGCCCTCCGCCCCAAGTGCTCCGGGGGTCGTCCCTACACATGGTAAATATTTGCAGAAAAAGGGCTCCCTTATCGCTTCTCGGCCTTATGGCTAAGATCAAAGTGTAGTATCTGTTCTTATCAGCTTAATCCCCTTAACTTTCTTCTTTTTCGCCCGCCAAATTCAAAGTTTTTAAATGAACAGATCTACCGCTTTTGGACCTTTCTAGCCTCTCTGAGGAATCCCGGACGGGCCCCGACCAACGGTAAGCCCCCGCGGGACAACTCCCAGAGGGAAGGGGCAACAGGACACTAGGCGCCTGCTCTGCCCAGTAGCCCCTCTTTCGACCCCCGATGGCCCCCACGGTCCATTGCCTCTTCAAGGCGGACCGTGGGACCCACCGCCCCCCTCAGGGCTCCCCGGTCGCTCACGGACCGTTCCCCACGCCCACTTGGGGGGTGATAACCTCCCCGGGCTCGACGCCGGGCCCCTAAGGCCCGGCGCAGGCCCCCGCCCCCGGTTGCACCGCCGGGTCCCTTCAGGACCGGTAGGCTGAGCACCGGACGTTCCCCGGCCCCCGGTGCACTGCCAGGTCCCCTCCGGACCGGTAGCTTGAGCACCGAGGCCCCCGGACCCCCTCAGGGCCCCCGGGAGCACCCTCCGTCGATCCCGTACGGATCGGCGCAGAGCGGGTGATTTGAACGGCGCGCGGTTTTCCTTTTCGGCCGCGACGCCGGTCAAGCGACCGTTCGGCGCGCTTCACGCCCGATCTGGTTCGATTGACCCCCTCCCCCCCCGTCCGGTATTTGTGGAAGACTTCATCTTCCACAAAACCGTCATTTCAAAAACCCCGGTAAATTCAAATTTCCTCCCGATCCCACCCATACGGGCCGAGAAGCGGGTTTGAGCGCCTTCAGCGCCATCCCTCGCGGCCGGCCTGGACTTCATTCAGGTGGACGCCACGCGCTTAATTTAAATTTGTATTTTTGAAAATTTTCGTTCCGCAGTCCCTCAGACCGCGGAAAAGCCCTCCGTCGCCCCCCTTGGCCTTCAGTCATTGTATATCTTTTGAATTTTTTTGGTGTCCTTAAAAGGACAATTTTTCAAAACAACGTACCACGGTCCTTCAGGCCGTGGAATATCGTCCGCCAGGCCCCGTTTGTGCCATGACTTAACGCCCTCCCATGCCCCCACGTCCTCCCCGTAAAAACGGGGGGGCGGGGCCGTTAGAAAAGCACCATCGCGTGCTAGTTCCTCCGCCCCCCCCTACCTCCTCTCGCACTCCGCGGAGGAGGAAAGTCGAGGCGTCAGAGCCCGACTCCTCCCCTCCCCATACACCACCGGACGGCGCGTCCGAAAAGCGCTTCGGCGCGTAGGACGCGTCGCCCGCGGAAAATCATACACTATGGCTCCCCCGTTTCTTCTTCTTCTTCTTCTCCATCCGGCGTCCGAAAGCCTTCCCTTGAGACCTTCTCCCCGCTCTCGGACGTCACCTATTCTCCCCCAAGTCCGTTCTTCTTCCCCTCTCTCCCTCGACGACTTCACGACGCCTCCGGATCTTCTTCGTCCAGACGTCCGGCGCTGGATTCTCCCCCCCCGATTCCCCCGACTGCCCCCGCCCCCCAAACGACTGACAGGGTCCCGGCGCTTCTCCTGACCGGCACCGCGGTGTCGGCCAGGAGAATCGACAATCAACTTGTGGTTTACTTTCCCGTGGCGGACACGTTAACCTGCACCGAGGTGGGATGCAGCATGTCCTTCCGCGCTACGGAGTGGACGGCGATGCGGAGAAGTCTCGTCCGGCACCTGATGGAGCAGCACGGCCACCGACTCACGTCGGTGAACGCCTGCTCCATCTGCGGTGGGACTATCGGCCGCAAGCCGTCCACTCATCCCTGCCTCAAAGGGGGGATACGTAAGGCTGCGGACGGACGTGTTGCACTCTCGCATCGGTGCGGGGCATGCGATTTCGCATGCGCTACCCGTCGCGGGCTTGCGAACCACATGGTGACCCACAAGAGACCTCCCCCCTTGATTGCCCCCCTTCAGGAGGCAATCGAGGAGACAGTTAGATGCACGACGCCGCCCAACGTGACCGAGGCGCAACCCTCCGATCCAGACGCAGCAGCAGACGCTCCGGCCGAAGACCTGGCGCCGGGGCAGCCTCCTGAAGTCGGTGACCTTAACGACACCGGGTCACCGCCGCCTGTGGACGCAGCAACATCGCCGCCGCCAGCTCCAGACGCAGCAGAAGGAGCACCACGACAGGTCGAGCCACCGATACAGCAGAAGGAGAAGCTGTGGCTCGACCGACTGGCCAGCACATCCGGCCAGTCATGGGAGGAGTTCGAGGTCGTGGTGCAGGATCTGGTGGCCACCACCCAGGCGGAGAGGAAGAGGGAGGCGAAACCTGCGGACGGAGGGGAAGCTCCTCGGCCACGAAACGTCGTGCACAGACAACCACCAAGACGCAGACAAGTAGCTGACTACGACGCGAAAAAGGCGTCGGACATACAGAAACTCTTCAGGAGTCATCCCAGGAGGGCAGTGGAGAGCATCCTGTCCGATAAGTCACCCTATTGCGACATTCCCGCGGAGGAGGTGGAAAAGCATTTCCGCCAAGTCTACGGGAATGTCGGGATGGGGGGCTTGGAGGACGAGGGTGACGACTCGGTCTACCGTCGCACGACGGAGACCGAGAAGAAACTGCTCCTCGAAAGGATCACTCCTGAGGAAGTGACGAGACGCATGTCTAGAACCAAGAACACCGCCCCGGGCCCCGATGGCCTCACCTACGGCGACCTGAGGGCGGTCGATAGACATGGACGAATTCTCTCTTTTATCTTCAACAGATGCCTGAAGGAGGCCAGGACACCGGCCGCGTGGAAGACCTCTCGGACTGTCCTCCTGCACAAAGGGGGGGACCGCCAGGACATCGGCAACTGGAGGCCCATAGCGCTTGGCAACACCATCGCCAAGCTGTACGCCGGGGTGCTTGCTGACCGCATACTATCTTGGGCGGTCAGCGGGAAGAAGATGCACCCGGCTCAAAAGGGCTTCCGGGAGTTCGAGGGGTGCCACGAGCACAATTTCACCCTTCAGGCAGCTGTTGACGAAATGAGACGCAGACGTTCCCGAATCGCACTGGCTTGGCTTGACCTACGGAACGCGTTCGGGTCCATCCCGCACCAACACCTCCAGAACACCCTGAGGAGGATGGACTTGCCTGAGGAGATGAGGAGGACCGTGGAGGAGTTGCAGAAGGGCTCCACGGTCGTGAAGACGACCAGCGGCGACACCGGCGTCATCGACATCTGCGCCGGTGTCAAGCAGGGGTGCCCGTTATCACCGACCATTTTCAACTTGGGAATGGAGCCGGTGATACGGGCGGTCGCTGGTGAGGCAGGCAAGTCCGGAGTCGTCGTCCAGGGGCAAAACATCGCCATCCTGGCCTACGCGGACGACTTGGTGCTGGTGGCCCGGGACCAGGAGCACCTGCAGCGCCTGCTGAACATCGCGGGAGAAGAGGCGACCGCTGCAGGTCTACAGTTCAAGCCAAGCAAGTGCGCAACGCTGGACCTCAACTTTGCAGCAAACCAGCCCGTGCAGCCGTCCCAACTCACCATCCAGGGGGCGGCCATTTCCAGCCTGAAGGACGGCGAAGCGTACCGGTACCTCGGGGTCCCGTTCGGGTTCCACGTGGACCAGACCCCCGAGGAGGACCTGGTGCGCTTGGGCGAGGACGTCAAGAAGATCGACGAGTCACTCCTCGCCCCGTGGCAGAAGATCGCCGCGACCAACATCTTCCTTCTGCCCAGGCTGGAATTCATCTTGCGGGCTGGTAATGTTAAAAAGAAAAACTTGACCGACATCGACAAGAGGCTGAAGGCCTGCGCAAAGGGCTGGCTCCATTTGCCCAAAAGGGCATCGCCTGAGATGGTCTTCATTGGCCATCAACACGGCGGCGCAGGTCTTCTCCCTCTTTCCGACTTGACTGACATATTGACCATCGTGCAGGGATATCGACTCCTCCATTCCCGTGACCCCAACGTGAGAGTGCTCGCCTGGGGTCGCCTGAAGGAGGTAGTGCGGAGGAAGCTGAGGAGACCGCCAACCACCGGTGATCTCGCAGAGTACCTTAGTGGTAGTCTGCGGGATGACTTTGGAAGGGAAAGCGGCGACTTCAGTTCCCTCTTCACGCAGGTTCGCTCCGCGTCACGCCGTATCGCCGCGCGCATAGGCTTGAGCTGGAGATGGTCGGACGAGCTAAGGGAGATGCAGATTTCGTTCCGGGACATGAATGACGGGGCTGAAGACCGCCCCCCCTTCATCAGGGTTCCTCCGAAGGCCGTAAGGCAACTGACGGGTGCCCTGAAGATCGCGGTGCGGCGCTACTACCTGAACAAGGTAAGCGCCAAGCCCGATCAAGGGAAAGTCATTCGTGCCTCGGCGAAATCTGAAGCCTCCAATCACTTCCTGGCAGGAGGGAGATACACCAGGTTTTGTGATTGGAGGTTCATCTTTAGGGCTCGGCTCGATCTGCTCCCGCTCAATGCCTGTCGCCGTTGGGAAACCAACGGGGACAAGCGGTGTCGGCGATGTGGCTACGCGGAGGAGACCCTGCCCCACGTCGTTAATCACTGCACGATGCACTCAAGGACGTGGCAGCATAGACATAATGCTGTCCAAGACCGACTACACAGGGCTCTGATTGGACGCCGGGGAAAAGGTGACGATGAAATCAGAGTCAACAAACAAGTACCTGGCACTGACTCGACTCTTAGACCAGACCTGGTTATAACTAACCAGGCCGACAAGACTGTGACATTGATCGACGTAGCAGTACCGTTCGAGAACAACGAGGGAGCTCTGCTGGCAGCCAGGACCGCGAAGGAGGAGAAGTACGCCGCCCTGGCAGAGACCATCCGCCAGCAGGGATACCGGTCATCGGTCGCCGCCATCGTCGTGGGAAGCCTGGGGACGTGGGACTCGCAGAACGACCCCGTCCTGAAGTCCCTGGGCCTACCTCGACGATTCTGCACCACCATGCGGCGACTGATGGTCAGCGACGTCATCCGCTGGACCCGGGACTGCTACGTCGAACACATCACGGGACATAGACAGTATGAAGACGGCTCCGGAGGCTGAAAAGGAAAGGACAAAAGTGAAGTCGTGTAAAATCATTTCCCCCCCTCTTTCCATACTTCTTCATTGTAAAACCTTTCTCTGTCCCCTTTCTCTTTTATTTACTCTATGAGCCATAGTGTATGAATGGCCACGCCGTGGTGTATAAACGGCCCCCCCCAAAAGTGTAAACCCTCCCCGTGAGAGACTTAAACATATAAAACATTTTATAAAAAAAAACACTCGTGCGAGAAGCCTATATTATTATAATATTTCCCCAAAATAAAGGGGCAAAAAGACTTGTTCCCCGGCTCCCTCATTTGGAGGGAGCCGGTCATGTATAAATTATATATTAATTATAAGTTGCTTAAAACTCTGTATGAAAGAATTTTCAAATAAACATTTTAAATCTGTTCTTATCAGCTTAATATCTGATACGTCCCGCATTGCGGGACCAGAATATTAATCTGATTTTTGGACATTGGCGGGGTACCCGGAGTTTACTCCATCCCTGCCGCGGGTTGGCCCGGCATTGCAGTACCGTCGGGATCGGCCCATCATTAAAAAGGTCCACTTAAAAGCTGATGAGAACAGATTGAAGCTTAAATTGATCCGCGAAAATTATTTATTTTCGCACTTGCAAATTTCAGGCGATCCGGCTGGAAAAATATTCGCGAAATTGCATTTTCGCGGAGAGAAGCGATTTTATTCCATGCGAGCGGAGCAAAAGTAATGTAATCCAAATTGAAGCAGCACAACGAAGTATTAAAAGGAATGAATTATTAAAAGGAGAGAAACTTGGGAAGAAAAAAAATCCCATCTGAAGAGAGTCGTCGTCACTTTAAAGTGTAAGTGTAACAATAAATACAATTTTGTGAAAATAATGCAATTATTTTTTCTGCTTTCAATGCAACGTCAACAACAACAACGTCTTGTCTCCTCAGTATTCCATCATTGGAGACGACGACAACTGTTGAAGAGAGGCGCCGGATCACGTTTCAAACTTTGGCGTGTGACGCCCCTTCCTTCCAGCTGTTTACCTCCCCCCCGAAGAGATGGCGCGCGCGCGCTCCCGGCAAGGAGCGTCATTCAAGACGACCCGACGCGAATCGACTCGCGGAAATAGGCGAGTTCCACTCTTTTACCTTAGTTTTTGAACACCAATCTTTCCACAGAATTTATGCGAAGATAATTCTTGTAAAAGGAGTGTGTGTTTGATGAAAAAAAATTGAACGGAAAAGAAACTCAATACATCGGAGGAAACGACCGATCGCGAGCACTCGGGAAAAATTGGAAAAATGTTTGCAAAAAAATTTTCAGAAATTTTTTGCGAATTTCGCGGAAATCGATGCCCATTTCCGCGATTTTTTCGAGAAAATGGAAAATATAAACAATGGAGAAATCTGGTTTTCCATCTTGTGTAATTGAAAGCGCCACTTTTTTACAGCCTTTTCGATTCCTATTCTCCGATTTGAAGAAAACCCTAATTTGTTTATATTTGAAGAAACCCTAATTTATGTATTTATTTATTTATAAGGAAAGCGTATTTTTACTAATGACGATTAATGCAAAGTAAGTGAACAGCACACGATTTTAAATCTCTACCACACAGGAAGTGAAGTGAAGAGGAAGCCCGTTTTTCGAAAAACTGTCGACCACTGAATACTGGCGAAAAGGGCCCTTTATTACCGCCCTGGATGCCCCCCTCCATTTTCGGAATGTTTGAAAATTGCGCCCGACCTTTCCCGGGAAGCGGGGAGAGAGCTTGCAATACGTCTCGTGTGTCGCTCACAGAGATGGCACGACCTAGCGAAGGACTCCGCGTTGCAATTTACTGTCTCGCCTCCGGACTCCGGGGACGCAATTGCTCCGGCCGTCCTGCCCCCCGCGCCCCCCCAAAACTTTTCTTGCTGCAGGAAAACAAGGAAGCCTTCGGAAACACCCCCGCAGGACCCTACGCGAATTCTCCCCGACCAATGCCACCCCGCGGCGCCTACGCCAATCCTGCGCCCTCCGCCCCAAGTGCTCCGGGGTCGTCCCTACACATGTAAATATTGCAGAAAAGGGCTCCCTTATCGCTTCTCGGCCTTATGGCTAAGATCAAAGTGTAGTATCTGTTCTTATCAGCTTAATCCCCTTAACTTTCTTCTTTTTCGCCCGCCAAATTCAAATTTTTAAATGAACAGATCTACCGCTTTTGGACCTTTCTAGCCTCTCTGAGGAATCCCGGACGGGCCCCGACCAACGGTAAGCCCCCCGGGACACTCCCAGAGGGAAGGGGCAACAGGACACTAGGCGCCTGCTCTGCCCAGTAGCCCCTCTTTCGACCCCCGATGGCCCCACGGTCCATTGCCTCTTCAAGGCGGACCGTGGGACCCACCGCCCCCTCAGGGCTCCCCGGTCGCTCACGGACCGTTCCCCACGCCCACTTGGGGTGATAACCTCCCCGGGCTCGACGCCGGGCCCCTAAGGCCCGGCGCAGGCCCCCGCCCCCGGTGCACCGCCGGGTCCCTTCAGGACCGGTAGGCTGAGCACCGGACGTTCCCCGGCCCCCGGTGCACTGCCAGGTCCCCTCCGGACCGGTAGCTTGAGCACCGAGGCCCCCGGACCCCCTCAGGGCCCCCGGGAGCACCCTCCGTCGATCCCGTACGGATCGGCGCAGAGCGGGTGATTTGAACGGCGCGCGGTTTCCTTTTCGGCCGCGACGCCGGTCAAGCGACCGTTCGGCGCGCTTCACGCCCGATCGGTTCGATTGACCCCCTCCCCCCCGTCCGGTATTTGTGGAAGACTTCATCTTCCACAAAACCGTCATTTCAAAACCCCGGTAAATTCAAATTTCCTCCCGATCCCACCCATACGGGCCGAGAAGCGGGTTGAGCGCCTTCAGCGCCATCCCTCGGCGGCCGCCTGGACTTCATTCAGGTGGACGCCACGCGCTTAATTTAAATTTGTATTTTTGAAAATTTTCGTTCCGCAGTCCCTCAGACCGCGGAAAAGCCCTCCGTCGCCCCCCTTGGCCTTCAGCATTTATATCTTTTGAATTTTTTTGTGTCCTTAAAAGGACAATTTTCAAAACAACGTACCACGGTCCTTCAGGCCGTGGAATATCGTCCGCCAGGCCCCGTTTGTGCCATGACTTAACGCCCTCCCATGCCCCCACGTCCTCCCCGTAAAAACGGGGGGGCGGGGGCCGTTAGAAAAGCACCATCGCGTGCTAGTTCCTCCGCCCCCCCCTCCTCCTCTCGCACTCCGCGGAGGAGGAAAGTCGAGGCGTCAGAGCCCGACTCCTCCCCTCCCCATACACCACCGGACGGCGCGTCCGAAAGCGCTTCGGCGCGTAGGACGCGTCGCCCGCGGAAAATCATACACTATGGCTCCCCCGTTTCTTCTTCTTCTTCTTCTCCATCCGGCGTCCGAAAGCCTTCCCTTGAGACCTTCTCCCCGCTCTCGGACGTCACCTATTCTCCCCCCAAGTCCCGTTCTTCTTCCCCTCTCTCCCTCGACGACTTCACGACGCCTCCGGATTCTTCTTCGTCCAGACGTCCGGCGCTGGATTCTCCCCCCCCGATTCCCCCGACTGCCCCCGCCCCCCAAACGACTGACAGGGTCCCGGCGCTTCTCCTGACCGGCACCGCGGTGTCGGCCAGGAGAATCGACAATCAACTTGTGGTTTACTTTCCCGTGGCGGACACGTTAACCTGCACCGAGGTGGGATGCAGCATGTCCTTCCGCGCTACGGAGTGGACGGCGATGCGGAGAAGTCTCGTCCGGCACCTGATGGAGCAGCACGGCCACCGACTCACGTCGGTGAACGCCTGCTCCATCTGCGGTGGGACTATCGGCCGCAAGCCGTCCACTCATCCCTGCCTCAAAGGGGGGATACGTAAGGCTGCGGACGGACGTGTTGCACTCTCGCATCGGTGCGGGGCATGCGATTTCGCATGCGCTACCCGTCGCGGGCTTGCGAACCACATGGTGACCCACAAGAGACCTCCCCCCTTGATTGCCCCCCTTCAGGAGGCAATCGAGGAGACAGTTAGATGCACGACGCCGCCCAACGTGACCGAGGCGCAACCCTCCGATCCAGACGCAGCAGCAGACGCTCCGGCCGAAGACCTGGCGCCGGGGCAGCCTCCTGAAGTCGGTGACCTTAACGACACCGGGTCACCGCCGCCTGTGGACGCAGCAACATCGCCGCCGCCAGCTCCAGACGCAGCAGAAGGAGCACCACGACAGGTCGAGCCACCGATACAGCAGAAGGAGAAGCTGTGGCTCGACCGACTGGCCAGCACATCCGGCCAGTCATGGGAGGAGTTCGAGGTCGTGGTGCAGGATCTGGTGGCCACCACCCAGGCGGAGAGGAAGAGGGAGGCGAAACCTGCGGACGGAGGGGAAGCTCCTCGGCCACGAAACGTCGTGCACAGACAACCACCAAGACGCAGACAAGTAGCTGACTACGACGCGAAAAAGGCGTCGGACATACAGAAACTCTTCAGGAGTCATCCCAGGAGGGCAGTGGAGAGCATCCTGTCCGATAAGTCACCCTATTGCGACATTCCCGCGGAGGAGGTGGAAAAGCATTTCCGCCAAGTCTACGGGAATGTCGGGATGGGGGGCTTGGAGGACGAGGGTGACGACTCGGTCTACCGTCGCACGACGGAGACCGAGAAGAAACTGCTCCTCGAAAGGATCACTCCTGAGGAAGTGACGAGACGCATGTCTAGAACCAAGAACACCGCCCCGGGCCCCGATGGCCTCACCTACGGCGACCTGAGGGCGGTCGATAGACATGGACGAATTCTCTCTTTTATCTTCAACAGATGCCTGAAGGAGGCCAGGACACCGGCCGCGTGGAAGACCTCTCGGACTGTCCTCCTGCACAAAGGGGGGGACCGCCAGGACATCGGCAACTGGAGGCCCATAGCGCTTGGCAACACCATCGCCAAGCTGTACGCCGGGGTGCTTGCTGACCGCATACTATCTTGGGCGGTCAGCGGGAAGAAGATGCACCCGGCTCAAAAGGGCTTCCGGGAGTTCGAGGGGTGCCACGAGCACAATTTCACCCTTCAGGCAGCTGTTGACGAAATGAGACGCAGACGTTCCCGAATCGCACTGGCTTGGCTTGACCTACGGAACGCGTTCGGGTCCATCCCGCACCAACACCTCCAGAACACCCTGAGGAGGATGGACTTGCCTGAGGAGATGAGGAGGACCGTGGAGGAGTTGCAGAAGGGCTCCACGGTCGTGAAGACGACCAGCGGCGACACCGGCGTCATCGACATCTGCGCCGGTGTCAAGCAGGGGTGCCCGTTATCACCGACCATTTTCAACTTGGGAATGGAGCCGGTGATACGGGCGGTCGCTGGTGAGGCAGGCAAGTCCGGAGTCGTCGTCCAGGGGCAAAACATCGCCATCCTGGCCTACGCGGACGACTTGGTGCTGGTGGCCCGGGACCAGGAGCACCTGCAGCGCCTGCTGAACATCGCGGGAGAAGAGGCGACCGCTGCAGGTCTACAGTTCAAGCCAAGCAAGTGCGCAACGCTGGACCTCAACTTTGCAGCAAACCAGCCCGTGCAGCCGTCCCAACTCACCATCCAGGGGGCGGCCATTTCCAGCCTGAAGGACGGCGAAGCGTACCGGTACCTCGGGGTCCCGTTCGGGTTCCACGTGGACCAGACCCCCGAGGAGGACCTGGTGCGCTTGGGCGAGGACGTCAAGAAGATCGACGAGTCACTCCTCGCCCCGTGGCAGAAGATCGCCGCGACCAACATCTTCCTTCTGCCCAGGCTGGAATTCATCTTGCGGGCTGGTAATGTTAAAAAGAAAAACTTGACCGACATCGACAAGAGGCTGAAGGCCTGCGCAAAGGGCTGGCTCCATTTGCCCAAAAGGGCATCGCCTGAGATGGTCTTCATTGGCCATCAACACGGCGGCGCAGGTCTTCTCCCTCTTTCCGACTTGACTGACATATTGACCATCGTGCAGGGATATCGACTCCTCCATTCCCGTGACCCCAACGTGAGAGTGCTCGCCTGGGGTCGCCTGAAGGAGGTAGTGCGGAGGAAGCTGAGGAGACCGCCAACCACCGGTGATCTCGCAGAGTACCTTAGTGGTAGTCTGCGGGATGACTTTGGAAGGGAAAGCGGCGACTTCAGTTCCCTCTTCACGCAGGTTCGCTCCGCGTCACGCCGTATCGCCGCGCGCATAGGCTTGAGCTGGAGATGGTCGGACGAGCTAAGGGAGATGCAGATTTCGTTCCGGGACATGAATGACGGGGCTGAAGACCGCCCCCCCTTCATCAGGGTTCCTCCGAAGGCCGTAAGGCAACTGACGGGTGCCCTGAAGATCGCGGTGCGGCGCTACTACCTGAACAAGGTAAGCGCCAAGCCCGATCAAGGGAAAGTCATTCGTGCCTCGGCGAAATCTGAAGCCTCCAATCACTTCCTGGCAGGAGGGAGATACACCAGGTTTTGTGATTGGAGGTTCATCTTTAGGGCTCGGCTCGATCTGCTCCCGCTCAATGCCTGTCGCCGTTGGGAAACCAACGGGGACAAGCGGTGTCGGCGATGTGGCTACGCGGAGGAGACCCTGCCCCACGTCGTTAATCACTGCACGATGCACTCAAGGACGTGGCAGCATAGACATAATGCTGTCCAAGACCGACTACACAGGGCTCTGATTGGACGCCGGGGAAAAGGTGACGATGAAATCAGAGTCAACAAACAAGTACCTGGCACTGACTCGACTCTTAGACCAGACCTGGTTATAACTAACCAGGCCGACAAGACTGTGACATTGATCGACGTAGCAGTACCGTTCGAGAACAACGAGGGAGCTCTGCTGGCAGCCAGGACCGCGAAGGAGGAGAAGTACGCCGCCCTGGCAGAGACCATCCGCCAGCAGGGATACCGGTCATCGGTCGCCGCCATCGTCGTGGGAAGCCTGGGGACGTGGGACTCGCAGAACGACCCCGTCCTGAAGTCCCTGGGCCTACCTCGACGATTCTGCACCACCATGCGGCGACTGATGGTCAGCGACGTCATCCGCTGGACCCGGGACTGCTACGTCGAACACATCACGGGACATAGACAGTATGAAGACGGCTCCGGAGGCTGAAAAGGAAAGGACAAAAGTGAAGTCGTGTAAAATCATTTCCCCCCCTCTTTCCATACTTCTTCATTGTAAAACCTTTCTCTGTCCCCTTTC
Organism: Hetaerina americana; assembly: GCF_022747635.1. Classification (NCBI taxonomy): domain Eukaryota; kingdom Metazoa; phylum Arthropoda; class Insecta; order Odonata; family Calopterygidae; genus Hetaerina; species Hetaerina americana. The sequence continues at coordinate 56,204 of NW_027287257.1, forward strand.
TCTTTTATTTACTCTATGAGCCATAGTGTATGAATGGCCACGCCGTGGTGTATAAACGGCCCCCCCCAAAAGTGTAAACCCTCCCCGTGAGAGACTTAAACATATAAAACATTTTATAAAAAAAAACACTCGTGCGAGAAGCCTATATTATTATAATATTTCCCCAAAATAAAGGGGCAAAAAGACTTGTTCCCCGGCTCCCTCATTTGGAGGGAGCCGGTCATGTATAAATTATATATTAATTATAAGTTGCTTAAAACTCTGTATGAAAGAATTTTCAAATAAACATTTTAAATCTGTTCTTATCAGCTTAATATCTGATACGTCCCGCATTGCGGGACCAGAATATTAATCTGATTTTTGGACATTGGCGGGGTACCCGGAGTTTACTCCATCCCTGCCGCGGGTTGGCCCGGCATTGCAGTACCGTCGGGATCGGCCCATCATTAAAAAGGTCCACTTAAAAGCTGATGAGAACAGATTGAAGCTTAAATTGATCCGCGAAAATTATTTATTTTCGCACTTGCAAATTTCAGGCGATCCGGCTGGAAAAATATTCGCGAAATTGCATTTTCGCGGAGAGAAGCGATTTTATTCCATGCGAGCGGAGCAAAAGTAATGTAATCCAAATTGAAGCAGCACAACGAAGTATTAAAAGGAATGAATTATTAAAAGGAGAGAAACTTGGGAAGAAAAAAAATCCCATCTGAAGAGAGTCGTCGTCACTTTAAAGTGTAAGTGTAACAATAAATACAATTTTGTGAAAATAATGCAATTATTTTTTCTGCTTTCAATGCAACGTCAACAACAACAACGTCTTGTCTCCTCAGTATTCCATCATTGGAGACGACGACAACTGTTGAAGAGAGGCGCCGGATCACGTTTCAAACTTTGGCGTGTGACGCCCCTTCCTTCCAGCTGTTTACCTCCCCCCCGAAGAGATGGCGCGCGCGCGCTCCCGGCAAGGAGCGTCATTCAAGACGACCCGACGCGAATCGACTCGCGGAAATAGGCGAGTTCCACTCTTTTACCTTAGTTTTTGAACACCAATCTTTCCACAGAATTTATGCGAAGATAATTCTTGTAAAAGGAGTGTGTGTTTGATGAAAAAAAATTGAACGGAAAAGAAACTCAATACATCGGAGGAAACGACCGATCGCGAGCACTCGGGAAAAATTGGAAAAATGTTTGCAAAAAAATTTTCAGAAATTTTTTGCGAATTTCGCGGAAATCGATGCCCATTTCCGCGATTTTTTCGAGAAAATGGAAAATATAAACAATGGAGAAATCTGGTTTTCCATCTTGTGTAATTGAAAGCGCCACTTTTTTACAGCCTTTTCGATTCCTATTCTCCGATTTGAAGAAAACCCTAATTTGTTTATATTTGAAGAAACCCTAATTTATGTATTTATTTATTTATAAGGAAAGCGTATTTTTACTAATGACGATTAATGCAAAGTAAGTGAACAGCACACGATTTTAAATCTCTACCACACAGGAAGTGAAGTGAAGAGGAAGCCCGTTTTTCGAAAAACTGTCGACCACTGAATACTGGCGAAAAGGGCCCTTTATTACCGCCCTGGATGCCCCCCTCCATTTTCGGAATGTTTGAAAATTGCGCCCGACCTTTCCCGGGAAGCGGGGAGAGAGCTTGCAATACGTCTCGTGTGTCGCTCACAGAGATGGCACGACCTAGCGAAGGACTCCGCGTTGCAATTTACTGTCTCGCCTCCGGACTCCGGGGACGCAATTGCTCCGGCCGTCCTGCCCCCCGCGCCCCCCCAAAACTTTTCTTGCTGCAGGAAAACAAGGAAGCCTTCGGAAACACCCCCGCAGGACCCTACGCGAATTCTCCCCGACCAATGCCACCCCGCGGCGCCTACGCCAATCCTGCGCCCTCCGCCCCAAGTGCTCCGGGGTCGTCCCTACACATGTAAATATTGCAGAAAAGGGCTCCCTTATCGCTTCTCGGCCTTATGGCTAAGATCAAAGTGTAGTATCTGTTCTTATCAGCTTAATCCCCTTAACTTTCTTCTTTTTCGCCCGCCAAATTCAAATTTTTAAATGAACAGATCTACCGCTTTTGGACCTTTCTAGCCTCTCTGAGGAATCCCGGACGGGCCCCGACCAACGGTAAGCCCCCCGGGACACTCCCAGAGGGAAGGGGCAACAGGACACTAGGCGCCTGCTCTGCCCAGTAGCCCCTCTTTCGACCCCCGATGGCCCCACGGTCCATTGCCTCTTCAAGGCGGACCGTGGGACCCACCGCCCCCTCAGGGCTCCCCGGTCGCTCACGGACCGTTCCCCACGCCCACTTGGGGTGATAACCTCCCCGGGCTCGACGCCGGGCCCCTAAGGCCCGGCGCAGGCCCCCGCCCCCGGTGCACCGCCGGGTCCCTTCAGGACCGGTAGGCTGAGCACCGGACGTTCCCCGGCCCCCGGTGCACTGCCAGGTCCCCTCCGGACCGGTAGCTTGAGCACCGAGGCCCCCGGACCCCCTCAGGGCCCCCGGGAGCACCCTCCGTCGATCCCGTACGGATCGGCGCAGAGCGGGTGATTTGAACGGCGCGCGGTTTCCTTTTCGGCCGCGACGCCGGTCAAGCGACCGTTCGGCGCGCTTCACGCCCGATCGGTTCGATTGACCCCCTCCCCCCCGTCCGGTATTTGTGGAAGACTTCATCTTCCACAAAACCGTCATTTCAAAACCCCGGTAAATTCAAATTTCCTCCCGATCCCACCCATACGGGCCGAGAAGCGGGTTGAGCGCCTTCAGCGCCATCCCTCGGCGGCCGCCTGGACTTCATTCAGGTGGACGCCACGCGCTTAATTTAAATTTGTATTTTTGAAAATTTTCGTTCCGCAGTCCCTCAGACCGCGGAAAAGCCCTCCGTCGCCCCCCTTGGCCTTCAGCATTTATATCTTTTGAATTTTTTTGTGTCCTTAAAAGGACAATTTTCAAAACAACGTACCACGGTCCTTCAGGCCGTGGAATATCGTCCGCCAGGCCCCGTTTGTGCCATGACTTAACGCCCTCCCATGCCCCCACGTCCTCCCCGTAAAAACGGGGGGGCGGGGGCCGTTAGAAAAGCACCATCGCGTGCTAGTTCCTCCGCCCCCCCCTCCTCCTCTCGCACTCCGCGGAGGAGGAAAGTCGAGGCGTCAGAGCCCGACTCCTCCCCTCCCCATACACCACCGGACGGCGCGTCCGAAAGCGCTTCGGCGCGTAGGACGCGTCGCCCGCGGAAAATCATACACTATGGCTCCCCCGTTTCTTCTTCTTCTTCTTCTCCATCCGGCGTCCGAAAGCCTTCCCTTGAGACCTTCTCCCCGCTCTCGGACGTCACCTATTCTCCCCCCAAGTCCCGTTCTTCTTCCCCTCTCTCCCTCGACGACTTCACGACGCCTCCGGATTCTTCTTCGTCCAGACGTCCGGCGCTGGATTCTCCCCCCCCGATTCCCCCGACTGCCCCCGCCCCCCAAACGACTGACAGGGTCCCGGCGCTTCTCCTGACCGGCACCGCGGTGTCGGCCAGGAGAATCGACAATCAACTTGTGGTTTACTTTCCCGTGGCGGACACGTTAACCTGCACCGAGGTGGGATGCAGCATGTCCTTCCGCGCTACGGAGTGGACGGCGATGCGGAGAAGTCTCGTCCGGCACCTGATGGAGCAGCACGGCCACCGACTCACGTCGGTGAACGCCTGCTCCGTCTGCGGTGGGACTATCGGCCGCAAGCCGTCCACTCATCCCTGCCTCAAAGGGGGGATACGTAAGGCTGCGGACGGACGTGTTGCACTCTCGCATCGGTGCGGGGCATGCGATTTCGCATGCGCTACCCGTCGCGGGCTTGCGAACCACATGGTGACCCACAAGAGACCTCCCCCCTTGATTGCCCCCCTTCAGGAGGCAATCGAGGAGACAGTTAGATGCACGACGCCGCCCAACGTGACCGAGGCGCAACCCTCCGATCCAGACGCAGCAGCAGACGCTCCGGCCGAAGACCTGGCGCCGGGGCAGCCTCCTGAAGTCGGTGACCTTAACGACACCGGGTCACCGCCGCCTGTGGACGCAGCAACATCGCCGCCGCCAGCTCCAGACGCAGCAGAAGGAGCACCACGACAGGTCGAGCCACCGATACAGCAGAAGGAGAAGCTGTGGCTCGACCGACTGGCCAGCACATCCGGCCAGTCATGGGAGGAGTTCGAGGTCGTGGTGCAGGATCTGGTGGCCACCACCCAGGCGGAGAGGAAGAGGGAGGCGAAACCTGCGGACGGAGGGGAAGCTCCTCGGCCACGAAACGTCGTGCACAGACAACCACCAAGACGCAGACAAGTAGCTGACTACGACGCGAAAAAGGCGTCGGACATACAGAAACTCTTCAGGAGTCATCCCAGGAGGGCAGTGGAGAGCATCCTGTCCGATAAGTCACCCTATTGCGACATTCCCGCGGAGGAGGTGGAAAAGCATTTCCGCCAAGTCTACGGGAATGTCGGGATGGGGGGCTTGGAGGACGAGGGTGACGACTCGGTCTACCGTCGCACGACGGAGACCGAGAAGAAACTGCTCCTCGAAAGGATCACTCCTGAGGAAGTGACGAGACGCATGTCTAGAACCAAGAACACCGCCCCGGGCCCCGATGGCCTCACCTACGGCGACCTGAGGGCGGTCGATAGACATGGACGAATTCTCTCTTTTATCTTCAACAGATGCCTGAAGGAGGCCAGGACACCGGCCGCGTGGAAGACCTCTCGGACTGTCCTCCTGCACAAAGGGGGGGACCGCCAGGACATCGGCAACTGGAGGCCCATAGCGCTTGGCAACACCATCGCCAAGCTGTACGCCGGGGTGCTTGCTGACCGCATACTATCTTGGGCGGTCAGCGGGAAGAAGATGCACCCGGCTCAAAAGGGCTTCCGGGAGTTCGAGGGGTGCCACGAGCACAATTTCACCCTTCAGGCAGCTGTTGACGAAATGAGACGCAGACGTTCCCGAATCGCACTGGCTTGGCTTGACCTACGGAACGCGTTCGGGTCCATCCCGCACCAACACCTCCAGAACACCCTGAGGAGGATGGACTTGCCTGAGGAGATGAGGAGGACCGTGGAGGAGTTGCAGAAGGGCTCCACGGTCGTGAAGACGACCAGCGGCGACACCGGCGTCATCGACATCTGCGCCGGTGTCAAGCAGGGGTGCCCGTTATCACCGACCATTTTCAACTTGGGAATGGAGCCGGTGATACGGGCGGTCGCTGGTGAGGCAGGCAAGTCCGGAGTCGTCGTCCAGGGGCAAAACATCGCCATCCTGGCCTACGCGGACGACTTGGTGCTGGTGGCCCGGGACCAGGAGCACCTGCAGCGCCTGCTGAACATCGCGGGAGAAGAGGCGACCGCTGCAGGTCTACAGTTCAAGCCAAGCAAGTGCGCAACGCTGGACCTCAACTTTGCAGCAAACCAGCCCGTGCAGCCGTCCCAACTCACCATCCAGGGGGCGGCCATTTCCAGCCTGAAGGACGGCGAAGCGTACCGGTACCTCGGGGTCCCGTTCGGGTTCCACGTGGACCAGACCCCCGAGGAGGACCTGGTGCGCTTGGGCGAGGACGTCAAGAAGATCGACGAGTCACTCCTCGCCCCGTGGCAGAAGATCGCCGCGACCAACATCTTCCTTCTGCCCAGGCTGGAATTCATCTTGCGGGCTGGTAATGTTAAAAAGAAAAACTTGACCGACATCGACAAGAGGCTGAAGGCCTGCGCAAAGGGCTGGCTCCATTTGCCCAAAAGGGCATCGCCTGAGATGGTCTTCATTGGCCATCAACACGGCGGCGCAGGTCTTCTCCCTCTTTCCGACTTGACTGACATATTGACCATCGTGCAGGGATATCGACTCCTCCATTCCCGTGACCCCAACGTGAGAGTGCTCGCCTGGGGTCGCCTGAAGGAGGTAGTGCGGAGGAAGCTGAGGAGACCGCCAACCACCGGTGATCTCGCAGAGTACCTTAGTGGTAGTCTGCGGGATGACTTTGGAAGGGAAAGCGGCGACTTCAGTTCCCTCTTCACGCAGGTTCGCTCCGCGTCACGCCGTATCGCCGCGCGCATAGGCTTGAGCTGGAGATGGTCGGACGAGCTAAGGGAGATGCAGATTTCGTTCCGGGACATGAATGACGGGGCTGAAGACCGCCCCCCCTTCATCAGGGTTCCTCCGAAGGCCGTAAGGCAACTGACGGGTGCCCTGAAGATCGCGGTGCGGCGCTACTACCTGAACAAGGTAAGCGCCAAGCCCGATCAAGGGAAAGTCATTCGTGCCTCGGCGAAATCTGAAGCCTCCAATCACTTCCTGGCAGGAGGGAGATACACCAGGTTTTGTGATTGGAGGTTCATCTTTAGGGCTCGGCTCGATCTGCTCCCGCTCAATGCCTGTCGCCGTTGGGAAACCAACGGGGACAAGCGGTGTCGGCGATGTGGCTACGCGGAGGAGACCCTGCCCCACGTCGTTAATCACTGCACGATGCACTCAAGGACGTGGCAGCATAGACATAATGCTGTCCAAGACCGACTACACAGGGCTCTGATTGGACGCCGGGGAAAAGGTGACGATGAAATCAGAGTCAACAAACAAGTACCTGGCACTGACTCGACTCTTAGACCAGACCTGGTTATAACTAACCAGGCCGACAAGACTGTGACATTGATCGACGTAGCAGTACCGTTCGAGAACAACGAGGGAGCTCTGCTGGCAGCCAGGACCGCGAAGGAGGAGAAGTACGCCGCCCTGGCAGAGACCATCCGCCAGCAGGGATACCGGTCATCGGTCGCCGCCATCGTCGTGGGAAGCCTGGGGACGTGGGACTCGCAGAACGACCCCGTCCTGAAGTCCCTGGGCCTACCTCGACGATTCTGCACCACCATGCGGCGACTGATGGTCAGCGACGTCATCCGCTGGACCCGGGACTGCTACGTCGAACACATCACGGGACATAGACAGTATGAAGACGGCTCCGGAGGCTGAAAAGGAAAGGACAAAAGTGAAGTCGTGTAAAATCATTTCCCCCCCTCTTTCCATACTTCTTCATTGTAAAACCTTTCTCTGTCCCCTTTCTCTTTTATTTACTCTATGAGCCATAGTGTATGAATGGCCACGCCGTGGTGTATAAACGGCCCCCCCCAAAAGTGTAAACCCTCCCCGTGAGAGACTTAAACATATAAAACATTTTATAAAAAAAAACACTCGTGCGAGAAGCCTATATTATTATAATATTTCCCCAAAATAAAGGGGCAAAAAGACTTGTTCCCCGGCTCCCTCATTTGGAGGGAGCCGGTCATGTATAAATTATATATTAATTATAAGTTGCTTAAAACTCTGTATGAAAGAATTTTCAAATAAACATTTTAAATCTGTTCTTATCAGCTTAATATCTGATACGTCCCGCATTGCGGGACCAGAATATTAATCTGATTTTTGGACATTGGCGGGGTACCCGGAGTTTACTCCATCCCTGCCGCGGGTTGGCCCGGCATTGCAGTACCGTCGGGATCGGCCCATCATTAAAAAGGTCCACTTAAAAGCTGATGAGAACAGATTGAAGCTTAAATTGATCCGCGAAAATTATTTATTTTCGCACTTGCAAATTTCAGGCGATCCGGCTGGAAAAATATTCGCGAAATTGCATTTTCGCGGAGAGAAGCGATTTTATTCCATGCGAGCGGAGCAAAAGTAATGTAATCCAAATTGAAGCAGCACAACGAAGTATTAAAAGGAATGAATTATTAAAAGGAGAGAAACTTGGGAAGAAAAAAAATCCCATCTGAAGAGAGTCGTCGTCACTTTAAAGTGTAAGTGTAACAATAAATACAATTTTGTGAAAATAATGCAATTATTTTTTCTGCTTTCAATGCAACGTCAACAACAACAACGTCTTGTCTCCTCAGTATTCCATCATTGGAGACGACGACAACTGTTGAAGAGAGGCGCCGGATCACGTTTCAAACTTTGGCGTGTGACGCCCCTTCCTTCCAGCTGTTTACCTCCCCCCCGAAGAGATGGCGCGCGCGCGCTCCCGGCAAGGAGCGTCATTCAAGACGACCCGACGCGAATCGACTCGCGGAAATAGGCGAGTTCCACTCTTTTACCTTAGTTTTTGAACACCAATCTTTCCACAGAATTTATGCGAAGATAATTCTTGTAAAAGGAGTGTGTGTTTGATGAAAAAAAATTGAACGGAAAAGAAACTCAATACATCGGAGGAAACGACCGATCGCGAGCACTCGGGAAAAATTGGAAAAATGTTTGCAAAAAAATTTTCAGAAATTTTTTGCGAATTTCGCGGAAATCGATGCCCATTTCCGCGATTTTTTCGAGAAAATGGAAAATATAAACAATGGAGAAATCTGGTTTTCCATCTTGTGTAATTGAAAGCGCCACTTTTTTACAGCCTTTTCGATTCCTATTCTCCGATTTGAAGAAAACCCTAATTTGTTTATATTTGAAGAAACCCTAATTTATGTATTTATTTATTTATAAGGAAAGCGTATTTTTACTAATGACGATTAATGCAAAGTAAGTGAACAGCACACGATTTTAAATCTCTACCACACAGGAAGTGAAGTGAAGAGGAAGCCCGTTTTTCGAAAAACTGTCGACCACTGAATACTGGCGAAAAGGGCCCTTTATTACCGCCCTGGATGCCCCCCTCCATTTTCGGAATGTTTGAAAATTGCGCCCGACCTTTCCCGGGAAGCGGGGAGAGAGCTTGCAATACGTCTCGTGTGTCGCTCACAGAGATGGCACGACCTAGCGAAGGACTCCGCGTTGCAATTTACTGTCTCGCCTCCGGACTCCGGGGACGCAATTGCTCCGGCCGTCCTGCCCCCCGCGCCCCCCCAAAACTTTTCTTGCTGCAGGAAAACAAGGAAGCCTTCGGAAACACCCCCGCAGGACCCTACGCGAATTCTCCCCGACCAATGCCACCCCGCGGCGCCTACGCCAATCCTGCGCCCTCCGCCCCAAGTGCTCCGGGGTCGTCCCTACACATGTAAATATTGCAGAAAAGGGCTCCCTTATCGCTTCTCGGCCTTATGGCTAAGATCAAAGTGTAGTATCTGTTCTTATCAGCTTAATATCTGATACGTCCCGCATTGCGGGACCAGAATATTAATCTGATTTTTGGACATTGGCGGGGTACCCGGAGTTTACTCCATCCCTGCCGCGGGTTGGCCCGGCATTGCAGTACCGTCGGGATCGGCCCATCATTAAAAAGGTCCACTTAAAAGCTGATGAGAACAGATTGAAGCTTAAATTGATCCGCGAAAATTATTTATTTTCGCACTTGCAAATTTCAGGCGATCCGGCTGGAAAAATATTCGCGAAATTGCATTTTCGCGGAGAGAAGCGATTTTATTCCATGCGAGCGGAGCAAAAGTAATGTAATCCAAATTGAAGCAGCACAACGAAGTATTAAAAGGAATGAATTATTAAAAGGAGAGAAACTTGGGAAGAAAAAAAATCCCATCTGAAGAGAGTCGTCGTCACTTTAAAGTGTAAGTGTAACAATAAATACAATTTTGTGAAAATAATGCAATTATTTTTTCTGCTTTCAATGCAACGTCAACAACAACAACGTCTTGTCTCCTCAGTATTCCATCATTGGAGACGACGACAACTGTTGAAGAGAGGCGCCGGATCACGTTTCAAACTTTGGCGTGTGACGCCCCTTCCTTCCAGCTGTTTACCTCCCCCCCGAAGAGATGGCGCGCGCGCGCTCCCGGCAAGGAGCGTCATTCAAGACGACCCGACGCGAATCGACTCGCGGAAATAGGCGAGTTCCACTCTTTTACCTTAGTTTTTGAACACCAATCTTTCCACAGAATTTATGCGAAGATAATTCTTGTAAAAGGAGTGTGTGTTTGATGAAAAAAAATTGAACGGAAAAGAAACTCAATACATCGGAGGAAACGACCGATCGCGAGCACTCGGGAAAAATTGGAAAAATGTTTGCAAAAAAATTTTCAGAAATTTTTTGCGAATTTCGCGGAAATCGATGCCCATTTCCGCGATTTTTTCGAGAAAATGGAAAATATAAACAATGGAGAAATCTGGTTTTCCATCTTGTGTAATTGAAAGCGCCACTTTTTTACAGCCTTTTCGATTCCTATTCTCCGATTTGAAGAAAACCCTAATTTGTTTATATTTGAAGAAACCCTAATTTATGTATTTATTTATTTATAAGGAAAGCGTATTTTTACTAATGACGATTAATGCAAAGTAAGTGAACAGCACACGATTTTAAATCTCTACCACACAGGAAGTGAAGTGAAGAGGAAGCCCGTTTTTCGAAAAACTGTCGACCACTGAATACTGGCGAAAAGGGCCCTTTATTACCGCCCTGGATGCCCCCCTCCATTTTCGGAATGTTTGAAAATTGCGCCCGACCTTTCCCGGGAAGCGGGGAGAGAGCTTGCAATACGTCTCGTGTGTCGCTCACAGAGATGGCACGACCTAGCGAAGGACTCCGCGTTGCAATTTACTGTCTCGCCTCCGGACTCCGGGGACGCAATTGCTCCGGCCGTCCTGCCCCCCGCGCCCCCCCAAAACTTTTCTTGCTGCAGGAAAACAAGGAAGCCTTCGGAAACACCCCCGCAGGACCCTACGCGAATTCTCCCCGACCAATGCCACCCCGCGGCGCCTACGCCAATCCTGCGCCCTCCGCCCCAAGTGCTCCGGGGTCGTCCCTACACATGTAAATATTGCAGAAAAGGGCTCCCTTATCGCTTCTCGGCCTTATGGCTAAGATCAAAGTGTAGTATCTGTTCTTATCAGCTTAATATCTGATACGTCCCGCATTGCGGGACCAGAATATTAATCTGATTTTTGGACATTGGCGGGGTACCCGGAGTTTACTCCATCCCTGCCGCGGGTTGGCCCGGCATTGCAGTACCGTCGGGATCGGCCCATCATTAAAAAGGTCCACTTAAAAGCTGATGAGAACAGATTGAAGCTTAAATTGATCCGCGAAAATTATTTATTTTCGCACTTGCAAATTTCAGGCGATCCGGCTGGAAAAATATTCGCGAAATTGCATTTTCGCGGAGAGAAGCGATTTTATTCCATGCGAGCGGAGCAAAAGTAATGTAATCCAAATTGAAGCAGCACAACGAAGTATTAAAAGGAATGAATTATTAAAAGGAGAGAAACTTGGGAAGAAAAAAAATCCCATCTGAAGAGAGTCGTCGTCACTTTAAAGTGTAAGTGTAACAATAAATACAATTTTGTGAAAATAATGCAATTATTTTTTCTGCTTTCAATGCAACGTCAACAACAACAACGTCTTGTCTCCTCAGTATTCCATCATTGGAGACGACGACAACTGTTGAAGAGAGGCGCCGGATCACGTTTCAAACTTTGGCGTGTGACGCCCCTTCCTTCCAGCTGTTTACCTCCCCCCCGAAGAGATGGCGCGCGCGCGCTCCCGGCAAGGAGCGTCATTCAAGACGACCCGACGCGAATCGACTCGCGGAAATAGGCGAGTTCCACTCTTTTACCTTAGTTTTTGAACACCAATCTTTCCACAGAATTTATGCGAAGATAATTCTTGTAAAAGGAGTGTGTGTTTGATGAAAAAAAATTGAACGGAAAAGAAACTCAATACATCGGAGGAAACGACCGATCGCGAGCACTCGGGAAAAATTGGAAAAATGTTTGCAAAAAAATTTTCAGAAATTTTTTGCGAATTTCGCGGAAATCGATGCCCATTTCCGCGATTTTTTCGAGAAAATGGAAAATATAAACAATGGAGAAATCTGGTTTTCCATCTTGTGTAATTGAAAGCGCCACTTTTTTACAGCCTTTTCGATTCCTATTCTCCGATTTGAAGAAAACCCTAATTTGTTTATATTTGAAGAAACCCTAATTTATGTATTTATTTATTTATAAGGAAAGCGTATTTTTACTAATGACGATTAATGCAAAGTAAGTGAACAGCACACGATTTTAAATCTCTACCACACAGGAAGTGAAGTGAAGAGGAAGCCCGTTTTTCGAAAAACTGTCGACCACTGAATACTGGCGAAAAGGGCCCTTTATTACCGCCCTGGATGCCCCCCTCCATTTTCGGAATGTTTGAAAATTGCGCCCGACCTTTCCCGGGAAGCGGGGAGAGAGCTTGCAATACGTCTCGTGTGTCGCTCACAGAGATGGCACGACCTAGCGAAGGACTCCGCGTTGCAATTTACTGTCTCGCCTCCGGACTCCGGGGACGCAATTGCTCCGGCCGTCCTGCCCCCCGCGCCCCCCCAAAACTTTTCTTGCTGCAGGAAAACAAGGAAGCCTTCGGAAACACCCCCGCAGGACCCTACGCGAATTCTCCCCGACCAATGCCACCCCGCGGCGCCTACGCCAATCCTGCGCCCTCCGCCCCAAGTGCTCCGGGGTCGTCCCTACACATGTAAATATTGCAGAAAAGGGCTCCCTTATCGCTTCTCGGCCTTATGGCTAAGATCAAAGTGTAGTATCTGTTCTTATCAGCTTAATCCCCTTAACTTTCTTCTTTTTCGCCCGCCAAATTCAAATTTTTAAATGAACAGATCTACCGCTTTTGGACCTTTCTAGCCTCTCTGAGGAATCCCGGACGGGCCCCGACCAACGGTAAGCCCCCCGGGACACTCCCAGAGGGAAGGGGCAACAGGACACTAGGCGCCTGCTCTGCCCAGTAGCCCCTCTTTCGACCCCCGATGGCCCCACGGTCCATTGCCTCTTCAAGGCGGACCGTGGGACCCACCGCCCCCTCAGGGCTCCCCGGTCGCTCACGGACCGTTCCCCACGCCCACTTGGGGTGATAACCTCCCCGGGCTCGACGCCGGGCCCCTAAGGCCCGGCGCAGGCCCCCGCCCCCGGTGCACCGCCGGGTCCCTTCAGGACCGGTAGGCTGAGCACCGGACGTTCCCCGGCCCCCGGTGCACTGCCAGGTCCCCTCCGGACCGGTAGCTTGAGCACCGAGGCCCCCGGACCCCCTCAGGGCCCCCGGGAGCACCCTCCGTCGATCCCGTACGGATCGGCGCAGAGCGGGTGATTTGAACGGCGCGCGGTTTCCTTTTCGGCCGCGACGCCGGTCAAGCGACCGTTCGGCGCGCTTCACGCCCGATCGGTTCGATTGACCCCCTCCCCCCCGTCCGGTATTTGTGGAAGACTTCATCTTCCACAAAACCGTCATTTCAAAACCCCGGTAAATTCAAATTTCCTCCCGATCCCACCCATACGGGCCGAGAAGCGGGTTGAGCGCCTTCAGCGCCATCCCTCGGCGGCCGCCTGGACTTCATTCAGGTGGACGCCACGCGCTTAATTTAAATTTGTATTTTTGAAAATTTTCGTTCCGCAGTCCCTCAGACCGCGGAAAAGCCCTCCGTCGCCCCCCTTGGCCTTCAGCATTTATATCTTTTGAATTTTTTTGTGTCCTTAAAAGGACAATTTTCAAAACAACGTACCACGGTCCTTCAGGCCGTGGAATATCGTCCGCCAGGCCCCGTTTGTGCCATGACTTAACGCCCTCCCATGCCCCCACGTCCTCCCCGTAAAAACGGGGGGGCGGGGGCCGTTAGAAAAGCACCATCGCGTGCTAGTTCCTCCGCCCCCCCCTCCTCCTCTCGCACTCCGCGGAGGAGGAAAGTCGAGGCGTCAGAGCCCGACTCCTCCCCTCCCCATACACCACCGGACGGCGCGTCCGAAAGCGCTTCGGCGCGTAGGACGCGTCGCCCGCGGAAAATCATACACTATGGCTCCCCCGTTTCTTCTTCTTCTTCTTCTCCATCCGGCGTCCGAAAGCCTTCCCTTGAGACCTTCTCCCCGCTCTCGGACGTCACCTATTCTCCCCCCAAGTCCCGTTCTTCTTCCCCTCTCTCCCTCGACGACTTCACGACGCCTCCGGATTCTTCTTCGTCCAGACGTCCGGCGCTGGATTCTCCCCCCCCGATTCCCCCGACTGCCCCCGCCCCCCAAACGACTGACAGGGTCCCGGCGCTTCTCCTGACCGGCACCGCGGTGTCGGCCAGGAGAATCGACAATCAACTTGTGGTTTACTTTCCCGTGGCGGACACGTTAACCTGCACCGAGGTGGGATGCAGCATGTCCTTCCGCGCTACGGAGTGGACGGCGATGCGGAGAAGTCTCGTCCGGCACCTGATGGAGCAGCACGGCCACCGACTCACGTCGGTGAACGCCTGCTCCATCTGCGGTGGGACTATCGGCCGCAAGCCGTCCACTCATCCCTGCCTCAAAGGGGGGATACGTAAGGCTGCGGACGGACGTGTTGCACTCTCGCATCGGTGCGGGGCATGCGATTTCGCATGCGCTACCCGTCGCGGGCTTGCGAACCACATGGTGACCCACAAGAGACCTCCCCCCTTGATTGCCCCCCTTCAGGAGGCAATCGAGGAGACAGTTAGATGCACGACGCCGCCCAACGTGACCGAGGCGCAACCCTCCGATCCAGACGCAGCAGCAGACGCTCCGGCCGAAGACCTGGCGCCGGGGCAGCCTCCTGAAGTCGGTGACCTTAACGACACCGGGTCACCGCCGCCTGTGGACGCAGCAACATCGCCGCCGCCAGCTCCAGACGCAGCAGAAGGAGCACCACGACAGGTCGAGCCACCGATACAGCAGAAGGAGAAGCTGTGGCTCGACCGACTGGCCAGCACATCCGGCCAGTCATGGGAGGAGTTCGAGGTCGTGGTGCAGGATCTGGTGGCCACCACCCAGGCGGAGAGGAAGAGGGAGGCGAAACCTGCGGACGGAGGGGAAGCTCCTCGGCCACGAAACGTCGTGCACAGACAACCACCAAGACGCAGACAAGTAGCTGACTACGACGCGAAAAAGGCGTCGGACATACAGAAACTCTTCAGGAGTCATCCCAGGAGGGCAGTGGAGAGCATCCTGTCCGATAAGTCACCCTATTGCGACATTCCCGCGGAGGAGGTGGAAAAGCATTTCCGCCAAGTCTACGGGAATGTCGGGATGGGGGGCTTGGAGGACGAGGGTGACGACTCGGTCTACCGTCGCACGACGGAGACCGAGAAGAAACTGCTCCTCGAAAGGATCACTCCTGAGGAAGTGACGAGACGCATGTCTAGAACCAAGAACACCGCCCCGGGCCCCGATGGCCTCACCTACGGCGACCTGAGGGCGGTCGATAGACATGGACGAATTCTCTCTTTTATCTTCAACAGATGCCTGAAGGAGGCCAGGACACCGGCCGCGTGGAAGACCTCTCGGACTGTCCTCCTGCACAAAGGGGGGGACCGCCAGGACATCGGCAACTGGAGGCCCATAGCGCTTGGCAACACCATCGCCAAGCTGTACGCCGGGGTGCTTGCTGACCGCATACTATCTTGGGCGGTCAGCGGGAAGAAGATGCACCCGGCTCAAAAGGGCTTCCGGGAGTTCGAGGGGTGCCACGAGCACAATTTCACCCTTCAGGCAGCTGTTGACGAAATGAGACGCAGACGTTCCCGAATCGCACTGGCTTGGCTTGACCTACGGAACGCGTTCGGGTCCATCCCGCACCAACACCTCCAGAACACCCTGAGGAGGATGGACTTGCCTGAGGAGATGAGGAGGACCGTGGAGGAGTTGCAGAAGGGCTCCACGGTCGTGAAGACGACCAGCGGCGACACCGGCGTCATCGACATCTGCGCCGGTGTCAAGCAGGGGTGCCCGTTATCACCGACCATTTTCAACTTGGGAATGGAGCCGGTGATACGGGCGGTCGCTGGTGAGGCAGGCAAGTCCGGAGTCGTCGTCCAGGGGCAAAACATCGCCATCCTGGCCTACGCGGACGACTTGGTGCTGGTGGCCCGGGACCAGGAGCACCTGCAGCGCCTGCTGAACATCGCGGGAGAAGAGGCGACCGCTGCAGGTCTACAGTTCAAGCCAAGCAAGTGCGCAACGCTGGACCTCAACTTTGCAGCAAACCAGCCCGTGCAGCCGTCCCAACTCACCATCCAGGGGGCGGCCATTTCCAGCCTGAAGGACGGCGAAGCGTACCGGTACCTCGGGGTCCCGTTCGGGTTCCACGTGGACCAGACCCCCGAGGAGGACCTGGTGCGCTTGGGCGAGGACGTCAAGAAGATCGACGAGTCACTCCTCGCCCCGTGGCAGAAGATCGCCGCGACCAACATCTTCCTTCTGCCCAGGCTGGAATTCATCTTGCGGGCTGGTAATGTTAAAAAGAAAAACTTGACCGACATCGACAAGAGGCTGAAGGCCTGCGCAAAGGGCTGGCTCCATTTGCCCAAAAGGGCATCGCCTGAGATGGTCTTCATTGGCCATCAACACGGCGGCGCAGGTCTTCTCCCTCTTTCCGACTTGACTGACATATTGACCATCGTGCAGGGATATCGACTCCTCCATTCCCGTGACCCCAACGTGAGAGTGCTCGCCTGGGGTCGCCTGAAGGAGGTAGTGCGGAGGAAGCTGAGGAGACCGCCAACCACCGGTGATCTCGCAGAGTACCTTAGTGGTAGTCTGCGGGATGACTTTGGAAGGGAAAGCGGCGACTTCAGTTCCCTCTTCACGCAGGTTCGCTCCGCGTCACGCCGTATCGCCGCGCGCATAGGCTTGAGCTGGAGATGGTCGGACGAGCTAAGGGAGATGCAGATTTCGTTCCGGGACATGAATGACGGGGCTGAAGACCGCCCCCCCTTCATCAGGGTTCCTCCGAAGGCCGTAAGGCAACTGACGGGTGCCCTGAAGATCGCGGTGCGGCGCTACTACCTGAACAAGGTAAGCGCCAAGCCCGATCAAGGGAAAGTCATTCGTGCCTCGGCGAAATCTGAAGCCTCCAATCACTTCCTGGCAGGAGGGAGATACACCAGGTTTTGTGATTGGAGGTTCATCTTTAGGGCTCGGCTCGATCTGCTCCCGCTCAATGCCTGTCGCCGTTGGGAAACCAACGGGGACAAGCGGTGTCGGCGATGTGGCTACGCGGAGGAGACCCTGCCCCACGTCGTTAATCACTGCACGATGCACTCAAGGACGTGGCAGCATAGACATAATGCTGTCCAAGACCGACTACACAGGGCTCTGATTGGACGCCGGGGAAAAGGTGACGATGAAATCAGAGTCAACAAACAAGTACCTGGCACTGACTCGACTCTTAGACCAGACCTGGTTATAACTAACCAGGCCGACAAGACTGTGACATTGATCGACGTAGCAGTACCGTTCGAGAACAACGAGGGAGCTCTGCTGGCAGCCAGGACCGCGAAGGAGGAGAAGTACGCCGCCCTGGCAGAGACCATCCGCCAGCAGGGATACCGGTCATCGGTCGCCGCCATCGTCGTGGGAAGCCTGGGGACGTGGGACTCGCAGAACGACCCCGTCCTGAAGTCCCTGGGCCTACCTCGACGATTCTGCACCACCATGCGGCGACTGATGGTCAGCGACGTCATCCGCTGGACCCGGGACTGCTACGTCGAACACATCACGGGACATAGACAGTATGAAGACGGCTCCGGAGGCTGAAAAGGAAAGGACAAAAGTGAAGTCGTGTAAAATCATTTCCTCCCTCTTTCCATACTTCTTCATTGTAAAACCTTTCTCTGTCCCCTTTCTCTTTTATTTACTCTATGAGCCATAGTGTATGAATGGCCACGCCGTGGTGTATAAACGGCCCCCCCCAAAAGTGTAAACCCTCCCCGTGAGAGACTTAAACATATAAAACATTTTATAAAAAAAAACACTCGTGCGAGAAGCCTATATTATTATAATATTTCCCCAAAATAAAGGGGCAAAAAGACTTGTTCCCCGGCTCCCTCATTTGGAGGGAGCCGGTCATGTATAAATTATATATTAATTATAAGTTGCTTAAAACTCTGTATGAAAGAATTTTCAAATAAACATTTTAAATCTGTTCTTATCAGCTTAATATCTGATACGTCCCGCATTGCGGGACCAGAATATTAATCTGATTTTTGGACATTGGCGGGGTACCCGGAGTTTACTCCATCCCTGCCGCGGGTTGGCCCGGCATTGCAGTACCGTCGGGATCGGCCCATCATTAAAAAGGTCCACTTAAAAGCTGATGAGAACAGATTGAAGCTTAAATTGATCCGCGAAAATTATTTATTTTCGCACTTGCAAATTTCAGGCGATCCGGCTGGAAAAATATTCGCGAAATTGCATTTTCGCGGAGAGAAGCGATTTTATTCCATGCGAGCGGAGCAAAAGTAATGTAATCCAAATTGAAGCAGCACAACGAAGTATTAAAAGGAATGAATTATTAAAAGGAGAGAAACTTGGGAAGAAAAAAAATCCCATCTGAAGAGAGTCGTCGTCACTTTAAAGTGTAAGTGTAACAATAAATACAATTTTGTGAAAATAATGCAATTATTTTTTCTGCTTTCAATGCAACGTCAACAACAACAACGTCTTGTCTCCTCAGTATTCCATCATTGGAGACGACGACAACTGTTGAAGAGAGGCGCCGGATCACGTTTCAAACTTTGGCGTGTGACGCCCCTTCCTTCCAGCTGTTTACCTCCCCCCCGAAGAGATGGCGCGCGCGCGCTCCCGGCAAGGAGCGTCATTCAAGACGACCCGACGCGAATCGACTCGCGGAAATAGGCGAGTTCCACTCTTTTACCTTAGTTTTTGAACACCAATCTTTCCACAGAATTTATGCGAAGATAATTCTTGTAAAAGGAGTGTGTGTTTGATGAAAAAAAATTGAACGGAAAAGAAACTCAATACATCGGAGGAAACGACCGATCGCGAGCACTCGGGAAAAATTGGAAAAATGTTTGCAAAAAAATTTTCAGAAATTTTTTGCGAATTTCGCGGAAATCGATGCCCATTTCCGCGATTTTTTCGAGAAAATGGAAAATATAAACAATGGAGAAATCTGGTTTTCCATCTTGTGTAATTGAAAGCGCCACTTTTTTACAGCCTTTTCGATTCCTATTCTCCGATTTGAAGAAAACCCTAATTTGTTTATATTTGAAGAAACCCTAATTTATGTATTTATTTATTTATAAGGAAAGCGTATTTTTACTAATGACGATTAATGCAAAGTAAGTGAACAGCACACGATTTTAAATCTCTACCACACAGGAAGTGAAGTGAAGAGGAAGCCCGTTTTTCGAAAAACTGTCGACCACTGAATACTGGCGAAAAGGGCCCTTTATTACCGCCCTGGATGCCCCCCTCCATTTTCGGAATGTTTGAAAATTGCGCCCGACCTTTCCCGGGAAGCGGGGAGAGAGCTTGCAATACGTCTCGTGTGTCGCTCACAGAGATGGCACGACCTAGCGAAGGACTCCGCGTTGCAATTTACTGTCTCGCCTCCGGACTCCGGGGACGCAATTGCTCCGGCCGTCCTGCCCCCCGCGCCCCCCCAAAACTTTTCTTGCTGCAGGAAAACAAGGAAGCCTTCGGAAACACCCCCGCAGGACCCTACGCGAATTCTCCCCGACCAATGCCACCCCGCGGCGCCTACGCCAATCCTGCGCCCTCCGCCCCAAGTGCTCCGGGGTCGTCCCTACACATGTAAATATTGCAGAAAAGGGCTCCCTTATCGCTTCTCGGCCTTATGGCTAAGATCAAAGTGTAGTATCTGTTCTTATCAGCTTAATATCTGATACGTCCCGCATTGCGGGACCAGAATATTAATCTGATTTTTGGACATTGGCGGGGTACCCGGAGTTTACTCCATCCCTGCCGCGGGTTGGCCCGGCATTGCAGTACCGTCGGGATCGGCCCATCATTAAAAAGGTCCACTTAAAAGCTGATGAGAACAGATTGAAGCTTAAATTGATCCGCGAAAATTATTTATTTTCGCACTTGCAAATTTCAGGCGATCCGGCTGGAAAAATATTCGCGAAATTGCATTTTCGCGGAGAGAAGCGATTTTATTCCATGCGAGCGGAGCAAAAGTAATGTAATCCAAATTGAAGCAGCACAACGAAGTATTAAAAGGAATGAATTATTAAAAGGAGAGAAACTTGGGAAGAAAAAAAATCCCATCTGAAGAGAGTCGTCGTCACTTTAAAGTGTAAGTGTAACAATAAATACAATTTTGTGAAAATAATGCAATTATTTTTTCTGCTTTCAATGCAACGTCAACAACAACAACGTCTTGTCTCCTCAGTATTCCATCATTGGAGACGACGACAACTGTTGAAGAGAGGCGCCGGATCACGTTTCAAACTTTGGCGTGTGACGCCCCTTCCTTCCAGCTGTTTACCTCCCCCCCGAAGAGATGGCGCGCGCGCGCTCCCGGCAAGGAGCGTCATTCAAGACGACCCGACGCGAATCGACTCGCGGAAATAGGCGAGTTCCACTCTTTTACCTTAGTTTTTGAACACCAATCTTTCCACAGAATTTATGCGAAGATAATTCTTGTAAAAGGAGTGTGTGTTTGATGAAAAAAAATTGAACGGAAAAGAAACTCAATACATCGGAGGAAACGACCGATCGCGAGCACTCGGGAAAAATTGGAAAAATGTTTGCAAAAAAATTTTCAGAAATTTTTTGCGAATTTCGCGGAAATCGATGCCCATTTCCGCGATTTTTTCGAGAAAATGGAAAATATAAACAATGGAGAAATCTGGTTTTCCATCTTGTGTAATTGAAAGCGCCACTTTTTTACAGCCTTTTCGATTCCTATTCTCCGATTTGAAGAAAACCCTAATTTGTTTATATTTGAAGAAACCCTAATTTATGTATTTATTTATTTATAAGGAAAGCGTATTTTTACTAATGACGATTAATGCAAAGTAAGTGAACAGCACACGATTTTAAATCTCTACCACACAGGAAGTGAAGTGAAGAGGAAGCCCGTTTTTCGAAAAACTGTCGACCACTGAATACTGGCGAAAAGGGCCCTTTATTACCGCCCTGGATGCCCCCCTCCATTTTCGGAATGTTTGAAAATTGCGCCCGACCTTTCCCGGGAAGCGGGGAGAGAGCTTGCAATACGTCTCGTGTGTCGCTCACAGAGATGGCACGACCTAGCGAAGGACTCCGCGTTGCAATTTACTGTCTCGCCTCCGGACTCCGGGGACGCAATTGCTCCGGCCGTCCTGCCCCCCGCGCCCCCCCAAAACTTTTCTTGCTGCAGGAAAACAAGGAAGCCTTCGGAAACACCCCCGCAGGACCCTACGCGAATTCTCCCCGACCAATGCCACCCCGCGGCGCCTACGCCAATCCTGCGCCCTCCGCCCCAAGTGCTCCGGGGTCGTCCCTACACATGTAAATATTGCAGAAAAGGGCTCCCTTATCGCTTCTCGGCCTTATGGCTAAGATCAAAGTGTAGTATCTGTTCTTATCAGCTTAATATCTGATACGTCCCGCATTGCGGGACCAGAATATTAATCTGATTTTTGGACATTGGCGGGGTACCCGGAGTTTACTCCATCCCTGCCGCGGGTTGGCCCGGCATTGCAGTACCGTCGGGATCGGCCCATCATTAAAAAGGTCCACTTAAAAGCTGATGAGAACAGATTGAAGCTTAAATTGATCCGCGAAAATTATTTATTTTCGCACTTGCAAATTTCAGGCGATCCGGCTGGAAAAATATTCGCGAAATTGCATTTTCGCGGAGAGAAGCGATTTTATTCCATGCGAGCGGAGCAAAAGTAATGTAATCCAAATTGAAGCAGCACAACGAAGTATTAAAAGGAATGAATTATTAAAAGGAGAGAAACTTGGGAAGAAAAAAAATCCCATCTGAAGAGAGTCGTCGTCACTTTAAAGTGTAAGTGTAACAATAAATACAATTTTGTGAAAATAATGCAATTATTTTTTCTGCTTTCAATGCAACGTCAACAACAACAACGTCTTGTCTCCTCAGTATTCCATCATTGGAGACGACGACAACTGTTGAAGAGAGGCGCCGGATCACGTTTCAAACTTTGGCGTGTGACGCCCCTTCCTTCCAGCTGTTTACCTCCCCCCCGAAGAGATGGCGCGCGCGCGCTCCCGGCAAGGAGCGTCATTCAAGACGACCCGACGCGAATCGACTCGCGGAAATAGGCGAGTTCCACTCTTTTACCTTAGTTTTTGAACACCAATCTTTCCACAGAATTTATGCGAAGATAATTCTTGTAAAAGGAGTGTGTGTTTGATGAAAAAAAATTGAACGGAAAAGAAACTCAATACATCGGAGGAAACGACCGATCGCGAGCACTCGGGAAAAATTGGAAAAATGTTTGCAAAAAAATTTTCAGAAATTTTTTGCGAATTTCGCGGAAATCGATGCCCATTTCCGCGATTTTTTCGAGAAAATGGAAAATATAAACAATGGAGAAATCTGGTTTTCCATCTTGTGTAATTGAAAGCGCCACTTTTTTACAGCCTTTTCGATTCCTATTCTCCGATTTGAAGAAAACCCTAATTTGTTTATATTTGAAGAAACCCTAATTTATGTATTTATTTATTTATAAGGAAAGCGTATTTTTACTAATGACGATTAATGCAAAGTAAGTGAACAGCACACGATTTTAAATCTCTACCACACAGGAAGTGAAGTGAAGAGGAAGCCCGTTTTTCGAAAAACTGTCGACCACTGAATACTGGCGAAAAGGGCCCTTTATTACCGCCCTGGATGCCCCCCTCCATTTTCGGAATGTTTGAAAATTGCGCCCGACCTTTCCCGGGAAGCGGGGAGAGAGCTTGCAATACGTCTCGTGTGTCGCTCACAGAGATGGCACGACCTAGCGAAGGACTCCGCGTTGCAATTTACTGTCTCGCCTCCGGACTCCGGGGACGCAATTGCTCCGGCCGTCCTGCCCCCCGCGCCCCCCCAAAACTTTTCTTGCTGCAGGAAAACAAGGAAGCCTTCGGAAACACCCCCGCAGGACCCTACGCGAATTCTCCCCGACCAATGCCACCCCGCGGCGCCTACGCCAATCCTGCGCCCTCCGCCCCAAGTGCTCCGGGGTCGTCCCTACACATGTAAATATTGCAGAAAAGGGCTCCCTTATCGCTTCTCGGCCTTATGGCTAAGATCAAAGTGTAGTATCTGTTCTTATCAGCTTAATATCTGATACGTCCCGCATTGCGGGACCAGAATATTAATCTGATTTTTGGACATTGGCGGGGTACCCGGAGTTTACTCCATCCCTGCCGCGGGTTGGCCCGGCATTGCAGTACCGTCGGGATCGGCCCATCATTAAAAAGGTCCACTTAAAAGCTGATGAGAACAGATTGAAGCTTAAATTGATCCGCGAAAATTATTTATTTTCGCACTTGCAAATTTCAGGCGATCCGGCTGGAAAAATATTCGCGAAATTGCATTTTCGCGGAGAGAAGCGATTTTATTCCATGCGAGCGGAGCAAAAGTAATGTAATCCAAATTGAAGCAGCACAACGAAGTATTAAAAGGAATGAATTATTAAAAGGAGAGAAACTTGGGAAGAAAAAAAATCCCATCTGAAGAGAGTCGTCGTCACTTTAAAGTGTAAGTGTAACAATAAATACAATTTTGTGAAAATAATGCAATTATTTTTTCTGCTTTCAATGCAACGTCAACAACAACAACGTCTTGTCTCCTCAGTATTCCATCATTGGAGACGACGACAACTGTTGAAGAGAGGCGCCGGATCACGTTTCAAACTTTGGCGTGTGACGCCCCTTCCTTCCAGCTGTTTACCTCCCCCCCGAAGAGATGGCGCGCGCGCGCTCCCGGCAAGGAGCGTCATTCAAGACGACCCGACGCGAATCGACTCGCGGAAATAGGCGAGTTCCACTCTTTTACCTTAGTTTTTGAACACCAATCTTTCCACAGAATTTATGCGA
Organism: Hetaerina americana; assembly: GCF_022747635.1. Taxonomy (NCBI): domain Eukaryota; kingdom Metazoa; phylum Arthropoda; class Insecta; order Odonata; family Calopterygidae; genus Hetaerina; species Hetaerina americana. The sequence goes on from NW_027287257.1 coordinate 79,979, forward strand.
AGATAATTCTTGTAAAAGGAGTGTGTGTTTGATGAAAAAAAATTGAACGGAAAAGAAACTCAATACATCGGAGGAAACGACCGATCGCGAGCACTCGGGAAAAATTGGAAAAATGTTTGCAAAAAAATTTTCAGAAATTTTTTGCGAATTTCGCGGAAATCGATGCCCATTTCCGCGATTTTTTCGAGAAAATGGAAAATATAAACAATGGAGAAATCTGGTTTTCCATCTTGTGTAATTGAAAGCGCCACTTTTTTACAGCCTTTTCGATTCCTATTCTCCGATTTGAAGAAAACCCTAATTTGTTTATATTTGAAGAAACCCTAATTTATGTATTTATTTATTTATAAGGAAAGCGTATTTTTACTAATGACGATTAATGCAAAGTAAGTGAACAGCACACGATTTTAAATCTCTACCACACAGGAAGTGAAGTGAAGAGGAAGCCCGTTTTTCGAAAAACTGTCGACCACTGAATACTGGCGAAAAGGGCCCTTTATTACCGCCCTGGATGCCCCCCTCCATTTTCGGAATGTTTGAAAATTGCGCCCGACCTTTCCCGGGAAGCGGGGAGAGAGCTTGCAATACGTCTCGTGTGTCGCTCACAGAGATGGCACGACCTAGCGAAGGACTCCGCGTTGCAATTTACTGTCTCGCCTCCGGACTCCGGGGACGCAATTGCTCCGGCCGTCCTGCCCCCCGCGCCCCCCCAAAACTTTTCTTGCTGCAGGAAAACAAGGAAGCCTTCGGAAACACCCCCGCAGGACCCTACGCGAATTCTCCCCGACCAATGCCACCCCGCGGCGCCTACGCCAATCCTGCGCCCTCCGCCCCAAGTGCTCCGGGGTCGTCCCTACACATGTAAATATTGCAGAAAAGGGCTCCCTTATCGCTTCTCGGCCTTATGGCTAAGATCAAAGTGTAGTATCTGTTCTTATCAGCTTAATATCTGATACGTCCCGCATTGCGGGACCAGAATATTAATCTGATTTTTGGACATTGGCGGGGTACCCGGAGTTTACTCCATCCCTGCCGCGGGTTGGCCCGGCATTGCAGTACCGTCGGGATCGGCCCATCATTAAAAAGGTCCACTTAAAAGCTGATGAGAACAGATTGAAGCTTAAATTGATCCGCGAAAATTATTTATTTTCGCACTTGCAAATTTCAGGCGATCCGGCTGGAAAAATATTCGCGAAATTGCATTTTCGCGGAGAGAAGCGATTTTATTCCATGCGAGCGGAGCAAAAGTAATGTAATCCAAATTGAAGCAGCACAACGAAGTATTAAAAGGAATGAATTATTAAAAGGAGAGAAACTTGGGAAGAAAAAAAATCCCATCTGAAGAGAGTCGTCGTCACTTTAAAGTGTAAGTGTAACAATAAATACAATTTTGTGAAAATAATGCAATTATTTTTTCTGCTTTCAATGCAACGTCAACAACAACAACGTCTTGTCTCCTCAGTATTCCATCATTGGAGACGACGACAACTGTTGAAGAGAGGCGCCGGATCACGTTTCAAACTTTGGCGTGTGACGCCCCTTCCTTCCAGCTGTTTACCTCCCCCCCGAAGAGATGGCGCGCGCGCGCTCCCGGCAAGGAGCGTCATTCAAGACGACCCGACGCGAATCGACTCGCGGAAATAGGCGAGTTCCACTCTTTTACCTTAGTTTTTGAACACCAATCTTTCCACAGAATTTATGCGAAGATAATTCTTGTAAAAGGAGTGTGTGTTTGATGAAAAAAAATTGAACGGAAAAGAAACTCAATACATCGGAGGAAACGACCGATCGCGAGCACTCGGGAAAAATTGGAAAAATGTTTGCAAAAAAATTTTCAGAAATTTTTTGCGAATTTCGCGGAAATCGATGCCCATTTCCGCGATTTTTTCGAGAAAATGGAAAATATAAACAATGGAGAAATCTGGTTTTCCATCTTGTGTAATTGAAAGCGCCACTTTTTTACAGCCTTTTCGATTCCTATTCTCCGATTTGAAGAAAACCCTAATTTGTTTATATTTGAAGAAACCCTAATTTATGTATTTATTTATTTATAAGGAAAGCGTATTTTTACTAATGACGATTAATGCAAAGTAAGTGAACAGCACACGATTTTAAATCTCTACCACACAGGAAGTGAAGTGAAGAGGAAGCCCGTTTTTCGAAAAACTGTCGACCACTGAATACTGGCGAAAAGGGCCCTTTATTACCGCCCTGGATGCCCCCCTCCATTTTCGGAATGTTTGAAAATTGCGCCCGACCTTTCCCGGGAAGCGGGGAGAGAGCTTGCAATACGTCTCGTGTGTCGCTCACAGAGATGGCACGACCTAGCGAAGGACTCCGCGTTGCAATTTACTGTCTCGCCTCCGGACTCCGGGGACGCAATTGCTCCGGCCGTCCTGCCCCCCGCGCCCCCCCAAAACTTTTCTTGCTGCAGGAAAACAAGGAAGCCTTCGGAAACACCCCCGCAGGACCCTACGCGAATTCTCCCCGACCAATGCCACCCCGCGGCGCCTACGCCAATCCTGCGCCCTCCGCCCCAAGTGCTCCGGGGTCGTCCCTACACATGTAAATATTGCAGAAAAGGGCTCCCTTATCGCTTCTCGGCCTTATGGCTAAGATCAAAGTGTAGTATCTGTTCTTATCAGCTTAATCCCCTTAACTTTCTTCTTTTCCGCCCGCCAAATTCAAATTTTTAAATGAACAGATCTACCGCTTTTGGACCTTTCTAGCCTCTCTGAGGAATCCCGGACGGGCCCCGACCAACGGTAAGCCCCCCGGGACACTCCCAGAGGGAAGGGGCAACAGGACACTAGGCGCCTGCTCTGCCCAGTAGCCCCTCTTTCGACCCCCGATGGCCCCACGGTCCATTGCCTCTTCAAGGCGGACCGTGGGACCCACCGCCCCCTCAGGGCTCCCCGGTCGCTCACGGACCGTTCCCCACGCCCACTTGGGGTGATAACCTCCCCGGGCTCGACGCCGGGCCCCTAAGGCCCGGCGCAGGCCCCCGCCCCCGGTGCACCGCCGGGTCCCTTCAGGACCGGTAGGCTGAGCACCGGACGTTCCCCGGCCCCCGGTGCACTGCCAGGTCCCCTCCGGACCGGTAGCTTGAGCACCGAGGCCCCCGGACCCCCTCAGGGCCCCCGGGAGCACCCTCCGTCGATCCCGTACGGATCGGCGCAGAGCGGGTGATTTGAACGGCGCGCGGTTTCCTTTTCGGCCGCGACGCCGGTCAAGCGACCGTTCGGCGCGCTTCACGCCCGATCGGTTCGATTGACCCCCTCCCCCCCGTCCGGTATTTGTGGAAGACTTCATCTTCCACAAAACCGTCATTTCAAAACCCCGGTAAATTCAAATTTCCTCCCGATCCCACCCATACGGGCCGAGAAGCGGGTTGAGCGCCTTCAGCGCCATCCCTCGGCGGCCGCCTGGACTTCATTCAGGTGGACGCCACGCGCTTAATTTAAATTTGTATTTTTGAAAATTTTCGTTCCGCAGTCCCTCAGACCGCGGAAAAGCCCTCCGTCGCCCCCCTTGGCCTTCAGCATTTATATCTTTTGAATTTTTTTGTGTCCTTAAAAGGACAATTTTCAAAACAACGTTCCACGGTCCTTCAGGCCGTGGAATATCGTCCGCCAGGCCCCGTTTGTGCCATGACTTAACGCCCTCCCATGCCCCCACGTCCTCCCCGTAAAAACGGGGGGGCGGGGGCCGTTAGAAAAGCACCATCGCGTGCTAGTTCCTCCGCCCCCCCCTCCTCCTCTCGCACTCCGCGGAGGAGGAAAGTCGAGGCGTCAGAGCCCGACTCCTCCCCTCCCCATACACCACCGGACGGCGCGTCCGAAAGCGCTTCGGCGCATAGGACGCGTCGCCCGCGGAAAATCATACACTATGGCTCCCCCGTTTCTTCTTCTTCTTCTTCTCCATCCGGCGTCCGAAAGCCTTCCCTTGAGACCTTCTCCCCGCTCTCGGACGTCACCTATTCTCCCCCCAAGTCCCGTTCTTCTTCCCCTCTCTCCCTCGACGACTTCACGACGCCTCCGGATTCTTCTTCGTCCAGACGTCCGGCGCTGGATTCTCCCCCCCCGATTCCCCCGACTGCCCCCGCCCCCCAAACGACTGACAGGGTCCCGGCGCTTCTCCTGACCGGCACCGCGGTGTCGGCCAGGAGAATCGACAATCAACTTGTGGTTTACTTTCCCGTGGCGGATACGTTAACCTGCACCGAGGTGGGATGCAGCATGTCCTTCCGCGCTACGGAGTGGACGGCGATGCGGAGAAGTCTCGTCCGACACCTGATGGAGCAGCACGGCCACCGACTCACGTCGGTGAACGCCTGCTCCGTCTGCGGTGGGACTATCGGCCGCAAGCCGTCCACTCATCCCTGCCTCAAAGGGGGGATACGTAAGGCGGCGGACGGGCGTGTTGCACTCTCGCATCGGTGCGGGACATGCGACTTCGCATGCGCTACCCGTCGCGGGTTGGCGAACCACATGGTGACCCACAAGAGACCTCCCCCCTTGATTGCCCCCCTTCAGGAGGCAATCGAGGAGACAGTTAGATGCACGACGCCGCCCAACGTGACCGAGGCGCAACCCTCCGATCCAGACGCAGCAGCTGACGCTCCGGCCGAAGACCTGGCGCCGGGGCAGCCTCCTGAAGTCGGTGACCTTAACGACACCGGGTCACCGCCGCCTGTGGACGCAGCAACATCGCCGCCGCCAGCTCCAGACGCAGCAGAAGGAGCACCACGACAGGTCGAGCCACCGATACAGCAGAAGGAGAAGCTGTGGCTCGACCGACTGGCCAGCACCACCGGCCAGTCATGGGAGGAGTTCGAGGTCGTGGTGCAGGATCTGGTGGCCACCACCCAGGCGGAGAGGAAGAGGGAGGCGAAACCTGCGGACGGAGGGGAAGCTCCTCGGCCACGAAACGTCGTGCACAGACAACCACCAAGACGCAGACAAGTAGCTGACTACGACGCGAAAAAGGCGTCGGACATACAGAAACTCTTCAGGAGTCATCCCAGGAGGGCAGTGGAGAGCATCCTGTCCGATAAGTCACCCTATTGCGACATTCCCGCGGAGGAGGTGGAAAAGCATTTCCGCCAAGTCTACGGGAATGTCGGGATGGGGGGCTTGGAGGACGAGGGTGACGACTCGGTCTACCGTCGCACGACGGAGACCGAGAAGAAACTGCTCCTCGAAAGGATCACTCCTGAGGAAGTGACGAGACGCATGTCTAGAACCAAGAACACCGCCCCGGGCCCCGATGGCCTCACCTACGGCGACCTGAGGGCGGTCGATAGACATGGACGAATTCTCTCTTTTATCTTCAACAGATGCCTGAAGGAGGCCAGGACACCGGCCGCGTGGAAGACCTCTCGGACTGTCCTCCTGCACAAAGGGGGGGACCGCCAGGACATCGGCAACTGGAGGCCCATAGCGCTTGGCAACACCATCGCCAAGCTGTACGCCGGGGTGCTTGCTGACCGCATACTATCTTGGGCGGTCAGCGGGAAGAAGATGCACCCGGCTCAAAAGGGCTTCCGGGAGTTCGAGGGGTGCCACGAGCACAATTTCACCCTTCAGGCAGCTGTTGACGAAATGAGACGCAGACGTTCCCGAATCGCACTGGCTTGGCTTGACCTACGGAACGCGTTCGGGTCCATCCCGCACCAACACCTCCAGAACACCCTGAGGAGGATGGACTTGCCTGAGGAGATGAGGAGGACCGTGGAGGAGTTGCAGAAGGGCTCCACGGTCGTGAAGACGACCAGCGGCGACACCGGCGTCATCGACATCTGCGCCGGTGTCAAGCAGGGGTGCCCGTTATCACCGACCATTTTCAACTTGGGAATGGAGCCGGTGATACGGGCGGTCGCTGGTGAGGCAGGCAAGTCCGGAGTCGTCGTCCAGGGGCAAAACATCGCCATCCTGGCCTACGCGGACGACTTGGTGCTGGTGGCCCGGGACCAGGAGCACCTGCAGCGCCTGCTGAACATCGCGGGAGAAGAGGCGACCGCTGCAGGTCTACAGTTCAAGCCAAGCAAGTGCGCAACGCTGGACCTCAACTTTGCAGCAAACCAGCCCGTGCAGCCGTCCCAACTCACCATCCAGGGGGCGGCCATTTCCAGCCTGAAGGACGGCGAAGCGTACCGGTACCTCGGGGTCCCGTTCGGGTTCCACGTGGACCAGACCCCCGAGGAGGACCTGGTGCGCTTGGGCGAGGACGTCAAGAAGATCGACGAGTCACTCCTCGCCCCGTGGCAGAAGATCGCCGCGACCAACATCTTCCTTCTGCCCAGGCTGGAATTCATCTTGCGGGCTGGTAATGTTAAAAAGAAAAACTTGACCGACATCGACAAGAGGCTGAAGGCCTGCGCAAAGGGCTGGCTCCATTTGCCCAAAAGGGCATCGCCTGAGATGGTCTTCATTGGCCATCAACACGGCGGCGCAGGTCTTCTCCCTCTTTCCGACTTGACTGACATATTGACCATCGTGCAGGGATATCGACTCCTCCATTCCCGTGACCCCAACGTGAGAGTGCTCGCCTGGGGTCGCCTGAAGGAGGTAGTGCGGAGGAAGCTGAGGAGACCGCCAACCACCGGTGATCTCGCAGAGTACCTTAGCGGTAGTCTGCGGGATGACTTTGGAAGGGAAAGCGGCGACTTCAGTTCCCTCTTCACGCAGGTTCGCTCCGCGTCACGCCGTATCGCCGCGCGCATAGGCTTGAGCTGGAGATGGTCGGACGAGCTAAGGGAGATGCAGATTTCGTTCCGGGACATGAATGACGGGGCTGAAGACCGCCCCCCCTTCATCAGGGTTCCTCCGAAGGCCGTAAGGCAACTGACGGGTGCCCTGAAGATCGCGGTGCGGCGCTACTACCTGAACAAGGTAAGCGCCAAGCCCGATCAAGGGAAAGTCATTCGTGCCTCGGCGAAATCTGAAGCCTCCAATCACTTCCTGGCAGGAGGGAGATACACCAGGTTTTGTGATTGGAGGTTCATCTTTAGGGCTCGGCTCGATCTGCTCCCGCTCAATGCCTGTCGCCGTTGGGAAACCAACGGGGACAAGCGGTGTCGGCGATGTGGCTACGCGGAGGAGACCCTGCCCCACGTCGTTAATCACTGCACGATGCACTCAAGGACGTGGCAGCATAGACATAATGCTGTCCAAGACCGACTACACAGGGCTCTGATTGGACGCCGGGGAAAAGGTGACGATGAAATCAGAGTCAACAAACAAGTACCTGGCACTGACTCGACTCTTAGACCAGACCTGGTTATAACTAACCAGGCCGACAAGACTGTGACATTGATCGACGTAGCAGTACCGTTCGAGAACAACGAGGGAGCTCTGCTGGCAGCCAGGACCGCGAAGGAGGAGAAGTACGCCGCCCTGGCAGAGACCATCCGCCAGCAGGGATACCGGTCATCGGTCGCCGCCATCGTCGTGGGAAGCCTGGGGACGTGGGACTCGCAGAACGACCCCGTCCTGAAGTCCCTGGGCCTACCTCGACGATTCTGCACCACCATGCGGCGACTGATGGTCAGCGACGTCATCCGCTGGACCCGGGACTGCTACGTCGAACACATCACGGGACATAGACAGTATGAAGACGGCTCCGGAGGCTGAAAAGGAAAGGACAAAAGTGAAGTCGTGTAAAATCATTTCCCCCCCTCTTTCCATACTTCTTCATTGTAAAACCTTTCTCTGTCCCCTTTCTCTTTTATTTACTCTATGAGCCATAGTGTATGAATGGCCACGCCGTGGTGTATAAACGGCCCCCCCAAAAAGTGTAAACCCTCCCCGTGAGAGACTTAAACATATAAAACATTTTATAAAAAAAAAAAAAAAACACTCGTGCGAGAAGCCTATACTATTATAATATTTCCCCAAAACAAAGGGGCAAAAAGACTTGTTCCCCGGCTCCCTCATTTGGAGGGAGCCGGTCATGTATAAATTATATATTAATTATAAGTTGCTTAA
>NW_027287258.1:0-87631 GCF_022747635.1 Hetaerina americana
ACCTGGGCTAAGCATCTTTTATGATCTTTTATTGTCTTTCAGGATTCATTCTGGGTTTTATTTTGTTTATTTGATGAAAATGAACAACAATACACACCTTGGATACATTTTTGTTTGATTTGTAACGAGTGAGATTTTCACCTAGAACCCAAAGGGGGGGGTATTGGCACTTTTCATGGAAAAATGTGAAAAATTAAATTTTCTAAAAATGAAATAAATGCCTTCTAAACACCTCAAACATTTACTCTAAAACAGAAGATTGTTGTTTTTCGCAATATTTTTAGAAATTTGGGCTCTTTTAGTAACATTAACACTTGCGCTGAAGCAACTTTTATGCTCATTTCTTGTCTTTCAGGATTAATTCTGGGTTTTATTTTGTTTATTTGATGAAAATGAACAACAATACACACCATGGAAACATTTTTGTTTGATTTGCGTCAAGTGAGATTTTCACCTAGAACCCAAAGGGGGGGTATTGGCACTTTTCATGGAAAAATGTGAAAAATTAAATTTTCTAAAAATGAAATAAATGCCTTCTAAACACCTCAAACATTCACTCTAAAACAGAAGATTGTTGTTTTTCGCAATATTTTTAGAAATTTGGGCTCTTTTAGTAACATTAACACCTGGGCTGAAGCATCTTTTATGATCATTTATTGTCTTTCAGGATACATTCTGGGTTTTATTTTGTTTATTTGATGAAAATGAACAACAATACACATTTTGGATACATTTTTGTTTGATTTGTTTCTAGTGAGATTTTCACCTAGAACCCAAAGGGGGGGGGTATTGGCACTTTTCATGGAAAAATGTGAAAAATTAAATTTTCTAAAAATGAAATAAATGCCTTATAAACACCTCAAACATTCACTCTAAAAAAGAAGATTGTTGTTTTTCGCAATATTTTTAGAAATTTGGGCCCTTTTAGTAACATTAACACCTGGGCTGAAGCATCTTTTATGATCATTTATTGTCTTTCAAGATACATTCTGGGTTTTATTTTGTTAATTTGATGAAAATGAACAACAATACACACCTTGGATACATTTTTGTTTGATTTGTGTCGAGTGAGATTTTCACCTAGAACCCAAAGGGGGGGGTATTGGCACTTTTCATGGAAAAATGTGAAAAATTAAATTTTCTAAAAATGAAATAAATGCCTTCTAAACACCTCAAACATTCACTCTAAAACAGAAGATTGTTGTTTTTCGCAATATTTTTAGAAATTTTGGGCTCTTTTACTATAATTAACACCTGGGCTAAGCATCTTTTATGATCTTTTATTGTCTTTCAGGATTCATTCTGGGTTTTATTTTGTTTATTTGATGAAAATGAACAACAATACACACCTTGGATACATTTTTGTTTGATTTGTATCGAGTGAGATTTTCACCTAGAACCCAAAGGGGGGGGTATTGGCACTTTTCATGGAAAAATGTGAAAAATTAAATTTTCTAACAATGAAATAAATGCCTTCTAAACACCTCAAACATTTACTCTAAAACAGAAGATTGTTGTTTTTCGCAATATTTTTAGAAATTTGGGCTCTTTTAGTAACATTAACACTTGCGCTGAAGCAACTTTTATGCTCATTTCTTGTCTTTCAAGATTAATTCTGGGTTTTATTTTGTTTATTTGATGAAAATGAACAACAATACACACCATGGAAACATTTTTGTTTGATTTGCGTCAATTGAGATTTTCACCTAGAACCCAAAGGGGGGGGTTATTGGCACTTTTCATGGAAAAATGTGAAAAATTAAATTTTCTAAAAATGAAATAAATGCCTTATAAACACCTCATACATTCACTCTAAAACAGAAGATTTTTGTTTTTCGCAATATTTATAGAAATTTGGGCTCTTTTAGTAACATTAACACCTGGGCTGAAGCACCTTTTATGATCATTTATTGTCTTTCAAGATACATTCTGGGTTTTATTTTGTTTATTTGATGAAAATGAACAACAATACACACCTTGGATACATTTTTGTTTGATTTGTGTCGAGTGAGATTTTCACCTAGGACCCAAAGGGGGGGGTATTGGCACTTTTCATGGAAAAATGTAAAAAATTAAATTTTCTAAAAATGAAATAAATGCCTTCTTAACACCTCAAACATTCACTCTAAAACAGAAGATTGTTGTTTTTCGCAATATTTTTAGAAATTTGGGCTCTTTTAGTAACTTTGCACCTGGGCTAAGCATCTTTTATGATCTTTTATTGTCTTTCAGGATTCATTCTGGGTTTTATTTTGTTTATTTGATGAAAATGAACAACAATACACACCTTGGATACATTTTTGTTTGATTTGTAACGAGTGAGATTTTCACCTAGAACCCAAAGGGGGGGGTATTGGCACTTTTCATGGAAAAATGTGAAAAATTAAATTTTCTAAAAATGAAATAAATGCCTTCAAAACACCTCAAACATTCACTCTAAAACAGAAGATTGTTGTTTTTCGCAATATTTTTAGAAATTTTGGGCTCTTTTACTATAATTAACACCTGGGCTAAGCATCTTTTATGATCTTTTATTGTCTTTCAGGATTCATTCTGGGTTTTATTTGGTTTATTTGATGAAAATGAACAACAATACACACCTTGGATACATTTTTGTTTGATTTGTAACGAGTGAGATTTTCACCTAGAACCCAAAGGGGGGGGTATTGGCACTTTTCATGGAAAAATGTGAAAAATTAAATTTTCTAAAAATGAAATAAATGCCTTCTTAACACCTCAAACATTTACTCTAAAACAGAAGATTGTTGTTTTTCGCAATATTTTTAGAAATTTGGGCTCTTTTAGTAACATTAACACTTGCGCTGAAGCAACTTTTATGCTCATTTCTTGTCTTTCAGGATTAATTCTGGGTTTTATTTTGTTTATTTGATGAAAATGAACAACAATACACACCATGGAAACATTTTTGTTTGATTTGCGTCAAGTGAGATTTTCACCTAGAACCCAAAGGGGGGGTATTGGCACTTTTCATGGAAAAATGTGAAAAATTAAATTTTCTAAAAATGAAATAAATGCCTTCTAAACACCTCAAACATTCACTCTAAAACAGAAGATTGTTGTTTTTCGCAATATTTTTAGAAATTTGGGCTCTTTTAGTAACATTAACACCTGGGCTGAAGCATCTTTTATGATCATTTATTGTCTTTCAGGATACATTCTGGGTTTTATTTTGTTTATTTGATGAAAATGAACAACAATACACATTTTGGATACATTTTTGTTTGATTTGTGTCTAGTGAGATTTTCACCTAGAACCCAAAGGGGGGGGGTATTGGCACTTTTCATGGAAAAATGTGAAAAATTAAATTTTCTAAAAATGAAATAAATGCCTTATAAACACCTCAAACATTCACTCTAAAAAAGAAGATTGTTGTTTTTCGCAATATTTTTAGAAATTTGGGCCCTTTTAGTAACATTAACACCTGGGCTGAAGCATCTTTTATGATCATTTATTGTCTTTCAAGATACATTCTGGGTTTTATTTTGTTAATTTGATGAAAATGAACAACAATACACACCTTGGATACATTTTTGTTTGATTTGTGTCGAGTGAGATTTTCACCTAGAACCCAAAGGGGGGGGTATTGGCACTTTTCATGGAAAAATGTGAAAAATTAAATTTTCTAAAAATGAAATAAATGCCTTCTAAACACCTCAAACATTCACTCTAAAACAGAAGATTGTTGTTTTTCGCAATATTTTTAGAAATTTTGGGCTCTTTTACTATAATTAACACCTGGGCTAAGCATCTTTTATGATCTTTTATTGTCTTTCAGGTATCATTCTGGGTTTTATTTTGTTTATTTGATGAAAATGAACAACAATACACACCTTGGATACATTTTTGTTTGATTTGTATCGAGTGAGATTTTCACCTAGAACCCAAAGGGGGGGGTATTGGCACTTTTCATGGAAAAATGTGAAAAATTAAATTTTCTAACAATGAAATAAATGCCTTCTAAACACCTCAAACATTTACTCTAAAACAGAAGATTGTTGTTTTTCGCAATATTTTTAGAAATTTGGGCTCTTTTAGTAACATTAACACTTGCGCTGAAGCAACTTTTATGCTCATTTCTTGTCTTTCAAGATTAATTCTGGGTTTTATTTTGTTTATTTGATGAAAATGAACAACAATACACACCATGGAAACATTTTTGTTTGATTTGCGTCAATTGAGATTTTCACCTAGAACCCAAAGGGGGGGGTTATTGGCACTTTTCATGGAAAAATGTGAAAAATTAAATTTTCTAAAAATGAAATAAATGCCTTATAAACACCTCATACATTCACTCTAAAACAGAAGATTTTTGTTTTTCGCAATATTTATAGAAATTTGGGCTCTTTTAGTAACATTAACACCTGGGCTGAAGCACCTTTTATGATCATTTATTGTCTTTCAAGATACATTCTGGGTTTAATTTGTTTATTTGATGAAAATGAACAACAATACACACCTTGGATACATTTTTGTTTGATTTGTGTCGAGTGAGATTTTCACCTAGGACCCAAAGGGGGGGGTATTGGCACTTTTCATGGAAAAATGTTAAAAATTAAATTTTCTACAAATGAAATAAATGCCTTCTAAAACCCTCAAACATTCACTCTAAAAAAGAAGATTGTTGTTTTTCGCAATATTTTTAGAAATTTGGGCTCTTTTAGCATAATTAACACTTGCGCTGAAGCATCTTTTATGCTCATTTCATGTCTTTCAGGATTAATTCTGGGTTTTATTTTGTTTATTTGATGAAAATGAACAACAATACACATCATGGAAACATTTTTGTTTCATTTGTGTGAAGTAAGATTTTCACCTACCACCCAAAGGGGGGGATATTGGCACCTTTAATGGAAAAATGTGAAAAATTAAATTTTCTAAAAATGAAATAAATGCCTTCTAACCACCTCAAACATTCACTCTAAAACAGAAGATTGTTGTTTTTCGCAATATTTTTAGAAATTTGGGCTCTTTTAGTAACATTAACACTTGCGCTGAAGCAACATTTATGCTCATTTCTTGTCTTTTAGGATTAATTCTGGGTTTTATTTTGTTTATTTGATGAACATGAACAACAATACACACCATGGAAACATTTTTGTTTGATTTGCGTCAAGTGAGATTTTCACCTAGAACCCAAAGGGGGGGGTATTGGCACTTTTCATGGAAAAATGTGAAAAATTAAATTTTCTAAAAATGAAATAAATGCCTTATAAACACCTCAAACATTCACTCTAAAACAGAAGATTGTTGTTTTTCGCAATATTTTTAGAAATTTTAGCTCTTTTAGTAACATTAACACCTGGGCTGAAGCATCTTTTATGATCATTTATTGTCTTTCAAGATACATTCTGGGTTTTATTTTGTTTATTTGATGAAAATTAACAACAATACACACCTTGGATACATTTTTGTTTGATTTGTGTCGAGTGAGATTTTCACCTAGAACCCAAAGGGGGGGGTATTGGCACTTTTCATGGAAAAATGTGAAAAATTAAATTTTCTAAAAATGAAATAAAAGCCTTCTAAACACCTCAAACATTCACTCTAAAACAGAAGATTGTTGTTTTTCGCAATATTTTTAGAAATTTGGGCTCTTTTACTATAATTAACACTTGCGATGAAGCATCTTTTATGCTCATTTCATGTCTTTCAAGATTAATTCTGGGTTTTATTTTCTTTATTTGATGAAAATGAACAACAATACACACCATGGAAACATTTTTGTTTGATTTGTGTCAAGTTAGATTTTCACCACGAACCCAAACGGGGGGTAATTGGCACCTTTAATGGAAAATGTGAAAAATTAAATTTTCTAAAAATGAAATAAATGACTTCTAAACACCTCAAACATTCACTCTAAAACAGAAGATTGTTGTTTTTCGCAATATTTTTAGAAATTTGGGCTCTTTTAGTATAATTAACACTTGCGCTGAAGCATCTTTTATGCTCATTTCATGTCTTTCAGGATTAATTCTGGGTTTTATTTTGTATATTTGATGAAAATGAACAACAATACACACCATGGAAACATTTTTGTTTGATTTGTGTCAAGGGATTTTTTCACCTAGAACCCAAAGGGGGGGTATTGGCACCTTTAATGGAAAAATGTGAAAAATTAAATTTTCTAAAAATGAAATAAATGCCTTCTAAACACCTCAAACATTCACTCCAAAACAGAAGATTGTAATTTTTCGCAATATTTTTAGAAATTTGGGCTCTTTTAGTAACATTAACACTTGGGCTGAAGCATGTTTTATGATCTTTTATTGTCTTTCAGGATTAATTCTGGGTTTTATTTTGTTTATTTGATGAAAATGAACAACAATACACACCTTGGATACATTTTGTTTGATTTGTGTCGAGTGAGATTTTCACCTAGAACCCAAAGGGAGGGGTATTGGCACTTTTCATGGAAAAATGTGAAAAATTAAATTTTCTAAAAATGAAATAAATGCCTTCTAAACACCTCAAACATTCACTCTAAAACAGAAGATTGTTGTTTTTCGCAATATTTTTAGAAATTTGGGCTCTTTTAGTAACATTAACACTTTCGCTGAAGCAACTTTTATGCTCATTTCTTGTCTTTCAGGATTAATTCTGGGTTTTATTTTTTTTATTTGATGAAAATGAACAACAATACACACCATGGAAACATTTTTGTTTGATTTGCGTCAAGTGAGATTTTCACCTAGAACCCAAAGGGGGGGGTATTGGCACTTTTCATGGAAAAATGTGAAAAATTAAATTTTCTAAAAATGAAATAAATGCCTTCTATACACCTCAAACATTCACTCTATAATGGAAGATTGTTGTTTTTCGCAATATTTTTAGAAATTTGGGCTCTTTTACTATAATTAACACTTGCGATGAAGCATCTTTTATGCTCATTTCATGTCTTTCAAGATTAATTCTGGGTTTTATTTTGTTTATTTGATGAAAATGAACAACAATACACACCTTGAATACATTTTTGTTTGATTTGTGTCGAGTGAGATTTTCACCTAGAACCCAAAGGGCATTGGCACTTTTCATGGAAAAATGTGAAAAATTAAATTTTCTAAAAATGAAATAAATGCCTTCTAAACACCTCAAACATTCACTCTAAAACAGAAGATTGTTGTTTTTCGCAATATTTTTAGAAATTTGGGCTCTTTTAGTATAATTAACACTTGCGCTGAAGCATCTTTTATGCTCATTTCATGTCTTTCAGGATTAATTCTGGGTTTTATTTTGTTTATTTGATGAAAATGAACAACAATACACACCATGGATACATTTTTGTTTGATTTGTGTCAATTGAGATTTTCACCTAGAACCCAAAGGGGGGGTATTGGCACCTTTAATGGAAAAATGTGAAAAATTAAATTTTCTAAAAATGAAATAAATGCCTTCTAAACACCTCAAACATTCACTCCAAAACAGAAGATTGTAATTTTTCGCAATATTTTTAGAAATTTGGGCTCTTTTAGTGACATTAACACTTGGGCTGAAGCATGTTTTATGATCTTTTATTGTCTTTCAGGATTAATTCTGGGTTTTATTTTATTTATTTGATGAAAATGAACAACAATACACACCTTGGATACATTTTGTATGATTTGTGTCGAGTGAGAAATTCACCTAGAACCCAAAGGGAGGGGTATTTGCACTTTTCATGGAAAAATGTGAAAAATTAAATTTTCTAAAAATGAAATAAATGCCTTCTAAACACCTCAAACATTCACTCTAAAACAGAAGATTGTTGTTTTTCGCAATATTTTTAGAAATTTGGGCTCTTTTAGTAACATTAACACTTGCGCTGAAGCATCTTTTATGTTCATTTCATGTCTTTCAGGATTAATTCTGGGTTTTATTTTGTTTATTTGATGAAAATGAACAACAATACACACCTTGGATACATTTTTGTTTGATTTGTAACGAGTGAGATTTTCACCTAGAACCCAAAGGGGGGGGGTATTGGCACTTTTCATGGAAAAATGTGAAAAATTAAATTTTCTAAAAATGAAATAAATGCCTTCTAACTACCTCAAACATTCACTCTAAAACAGAAGATTGTTGTTTTTCGCAATATTTTTAGAAATTTGGGCTCTTTTAGTAACATTAACACTTACGCTGAAGCAACTTTTATGCTCATTTCTTGTCTTTCAGGAATAATTCTGGGTTTTATTTTGTTTATTTGATGAACATGAACAACAATACACACCATGGAAACATTTTTGTTTGATTTGCGTCAAGTGAGATTTTCACCTAGAACCCAAAGGGGGGGGTATTGGCACTTTTCATGGAAAAATGTGAAAAATTAAATTTTCTAAAAATGAAATAAATGCCATATAAACACCTCAAACATTCACTCTAAAACAGAAGATTGTTGTTTTTCGCAATATTTTTAGAAATTTTAGCTCTTTTAGTAACATTAACACCTGGGCTGAAGCATCTTTTATGATCATTTATTGTCTTTCAAGATACATTCTGGGTTTTATTTTGTTTATTTGATGAAAATGAACAACAATACACACCTTGGATACATTTTTGTTTGATTTGTGTCGAGTGAGATTTTCACCTAGAACCCAAGGGGGGGGGTATTGGCACTTTTCATGGAAAAATGTGAAAAATTAAATTTTCTAAAAATGAAATAAATGCCTTCTAAACACCTCAAACATTCACTCTAAAACAGAAGATTGTTGTTTTTCGCAATATTTTTAGAAATTTGGGCTCTTTTACTATAATTAACACTTGCGCTGAAGCATCTTTTATGCTCATTTCATGTCTTTCAGGATTAATTCTGGGTTTTATTTTGTTTATTTGATGAAAATGAACAACAATACACACCATGGAAACATTTTTGTTTGATTTGTGTCAAGTGAGATTTTCACCTAGAACCCAAAGGGGGGGTATTGGCACCTTTAATGGAAAAATGTGAAAAATTAAATTTTCTAAAAATGAAATAAATGCCTTCTAAACACCTGAAACATTCACTCTAAAACAGAAGATTGTTGTTTTTCGCAATATTTTTAGAAATTTGGGCTCTTTTAGTAACATTAACACCTGGGCTGAAGCATCTTTTATGATCTTTTATTGTCTTTCAGGATACATCCTGGGTTTTATTTTGTTTATTTGATGAAAATGAACAACAATACACACCTTGGATACATTTTTGTTTGATTTGTGTCGAGTGAGATTTTCACCTAGAACCCAAAGGGTACTTTTGGCACTTTTCATGGAAAAATGAAAAATTAAATTTTCTAAAAATGAAATAAATGCCTTCTAAACACCTCAAACATTCACTCTAAAACAGAAGATTGTTGTTTTTCGCAATATTTTTAGAAATTTGGGCTCTTTTAGTAACATTAACACTTTCGCTGAAGCAACTTTTATGCTCTTTTCTTGTCTTTCAAGATTAATTCTGGGTTTTATTTTGTTTATTTGATGAAAATGAACAACAATACACACCATGGAAACATTTTTGTTTGATTTGTGTCGAGTGAGATTTTCACCTAGAACCCAAAGGGGGGGGTATTGGCACTTTTCATGGAAAAATGTGAAAAATTAAATTTTCTAAAAATGATATAAATGCCTTCTAAACACCTCAAACATTCACTCCAAAAAAGAAGATTGTAATTTTTCGCAATATTTTTAGAAATTTGGGCTCTTTTAGTAACATTAACACTTGAGCTGAAGCATCTTTTATGCTCATTTCTTGTCTTTCAGGATTAATTCTGGGTTTTATTTTTTTATTTGATGAAAATGAACAACAATACACACCATGGAATCATTTTTGTTTGATTTGTGTCGAGTGAGATTTTCACCTAGAACCCAAAGGGGGGGATAATGGCACTTTTCATGGAAAAATGTAAAAAATTAAATTTTCTAAAAATGAAATAAATGCCTTCTTAACACCTCAAACATTCACTCTAAAAAAGAAGATTGTTGTTTTTCGCAATATTTTTAGAAATTTGGGCTCTTTTAATAACATTAACACTTTCGCTGAAGCAACTTTTATGCTCTTTTCTTGTCTTTCAAGATTAATTCTGGGTTTTATTTTTTTATTTGATGAAAATGAACAACAATACACACCATGGAATCATTTTTGTTTGATTTGTGTCGAGTGAGATTTTCACCTAGAACCCAAAGGGGGGGATAATGGCACTTTTCATGGAAAAATGTAAAAAATTAAATTTTCTAAAAATGAAATAAATGCCTTCTAAACACCTCAAACATTCACTCTAAAACAGAAGATTGTTGTTTTTCGCAATATTTTTAGAAATTTGGGCTCTTTTAGTAACATTAACACCTGGGCTGAAGCATCTTTTAAGATCTTTTATTGTCTTTCAGGATTAATTCTGGGTTTTATTTTGTTTTTTTGATGAAAATGAACAACAATACACACCATGGAAACATTTTTGTTTGATTTGTGTCAAGTGAGATTTTCACCTAGAACC
The DNA here is from genome assembly GCF_022747635.1 of Hetaerina americana. Lineage (NCBI taxonomy): Eukaryota > Metazoa > Arthropoda > Insecta > Odonata > Calopterygidae > Hetaerina > Hetaerina americana. The sequence goes on from NW_027287258.1 coordinate 10,462, forward strand.
CAAAGGGGGGGGTATTGTCACTTTTCATGGAAAAATGTGAAAAATTAAATTTTCTAAAAATGAAATAAATGCCTTCTAAACACCTCAAACATTCACTCTAAAACAGAAGATTGTTGTTTTTCGCAATATTTTTAGAAATTTGGGCATTTTTACTAACATTAACACCTGGGCTAAGCATCTTTTATGATCTTTTATTGTCTTTCAGGATTCATTCTGGGTTTTATTTTGTTTATTTGATGAAAATGAACAACAATACACGCCTTGGATACATTTTTGTTTGATTTGTAACGAGTGAGATTTTCACCTAGAACCCAAAGGGGGGGGTATTGGCACTTTTCATGGAAAAATGTTAAAAATTAAATTTTCTAAAAATGAAATAAATGCCTTCTAACCACCTCAAACATTCACTCTAAAACAGAAGATTGTTGTTTTTCGCAATATTTTTAGAAATTTGGGCTCTTTTAGTAACATTAACACTTGCGCTGAAGCAACTTTTATGCTCATTTCTTGTCTTTCAGGATTAATTCTGGGTTTTATTTTGTTTATTTGATGAAAATGAACAACAATACACACCATGGAAACATTTTTGTTTGATTTGCGTCAAGTGAGATTTTCACCTAGAACCCAAAGGGGGGGGGTATTGGCACTTTAATGGAAAAATGTGAAAAATTAAATTTTCTAAAAATGAAATAAATGCCTTATAAACACCTCAAACATTCACTCTAAAACAGAAGATTGTTGTTTTTCGCAATATTTTTAGAAATTTTAGCTCTTTTAGTAACATTAACACCTGGGCTGAAGCATCTTTTATGATCATTTATTGTCTTTCAAGATACATTCTGGGTTTTATTTTGTTTATTTGATGAAAATGAACAACAATACACACCTTGGATACATTTTTGTTTGATTTGTGTCGAGTGAGATTTTCACCTAGAACCCAAAGGGTACTTTTGGCACTTTTCATGGAAAAACGTGAAAAATTAAATTTTCTAAAAATGAAATAAATGCCTTCTAAACACCTCAAACATTCACTCTAAAACAGAAGATTGTTGTTTTTCGCAATATTTTTAGAAATTTGGGCTCTTTTAGTAACATTAACACTTTCGCTGAAGCAACTTTTATGCTCTTTTCTTGTCTTTCAGGATTCATTCTGGGTTTTATTTTGTTTATTTGATGAAAATGAACAACAATACACACCATGGAATCATTTTTGTTTGATTTATGTCGAGTGAGATTTTCACCTAGAACCCAAAGGGGGGGGGTATTGGCAATTTTCATGGAAAAATGTGAAAAATTAAATTTTCTAAAAATGATATAAATGCGTTCTAAACACCTCAAACATTCACTCCAAAACGGAAGATTGTAATTTTTCGCAATATTTTTAGAAATTTGGGCTCTTTTAGTAACATTAACACTTGAGCTGAAGCATCTTTTATGCTCATTTCTTGTCTTTCAGGATTAATTCTGGGTTTTATTTTTTTATTTGATGAAAATGAACAACAATACACACCATGGAAACATTTTTGTTTGATTTGTGTCGAGTGAGATTTTCACCTAGAACCCAAAGGGGGGGGTATTGGCACTTTTCATGGAAAAATGTGAAAAATTAAATTTTCTAAAAATGATATAAATGCCTTCTAAACACCTCAAACATTCACTCCAAAACAGAAGATTGTAATTTTTCGCAATATTTTTAGAAATTTGGGCTCTTTTAGTAACATTAACACTTGCGCTGAAGTATCTTTTATGCTCATTTCTTGCCTTTCAGGATTAATTCTGGGTTTTATTTTGTTTATTTGATGAAAATGAACAACAATACACACCATGGAATCATTTTTGTTTGATTTGTGTCGAGTGAGATTTTCACCTAGAACCCAAAGGGGGGGATAATGGCACTTTTCATGGAAAAATGTAAAAAATTAAATTTTCTAAAAATGAAATAAATGCCTTCTAAACTCCTCAAACATTCACTCTAAAACAGAAGATTGTTGTTTTTCGCAATATTTTTAGAAATTTGGGCTCTTTTAGTAACATTAACACCTGGGCTGAAGCATCTTTTATGATCATTTATTGTCTTTCAGGATTCATTCTGGGTTTTATTTTGTTTATTTGATGAAAATGAACAACAATACTTACCTTGGATACATTTTTGTTTGATTTATGTCGAGTGAGATTTTCACCTAGAACCCAAAGGGGGGGTATTGGCACTTTTCATGTAAAAATGTGAAAAATTAATTTTTCTAAAAATGAAATAAATGCCTTCTAAACACCTCAAACATTCACTCTAAAACAGAAGATTGTTGTTTTTCGCAATATTTTTAGAAATTTGGGCTCTTTTAGTAACATTAACACCTGGGCTGAAGCATCTTTTAAGATCTTTTATTGTCTTTCAGGATTAATTCTGGGTTTTATTTTGTTTTTTTGATGAAAATGAACAACAATACACACCATGGAAACATTTTTGTTTGATTTGTGTCAAGTGAGATTTTCACCTAGAACCCAAAGGGGGGGGTATTGTCACTTTTCATGGAAAAATGTGAAAAATTAAATTTTCTAAAAATGAAATAAATGCCTTCTAAACACCTCAAACATTCACTCTAAAACAGAAGATTGTTGTTTTTCGCAATATTTTTAGAAATTTGGGCATTTTTACTAACATTAACACCTGGGCTAAGCATCTTTTATGATCTTTTATTGTCTTTCAGGATTTATTCTGGGTTTTATTTTGTTTATTTGATGAAAATGAACAACAATACACGCCTTGGATACATTTTTGTTTGATTTGTAACGAGTGAGATTTTCACCTAGAACCCAAAGGGGGGGGTATTGGCACTTTTCATGGAAAAATGTGAAAAATTAAATTTTCTAAAAATGAAATAAATGCCTTCTAACCACCTCAAACATTCACTTTAAAACAGAAGATTGTTGTTTTTCGCAATATTTTTAGAAATTTGGGCTCTTTTAGTAACATTAACACTTGCGCTGAAGCAACTTTTATGCTCATTTCTTGTCTTTCAGGATTAATTCTGGGTTTTATTTTGTTTATTTGATGAACATGAACAACAATACACACCATGGAAACATTTTTGTTTGATTTGCGTCAAGTGAGATTTTCACCTAGAACCCAAAGGGGGGGGTATTGGCACTTTAATGGAAAAATGTGAAAAATTAAATTTTCTAAAAATGAAATAAATGCCTTATAAACACCTCAAACATTCACTCTAAAACAGAAGATTGTTGTTTTTCGCAATATTTTTAGAAATTTTGGGCTCTTTTACTATAATTAACACCTGGGCTAAGCATCTTTTATGATCTTTTATTGTCTTTCAGGATTCATTCTGGGTTTTATTTTGTTTATTTGATGAAAATGAACAACAATACACACCTTGGATACATTTTTGTTTGATTTGTGTTAAGTGAGATTTTCACCTAGAACCCAAAGGGGGGGGTATTGGCACCTTTAATGGAAAAATGTGAAAAATTAAATTTTCTAAAAATGAAATAAATGCCTTCTAAACACCTGAAACATTCACTCTAAAACAGAAGATTGTTGTTTTTCGCAATATTTTTAGAAATTTGGGCTCTTTTAGTAACATTAACACCTGGGCTGAAGCATCTTTTATGATCTTTTATTGTCTTTCAGGATACATTCTGGGTTTTATTTTGTTTATTTGATGAAAATGAACAACAATACACACTTTGGATACATTTTTGTTTGATTTGTGTCGAGTGAGATTTTCACCTAGAACCCAAAGGGTACTTTTGGCACCTTTCATGGAAAAATGTGAAAAATTAAATTTTCTAAAAATGAAATAAATGCCTTCTAAACACCTCAAACATTCACTCTAAAACAGAAGATTGTTGTTTTTCGCAATATTTTTAGAAATTTGGGCTCTTTTAGTAACATTAACACTTTCGCTGAAGCAACTTTTATGCTCTTTTCTTGTCTTTCAAGATTAATTCTGGGTTTTATTTTGTTTATTTGATGAAAATGAACAACAATACACACCATGGAAACATTTTTGTTTGATTTGTGTCGAGTGAGATTTTCACCTAGAACCCAAAGGGGGGGGTATTGGAACTTTTCATGGAAAAATGTGAAAAATTAAATTTTCTAAAAATGAAATAAATGCCTTCTAAACACCTCAAACATTCACTCCAAAACAGAAGATTGTAATTTTTCGCAATATTTTTAGAAATTTGGGCTCTTTTAGTAACATTAACACCTGGGCTAAAGCATCTTTTATGATCATTTATTGTCTTTCAGGATTCATTCTGGGTTTTATTTTGTTTATTTGATGAAAATGAACAACAATACACACCATGGAATCATTTTTGTTTGATTTATGTCGAGTGAGATTTTCACCTAGAACCCAAAGGGGGGGGTATTGGCACTTTTCATGGAAAAATGTGAAAAATTAAATTTTCTAAAAATGATATAAATGCCTTCTAAACACCTCAAACATTCACTCCAAAACGGAAGATTGTAATTTTTCGCAATATTTTTAGAAATTTGGGCTCTTTTAGTAACATAAACACTTGCGCTGAAGCCACTTTTATGCTCATTTCTTGCCTTTCAGGATTAATTCTGGGTTTTATTTTGTTTATTTGATGAAAATGAACAACAATACACACCATGGAATCATTTTTGTTTGATTTGTGTCGAGTGAGATTTTCACCTAGAACCCAAAGGGGGGGATAATGGCACTTTTCATGGAAAAATGTAAAAAATTAAATTTTCTAAAAATGAAATAAATGCCTTCTAAACACCTCAAACATTCACTCTAAAACAGAAGATTGTTGTTTTTCGCAATATTTTTAGAAATTTGGGCTCTTTTAGTAACATTAACACCTGGGCTGAAGCATCTTTTATGATCATTTATTGTCTTTCAGGATTCATTCTGGATTTATTTTGTTTATTTGATGAAAATGAACAACAATACTTACCTTGGATACATTTTTGTTTGATTTATGTCGAGTGAGATTTTCACCTAGAACCCAAAGGGGGGGTATTGGCACTTTTCATGTAAAAATGTGAAAAATTAAATTTTCTAAAAATGAAATAAATGCCTTCTTAACACCTCAAACATTCACTCTAAAACAGAAGATTGTTGTTTTTCGCAATATTTTTAGAAATTTGGGCTCTTTTAGTAACATTAACACCTGGGCTGAAGCATCTTTTAAGATCTTTTATTGTCTTTCAGGATTAATTCTGGGTTTTATTTTGTTTTTTTGATGAAAATGAACAACAATACACACCATGGAAACATTTTTGTTTGATTTTTGTCAAGTGAGATTTTCACCAAGAACCCAAAGGGGGGTATTGTCACTTTTCATGGAAATATGTGAAAAATTAAATTTTCTAAAAATGAAATAAATGCCTTCTAAACACCTCAAACATTCACTCTAAAACAGAAGATTGTTGTTTTTCGCAATATTTTTAGAAATTTGGGCTCTTTTAGTATAATTAACACTGGCGCTGAAGCATCTGTTATGCTAATTTCATGTCTTTCAGGATTAATTCTGGGTTTTATTTTGTTTATTTGATGAAAATGAACAACAATACACACCATGGAAACATTTTTGTTTGATTTGTGTCAAGTGAGATTTTCACCTAGAACCCAAAGGGGGGGGTATTGGCACCTTTAATGGAAAAATGTGAAAAATTAAATTTACTAAAAATGAAATAAATGCCTTCTAAACACCTCAAACATTCACTCTAAAACAGAAGATTGTTGTTTTTCGCAATATTTTTAGAAATTTGGGCTTTTTTAGTAACATTAACACCTGGGCTGCAGCATCTTTTATGATCTTTTATTGTCTTTCAGGATTCATTCTGGGTTTTATTTTGTTTATTTGATGAAAATGAACAACAACACACACCTTGGATACATTTTTGTTTGATTTGTGTCGAGTGAGATTTTCACCTTGAACCCAAAGGGGGGGGTATTGGCACTTTTCATGGAAAAATGTGAAAAATTAAATTTTCTAAAAATGAAATAAATGCCTTCTAAACACCTCAAACATTCACTCTAAAACAGAAGATTGTTGTTTTTCGCAATATTTTTAGAAATTTGGGCTCTTTTAGTAACATTAACGCCTGGGCTGAAGTATCTTAAATGCTCATTTCTTTTCTTTCAAGATTAATTCTGGGTTTTATTTTGTTTATTTGATGAAAATGAACAACAATACACACCTTGGATACATTTTTGTTTGATTTGTGTCGTGTGAGATTTTCACCTAGAACCCAAAGGGGGGGGTATTGGCACTTTTCATGGAAAAATGTGAAAAATTAAATTTTCTAAAAATGAAATAAATGCCTTCTAAACACCTCAAACATTCACTCTAAAACAGAAGATTGTTGTTTTTCGCAATATTTTTACAAATTTGGGCTCTTTTTCTAACATTAACACTTTCGCTGAAGCAACTTTTATGCCCTTTTCTTGTCTTTCAAGATTAATTCTGGGTTTTATTTTGTTTATTTGATGAAAATGAACAACAATACACACCATGGAATCATTTTTGTTTGATTTGTGTCGAGTGAGATTTTCACCTAGAACCCAAAGGGGGGGGTATTGGCACTTTTCATGGAAAAATGTGAAAAATTAAATTTTCTAAAAATGATATAAATGCCTTCTAAACACCTCAAACATTCACTCCAAAACAGAAGATTGTAATTTTTCGCAATATTTTTAGAAATTTGGGCTCTTTTAGTAACATTAACACTTGAGCTGAAGCATCTTTTATGCTCATTTCTTGTCTTTCAGGATTAATTCTGGGTTTTATTTTTTTATTTGATGAAAATGAACAACAATACACACCATTAAAACATTTTTGTTTGATTTGTGTCGAGTGAGATTTTCACCTAGAACCCAAAGGGGGGGGTATTGGCACTTTTCATGGAAAAATGTGAAAAATTAAATTTTCTAAAAATGATATAAATGCCTTCTAAACACCTCAAACATTCACTCCAAAACAGAAGATTGTAATTTTTCGCAATATTTTTAGAAATTTGGGCTCTTTTAGTAACATTAACACCTGGGCTGAAGCATCTTTTAAGATCTTTTATTGTCTTTCAGGATTAATTCTGGGTTTTATTTTGTTTTTTTGATGAAAATGAACAACAATACACACCATGGAAACATTTTTGTTTGATTTGTGTCAAGCGAGATTTTCACCTAGAACCCAAAGGGGGGGTATTGGCACTTTTCATGGAAAAATGTGAAAAATTAAATTTTCTAAAAATGAAATAAATGCCTTCTAAACACCTCAAACATTCACTCTAAAACAGAAGATTGTTGTTTTTCGCAATATTTTTAGAAATTTGGGCTCTTTTAGTAACATTAACATCTGGGCTGAAGCATCTTTTATGATCATTTATTGACTTTCAGGATTCATTCTGGGTTTTATTTTGTTTATTTGATGAAAATGAACAACAATACACACCTTGGATACATTTTTGTTTGATTTATGTCGAGTGAGATTTTCACCTAGAACCCAAAGGGGGGGTATTGGCACTTTTCATGTAAAAATGTGAAAAATTAAATTTTCTAAAAATGAAATAAATGCCTTCTAAACACCTCAAACATTCACTCTAAAACAGAAGATTGTTGTTTTTCGCAATATTTTTAGAAATTTGGGCTCTTTTAGTAACATTAACACCTGGGCTGAAGCATCTTTTAAGATCTTTTATTGTCTTTCAGGATTAATTCTGGGTTTTATTTTGTTTTTTTGATGAAAATGAACAACAATACACACCATGGAAACATTTTTGTTTGATTTGTGTCAAGCGAGATTTTCACCTAGAACCCAAAGGGGGGGGTATTGTCACTTTTCATGGAAAAATGTGAAAAATTAAATTTTCTAAAAATGAAATAAATGCCTTCTAAACACCTCAAACATTCACTCTAAAACAGAAGATTGTTGTTTTTCGCAATATTTTTAGAAATTTGGGCTCTTTTACTAACATTAACACTTTCGCTGAAGCAACTTTTATGCTCTTTTCTTGTCTTTCAAGATTAATTCTGGGTTTTATTTTGTTTATTTGATGAAAATGAACAACAATACACACCATGGAAACATTTTTGTTTGATTTGTGTCGAGTGATATTTTCACCTAGAACCCAAAGGGGGGGTATAGGCACTTTTCATGGAAAAATGTGAAAAATTAAATTTTCTAAAAATGAAATCAATGCCTTCTAAACACCTCAAACATTCACTCCAAAACAGAAGATTGTAATTTTTCGCAATATTTTTAGAAATTTGGGCTCTTTTAAAAATAAACACTTGCGCTGAAGCATCTTTTATGCTCATTTCCTGTCTTTCAGGATTAATTCTGTGTTTTATTTTGTTTATTTGATGAAAATGTACAACAATACACACCATGGAAACATTTTTGTTTGATTTGTGTCAAGTTAGATTTTCACCTAGAACCCAAAGGGGGGGTATTGGCACTTTTCATGGAAAAATTAAAAAATTAAATTTTCTAAAAATGAAATAAATGCCTTCTAAACACCTCAAACATTCACTCTAAAACAGAAGATTGTTGTTTTTCGCAATATTTTTAGAAATTTGGGCTCTTTTAGTAACATTAACACTTTCTCTGAAGCATTTTAATGCTCATTTCTTGTTCTTCAAGATTAATTCTGGGTTTTATTTTGTTTATTTGATGAAAATGAACAACAATACACACCATGGAAACATTTTTGTTTGATTTGTGTCGAGTGAGATTTTCACCTAGAACCCAAAGGGGGGGGTATTGGCACTTTTCATGGAAAAATGTAAAAAATTAAATTTTCTAAAAATGAAATAAATGCCTTCTTAACACATCAAACATTCACTCTAAAACAGAAGATGGTTTTTTTTCGCAATATTTTTAGAAATTTGGGCTCTTTTAGTAATATTAACACCTGGGCTAAGCATCTTTTATGATCTTTTATTGTCTTTCAGGATTCATTCTGGGTTTTATTTTGTTTATTTGATGAAAATGAACAACAATACACACCTTGGATACATTTTTGTTTTATTTGTAACGAGTGAGATTTTCACCTAGAACCCAAAGGGGGGGGTATTGGCACTTTTCATGGAAAAATGTGAAAAATTAAATTTTCTAAAAATGAAATAAATGCCTTCTAAACACCTCAAACATTCACTCTAAAACAGAAGATTGTTGTTTTTCGCAATATTTTTAGAAATTTGGGCTCTTTTAGTAACATTGACACTTGCGCTGAAGTAACTTTTATGCTCATTTCTTGTCTTTCAGGATTAATTCTGGGTTTTATTTTTTTTATTTGATGAAAATGAACAACAATACACACCATGGAAACATTTTTGTTTGATTTGCGTCAAGTGAGATTTTCACCTAGAACCCAAAGGGGGGGGTATTGGCACTTTTCATTGAAGAATGTGAAAAATTAAATTTTCTAAAAATGAAATAAATGCCTTATTAACACCTCAAACATTCACTCTAAAACAGAAGATTGTTGTTTTTCGCGATATTTTTAGAAATTTGGGCTCTTTTAGTAACATTAACACCTGGGCTGAGGCATCTTTTATGATCATTTATTGTCTTTCAAGATACATTCTGGGTTTTATTTTGTTAATTTGATGAAAATGAACAACAATACACACCTTGGATACATTTTTGTTTGATTTGTGTCGAGTGAAATTTTCACCTAGAACCCAAAGGGGGGGGTATTGGCACTTTTCATGGAAAAATGTGAAAAATTAAATTTTCTAAAAATGAAATAAATGCCTTCTAAATACCTCAAACATTCACTCTAAAACAGAAGATTGTTGTTTTTCGCAATATTTTTAGAAATTTGGGCTCTTTTAGTAACATTAACACTTTCTCTGAAGCATTTTTATGCTCATTTCTTGTCCTTCAAGATTAATTCTGGGTTTTATTTTGTTTATTTGATGAAAATGAACAACAATACACACTTTGGAAACATTTTTGTTTGATTTGTGTCGAGTGAGATTTTCACCTAGAACCCAAAGTGGGGGGTATTGGCACTTTTCATGGAAAAATGTAAAAAATTAAATTTTCTAAAAATGAAATAAATGCCTTCTAAACACCTCAAACATTATTTCTAAAACAGAAGATTGTTGTTTTTCGCAATATTTTTAGAAATTTGGGCTCTTTTAGTAACATTAACACCTGGGCTAAGCATCTTTTATGATCTTTTATTGTCTTTCAGGATTCATTCTGGGTTTTATTTTGTTTATTTGATAAAAATGAACAACAATACATACCTTGGATACATTTTTGTTTGATTTGTAACGAGTGAGATTTTCACCTAGAACCCAAAGGGGGGGGGTATTGGCACTTTTCATGGAAAAATGTGAAAAATTAAATTTTCTAAAAATGAAATAAATGCCTTCTAAACACCTCAAACATTTACTCTAAAACAGAAGATTGTTGTTTTTCGCAATATTTTTAGAAATTTGGGCTCTTTTAGTAACATTAACACTTGCGCTGAAGCATTTTTATGCTCATTTCTTGTCCTTCAAGATTAATTCTGGGTTTTATTTTGTTTATTTGATGAAAATGAACAACAATACACACCATGGAAACATTTTTGTTTGATTTGTGTTGAGTGAGATTTTCACCTAGAACCCAAAGGGGGGGGTATTGGCACTTTTCATGGAAAAATGAAAAAATTATATTTTCTAAAAATGAAATAAATGCCTTATAAACACCTCAAACATTCACTCTAAAACAGAAGATTGTTGTTTTTCGCAATATTTTTAGAAATTTGGGCTCTTTTAGTAACATTAACACCTGGGCTAAGCATCTTTTATGATCTTTTATTGTCTTTCAGGATTCATTCTGGGTTTTATTTTGTTTATTTGATGAAAATGAACAACAATACACACCTTGGATACATTTTTGTTTGATTTGTGTCGAGTGAGATTTTCACCTAGAACCCAAAGGGGGGGGTATTGGCACTTTTCATGGAAAAATGTGAAAAATTAAATTTTCTAAAAATGAAATAAATGCCTTCTAAACACCTGAAACATTCACTCTAAAACAGAAGATTGTTGTTTATCGCAATATTTTTAGAAATTTGGGCTCTTTTAGTAACATTAACACCTGGGCTGAAGCATATTTTATGATCTTTTATTGTCTTTCAGGATACATTCTGGGTTTTATTTTGTTTATTTGATGAAAATGAACAACAATACACACCATGGAAACATTTTTGTTTGATTTGTGTCAAGTGAGATTTTCACCTAGAACCCAAAGGGGGGGGTATTGGCACTTTTCATGGAAAAATGTAAAAAATTAAATTTTCTAAAAATGAAATGAATGCCTTCTTAACACCTCAAACATTCACTCTAAAACAGAAGATTGTTGTTTTTCGCAATATTTTTAGAAATTTGGGCTCTTTTAGTAACATAAACACCTGGGCTGAAGCATCTTTTATGATCATTTCTTGTCTTTCAGGATTAATTCTGGGTTTTATTTGTTTATTTGATGAAAATGAACAACAATACACACCATGAAAACATTTTTTATTGATTTGTGTCGAGTGAGATTTTCACCTAGAACCCAAAGGGGGGGTATTGGCACTTTTCATGGAAAAATGTGAAAAATTAAATTTTCTAAAAATGAATGATATGCCTTCTAAACACCTCAAACATTCACTTTAAAACAGAAGATTAATGTTTTTCGCAATATTTTTAGAAATTTGGGCTCTTTTAGTAACATTAACACTTGCGCTGAAGTATCTTTTATGCTCATTTCTTGTCTTTCAAGATTAATTCTGGGTTTTATTTTGTTTATTTGATGAAAATGATCAACAATACACACCTTGGATACATTTTTGTTTCATTTGTGTTAAGTGAGATTTTCACCTAGAACCCAAAGGGGGGGGTATTGGCACTTTTCATGGAAAAATGTGAAAAATTAAATTTTCTAAAAATGAAATAAATGCCTTCTAAACACCTCAAACATTCACTCTAAAACAGAAGATTGTTGTTTTTCGCAATATTTTTAGAAATTTGGGCTCTTTTAGTAACATTAACACTTTCTCTGAAGCATTTTAATGCTCATTTCTTGTCCTTCAAGATTAATTCTGGGTTTTATTTTGTTTATTTGATGAAAATGAACAACAATACACACCATGAAAACATTTTTGTTTGATTTGTGTCGAGTGAGATTTTCACCTAGAACCCAAAGGGGGGGGTATAGGCACTTTTCATGGAAAAATGTAAAAAATTAAATTTTCTAAAAATGAAATAAATGCCTTCTTAACACCTTAAACATTCACTCTAAAACAGAAGATTGTTGTTTTTCGCAATATTTTTAGAAATTTGGGCTCTTTTAGTAACATTAACACCTGGGCTAAGCATCTTTTATGATCTTTTATTGTCTTTCAGGATTCATTCTGGGTTTTATTTTGTTTATTTGATGAAAATGAACAACAATACACACCTTGGATACATTTTTGTTTTATTTGTAACGAGTGAGATTTTCACCTAGAACCCAAAGGGGGGGGTATTGGCACTTTTCATGGAAAAATGTGAAAAATTAAATTTTCTAAAAATGAAATAAATGCCTTCTAAACACCTCAAACATTCACTCTAAAACAGAAGATTGTTGTTTTTCGCAATATTTTTAGAAATTTGGGCTCTTTTAGTAACATTGACACTTGCGCTGAAGCAACTTTTATGCTCATTTCTTGTCTTTCAGGATTAATTCTGGATTTTATTTTTTTTATTTGATGAAAATGAACAACAATACACACCATGGAAACATTTTTGTTTGATTTGCGTCAAGTGAGATTTTCACCTAGAACCCAAAGGGGGGGGTATTGGCACTTTTCATGGAACAATGTGAAAAATTAAATTTTCTAAAAATGAAATAAATGCCTTATAAACACCTCAAACATTCACTCTAAAACAGAAGATTGTTGTTTTTCGCAATATTTTTAGAAATTTGGGCTCTTTTAGTAACATTAACACCTGGGCTGAAGCATCTTTTATGATCATTTATTGTCTTTCAAGATACATTCTGGGTTTTATTTTGTTAATTTGATGAAAATGAACAACAATACACACCTTGGATACATTTTTGTTTGATTTGTGTCGAGTGAAATTTTCACCTAGAACCCAAAGTGGGGGGTATTGGCACTTTTCATGGAAAAATGTGAAAAATTAAATTTTCTAAAAATGAAATAAATGCCTTCTAAATACCTCAAACATTCACTCTAAAACAGAAGATTGTTGTTTTTCGCAATATTTTTAGAAATTTGGGCTCTTTTAGTAACATTAACACTTTCTCTGAAGCATTTTTATGCTCATTTCTTGTCCTTCAAGATTAATTCTGGGTTTTATTTTGTTTATTTGATGAAAATGAACAACAATACACACTTTGGAAACATTTTTGTTTGATTTGTGTCGAGTGAGATTTTCACCTAGAACCCAAAGGGGGGGGTATTGGCACTTTTCATGGAAAAATGTAAAAAATTAAATTTTCTAAAAATGAAATAAATGCCTTCTAAACACCTCAAACATTATTTCTAAAACAGAAGATTGTTGTTTTTCGCAATATTTTTAGAAATTTGGGCTCTTTTAGTAACATTAACACCTGGGCTAAGCATCTTTTATGATCTTTTATTGTCTTTCAGGATTCATTCTGGGTTTTATTTTGTTTATTTGATAAAAATGAACAACAATACACACCTTGGATACATTTTTGTTTGATTTGTAACGAGAGAGATTTTCACCTAGAACCCAAAGGGGGGGGGGTATTGGCACTTTTCATGGAAAAATGTGAAAAATTAAATTTTCTAAAAATGAAATAAATGCCTTCTAAACACCTCAAACATTTACTCTAAAACAGAAGATTGTTGTTTTTCGCAATATTTTTAGAAATTTGGGCTCTTTTAGTAACATTAACACTTGCGCTGAAGCATTTTTATGCTCATTTCTTGTCCTTCAAGATTAATTCTGGGTTTTATTTTGTTTATTTGATGAAAATGAACAACAATACACACCATGGAAACATTTTTGTTTGATTTGTGTCGAGTGAGATTTTCACCTAGAACCCAAAGGGGGGGGTATTGGCACTTTTCATGGAAAAATGAAAAAATTAAATTTTCTAAAAATGAAATAAATGCCTTATAAACACCTCAAACATTCACTCTAAAACAGAAGATTGTTGTTTTTCGCAATATTTTTAGAAATTTGGGCTCTTTTAGTAACATTAACACCTGGGCTAAGCATCTTTTATGATCTCTAATTGTCTTTCAGGATTCATTCTGGGTTTTATTTTGTTTATTTGATGAAAATGAACAACAATACACACCTTGGATACATTTTTGTTTGATTTGTGTCGAGTGAGATTTTCACCTAGAACCCAAAGGGGGGGGTATTGGCACTTTTCATGGAAAAATGTGAAAAATTAAATTTTCTAAAAATGAAATAAATGCCTTCTAAACACCTGAAACATTCACTCTAAAACAGAAGATTGTTGTTTTTCGCAATATTTTTAGAAATTTGGGCTCTTTTAGTAACATTAACACCTGGGCTGAAGCATCTTTTATGATCTTTTATTGTCTTTCAGGATACATTCTGGGTTTTATTTTGTTTATTTGATGAAAATGAACAACAATACACACCATGGAAACATTTTTGTTTGATTTGTGTCAAGTGAGATTTTCACCTAGAACCCAAAGGGGGGGGTATTGGCACTTTTCATGGAAAAATGTAAAAAATTAAATTTTCTAAAAATGAAATGAATGCCTTCTTAACACCTCAAACATTCACTCTAAAACAGAAGATTGTTGTTTTTCGCAATATTTTTAGAAATTTGGGCTCTTTTAGTAACATAAACACCTGGGCTGAAGCATCTTTTATGATCATTTCTTGTCTTTCAGGATTAATTCTGGGTTTTATTTGTTTATTTGATGAAAATGAACAACAATACACACCATGAAAACATTTTTTATTGATTTGTGTCGAGTGAGATTTTCACCTAGAACCCAAAGGGGGGGGTATTGGCACTTTTCATGGAAAAATGTGAAAAATTAAATTTTCTAAAAATGAATGATATGCCTTCTAAACACCTCAAACATTCACTTTAAAACAGAAGATTAATGTTTTTCGCAATATTTTTAGAAATTTGGGCTCTTTTAGTAACATTAACACTTCCGCTGAAGTATCTTTTATGCTCATTTCTTGTCTTTCAAGATTAATTCTGGGTTTTATTTTGTTTTTTGATGAAAATGAACAACAATACACCCCATGGAAACATTTTTGTTTGATTTGTGTCGAGTGAGATTTTCACCTAGAACCCAAAGGGGGGGGTATTGGCACTTTTCATGGAAAAATGTAAAAAATTAAATTTTCTAAAAATGAAATAAATGCCTTCTAAACACCTCAAACATTCACTCTAAACAGAAGATTGTTGTTTTTCGCAATATTTTTAGAAATTTGGGCTCTTTTAGTAACATTAACACCTGGGCTGAAGCATCTTTTATGATCATTTCTTGTCTTTCAGGATTAATTCTGGGTTTTATTTGTTTATTTGATGAAAATGAACAACAATACACACCATGGAAACATTTTTGTTTGATTTGTGTCGATTGAGATTTTCACCTAGAACCCATAGGGGGGGGTATTGGCACTTTTCATGGAAAAATGTGAAAAATTATATTTTCTAAAAATGAAATAAATGCCTTATAAACACCTCAAACATTCACTCCAAAACAGAAGATTGTTGTTTTTCGCAATATTTTTAGAAATTTGGGCTCTTTTAGTAACATTAACACTTGCGCTGAAGCATCTTTTATGCTCATTTCTTGTCTTTCAGGATTATTTCTGGGTTTTATTTTATTTATTTGATGAAAATGAACAACAATACACACCATGGAAACATTTTTGATTGATTTGTGTCAAGTTAGATTTTCACCTAGAACCCAAAGGGGGGGTATTGGCACTTTTCGTGGAAAAATGTGAAAAATTAAATTTTCTAAAAATGAAATAAATGCCTTCTAAACACCTCAAACATTCACTCTAAAACAGAAGATTGTTGTTTTTCGCAATATTTTTAGAAATTTGGGCTCTTTTAGTAACATAAGCACTTTCTCTGAAGCAACTTTTATGCTCATTTCTTGTCCTTCAAGATTAATTCTGGGTTTTATTTTGTTTATTTGATGAAAATGAACAACAATACACACCATGGAAACATTTTTGCTTGATTTGTGTCGAGTGAGATTTTCACCTAGAACCCAAAGGGGGGGGTATTGGCACTTTTCATGGAAAAATGTGAAAAATTAAATTTTCTAAAAATGAAATAAATGCCTTCTAAACACCTCAAACATTCACTCTAAAGAGGAAGATTGTTGTTTTTCGAAATATTTTTAGAAATTTGGGCTTTTTTAGTAACATTAACACCTGGGCTGCAGCATCTTTTATGATCCTTTATTGTCTTTCAGGATTCATTCTGGGTTTTTTTTTGTTTATTTGATGAAAATGAACAACAATGCACACCTTGGATACATTTTTGTTTGATTTGGGTCGAGTGAGATTTTCACCTAGAACCCAAAGGGGGGGTATTGGCACTTTTCATGGAAAAATGTGAAAAATTAAATTTTCTAAAAATGAAATAAATGCCTTCTAAACACCTCAAACATTCACTCTAAAACAGAAGATTGTTGTTTTTCGCAATATTTTTAGAAATTTGGGCTCTTTTAGTAACATTAACACCGGGGCTGAAGCATCTTTTATGATCATTTATTGTCTTTCAGGATACATTCTGGGTTTTATTTTGTTTATTTGATGAAAATGAACAAGAATACACACCTTGGATACATTTTTGTTTGATTTGTGTCGAGTGAGATTTTCACCTAGAACCTTAAGGGGGGGGTATTGCCACTTTTCATAGAAAAATGTGAAAAAATTAAATTTTCTAAAAATGAAATAAATGCCTTCTAAACACCTCGAACATTCACTCTAAAACAGAAGATTGTTGTTTTTCGCAATATTTTTAGAAATTTGGGCTCTTTTAGTAACATTAACACCTGGGCTGAAGCATCTTTTATGATCATTTATTGTCTTTCAGGATACATTCTGGGTTTTATTTTGTTTATTTGATGAAAATGAACAACAATACACACCTTGGATACATTTTTGTTTGATTTGTGTCGAGTGAGATTTTCACCTAGAACCCAAAGGGGGGGGTATTGGCACTTTTCATGGAAAAATGTGAAAAAATTAAATTTTCTAAAAATGAAATAAATGCCTTCTAAACACCTCGAACATTCACTCTCAAACAGTAGATTGTTGTTTTTCGCAATATTTTTAGAAATTTGGGCCCTTTTAGTAACATTAACACTTTATCTGAAGCAACTTTTATGCTCATATCTTGTCTTTCAAGATTAATTCTGGGTTTTATTTTGTTTATTTGATGAAAATGAACAACAATAGACACCATGGAAACATTTTTGTTTGATTTGTGTCGAGTGAGATTTTCACCTAGAACCCAAAGGGGGGGTATTGGAACTTTTCATGGAAAAATGTAAAAAATTAAATTTTCTAAAAATGAAATAAATGCCTTCTAAACACCTCAAACATTCACTCTAAAACATAGGATTTTTGTTTTTCGCAATATTTTTAGAAATTTGGGCTCTTTTAGTAACATTTACACCTGGGCTGAATCATCTTTTATGATCATTTATTGTCTTTCAGGATACATTCTGGGTTGTATTTTGTTTATTTGATGAAAATGAACAACAATACACACCTTGGATACATTTTTGTTTGAATTGGCGCTTTTCATGGAAAAATGTGAAAAATTAAATTTTCTAAAAATGAAATAAATGCCTTCTGAACACCTCAAACATTCACTCTAAAACAGAAGATTTTTGTTTTTCGCAATATTTTTAGAAATTTGGGCTCTTTTAGTAACATTAACACCTGGGCTGAAGCATCTTTTATGATCATTTATTGTCTTTCAGGATTCATTCTGGGTTTTATTTTGTTTATTTGATGAAAATGAACAACAATACACACCTTGGATACATTTTTGTTTGATTTGTTTCGAGTGAGATTTTCACCTAAAACCCAGAGGGGGGGTATTGGCACTTTTCATGGAAAAATGTGAAAAATTAAATTTTCTAAAAATGATATAAATGCCTTCTAAACACCTCAAACATTCACTCCAAAACAGAAGATTGTAATTTTTCGCAATATTTTTAGAAATTTGGGCTCTTTTAGTAACATTAACACCTGGGCTGAAGCATTTTTATGCTCATTTCTTGTCCTTCAAGATTAATTCTGGGTTTTATTTTGTTTATTTGATGAAAATGAACAACAATACACACCATGGAAACATTTTTGTTTGATTTGTGTCGAGTGAGATTTTCACCTAGAACCCAAAGGGGGGGGTATTGGCACTTTTCATGGAAAAATGAAAAAATTAAATATTCTAAAAATGAAATAAATGCCTTATAAACACCTCAAACATTCACTCTAAAACAGAAGATTGTTGTTTTTCGCAATATTTTTAGAAATTTGGGCTCTTTTAGTAACATTAACACCTGGGCTAAGCATCTTTTATGATCTTTTATTGTCTTTCAGGATTTATTCTGGGTTTTATTTTGTTTATTTGATGAAAATGAACAACAATACACACCTTGGATACATTTTTGTTTGATTTGTGTCGAGTGAGATTTTCACCTAGAACCCAAAGGGGGGGGTATTGGCACTTTTCATGGAAAAATGTGAAACATTAAATTTTCTAAAAATGAAATAAATGCCTTCTAAACACCTGAAACATTCACTCTAAAACAGAAGATTGTTGTTTTTCGCAATATTTTTAGAAATTTGGGCTCTTTAAGTAACATTAACACCTGGGCTGAAGCATCTTTTATGATCTTTTATTGTCTTTCAGGATACATTCTGGGTTTTATTTTGTTTATTTGATGAAAATGAACAACAATACACACCATGGAAACATTTTTGTTTGATTTGTGTCAAGTGAGATTTTCACCTAGAACCCAAAGGGGGGGGTATTGGCACTTTTCATGGAAAAATGTAAAAAATTAAATTTTCTTGAAATGAAATGAATGCCTTCTTAACACCTCAAACATTCACTCTAAAACAGAAGATTGTTGTTTTTCGCAATATTTTTAGAAATTTGGGCTCTTTTAGTAACATAAACACCTGGGCTGAAGCATCTTTTATGATCATTTCTTGTCTTTCAGGATTAATTCTGGGTTTTATTTGTTTATTTGATGAAAATGAACAACAATACACACCATGAAAACATTTTTTATTGATTTGTGTCGAGTGAGATTTTCACCTAGAACCCAAAGGGGGGGGGTATTGGCACTTTTCATGGAAAAATGTGAAAAATTAAATTTTCTAAAAATGAATGATATGCCTTCTAAACACCTCAAACATTCACTTTAAAACAGAAGATTAATGTTTTTCGCAATATTTTTAGAAATTTGGGCTCTTTTAGTAACATTAACACTTGCGCTGAAGTATCTTTTATGCTCATTTCTTGTCTTTCAAGATTAATTCTGGGTTTTATTTTGTTTTTTGATGAAAATGAACAACAATACACCCCATGGAAACATTTTTGTTTGATTTGTGTCGAGTGAGATTTTCACCTAGAACCCAAAGGGGGGGGTATTGGCACTTTTCATGGAAAAATGTAAAAAATTAAATTTTCTAAAAATGAAATAAATGCCTTCTAAACACCTCAAACATTCACTCTAAACAGAAGATTGTTGTTTTTCGCAATTTTTTTAGAAATTTGTGCTCTTTTAGTAACATTAACACCTGGGCTGAAGCATCTTTTATGATCATTTCTTGTCTTTCAGGATTAATTCTGGGTTTTATTTGTTTATTTGATGAAAATGAACAACAATACACATCATGGAAACATTTTTGATTGATTTGTGTCGAGTGAGATTTTCACCTAGAACCCAAAGGGGGGGGTATTGGCACTTTTCATGGACAAATGTGAAAAATTAAATTTTCTAAAAATGAAATAAATGCCTTCTAAACACCTCAAACATTCACGCTAAAACAGAAGATTGTTGTTTTTCGCAATATTTTTAGAAATTTGGGCTCTTTTAGTAACATTAACACTTGGGCTGAAGCATCTTTTATGATCTTTTATTGTCTTTCAGGATTCATTCTGGGTTTTATTTTGTTTATTTGATGAAAATGATCAACAATACACACCTTGGATACATTTTTGTTTGATTTGTGTTAAGTGAGATTTTCACCTAGAACCCAAAGGGGGGGGTATTGGCACTTTTCATGGAAAAATGTGAAAAATTAAATTTTCTAAAAATGAAATAAATGCCTTCTAAACACCTCAAACATTCACTCTAAAACAGAAGATTGTTGTTTTTCGCATTATTTTTAGAAATTTGGGCTCTTTTAGTAACATTAACACTTTCCCTGAAGCAACTTTAATGCTAATTTCTTGTCTTTCAAGATATATCTGGGTTTTATTTTGTTTATTTGATGAAAATGAACAACAATACACACCATGGAAACATTTTTGTTTGATTTGTGTCGATTGAGATTTTCACCTAGAACCCATAGGGGGGGGTATTGGCACTTTTCATGGAAAAATGTGAAAAATTATATTTTCTAAAAATGAAATAAATGCCTTATAAACACCTCAAACATTCACTCCAAAACAGAAGATTGTTGTTTTTCGCAATATTTTTAGAAATTTGGGCTCTTTTAGTAACATTAACACTTGCGCTGAAGCATCTTTTATGCTCATTTCTTGTCTTTCAGGATTATTTCTGGGTTTTATTTTATTTATTTGATGAAAATGAACAACAATACACACCATGGAAACATTTTTGATTGATTTGTGTCAAGTTAGATTTTCACCTAGAACCCAAAGGGGGGGTATTGGCACTTTTCGTGGAAAAATGTGAAAAATTAAATTTTCTAAAAATGAAATAAATGCCTTCTAAACACCTCAAACATTCACTCTAAAACAGAAGATTGTTGTTTTTCGCAATATTTTTAGAAATTTGGGCTCTTTTAGTAACATAAGCACTTTCTCTGAAGCAACTTTTATGCTCATTTCTTGTCCTTCAAGATTAATTCTGGGTTTTATTTTGTTTATTTGATGAAAATGAACAACAATACACACCATGGAAACATTTTTGCTTGATTTGTGTCGAGTGAGATTTTCACCTAGAACCCAAAGGGGGGGGTATTGGCACTTTTCATGGAAAAATGTGAAAAATTAAATTTTCTAAAAATGAAATAAATGCCTTCTAAACACCTCAAACATTCACTCTAAAGAGGAAGATTGTTGTTTTTCCTAATATTTTTAGAAATTTGGGCTTTTTTAGTAACATTAACACCTGGGCTGCAGCATCTTTTATGATCCTTTATTGTCTTTCAGGATTCATTCTGGGTTTTATTTTGTTTATTTGATGAAAATGAACAACAATGCACACCTTGGATACATTTTTGTTTGATTTGGGTCGAGTGAGATTTTCACCTAGAACCCAAAGGGGGGGTATTGGCACTTTTCATGGAAAAATGTGAAAAATTAAATTTTCTAAAAATGAAATAAATGCCTTCTAAACACCTCAAACATTCACTCTAAAACAGAAGATTGTTGTTTTTCGCAATATTTTTAGAAATTTGGGCTCTTTTAGTATAATTAACACTTGCGCTGAAGCTTCTTTTATGCTCATTTCATGTCTTTCAGGATTAATTCTGGGTTTTATTTTGTTTATTTGATGAAAATGAACAACAATACACACCATGGAAACATTTTTGTTTCATTTGTGTCAAGTGAGATTTTCACCTAGAACCCAAAGGGGGGGTATTGGCACCTTTAATGGAAAAATGTGAAAAATTAAATTTTCTAAAAATGAAATAAATGCCTTCTAAACACCTCGAACATTCACTCTAAAACAGAAGATTGTTGTTTTTCGCAATATTTTTAGAAATTTGGGCTCTTTTAGTAACATTAACACCTGGGCTGAAGCATCTTTTATGATCATTTATTGTCTTTCAGGATACATTCTGGGTTTTATTTTGTTTATTTGATGAAAATGAACAACAATACACACCTTGGATACATTTTTGTTTGATTTGTGTTGAGTGAGATTTTCACCTAGAACCCAAAGGGGGGGGTATTGGCACTTTTCATGGAAAAATGTGAAAAAATTAAATTTTCTAAAAATAAAATAAATGCCTTCTAAACACCTCGAACATTCACTCTCAAACAGTAGATTGTTGTTTTTCGCAATATTTTTAGAAATTTGGGCCCTTTTAGTAACATTAACACTTTCTCTGAAGCAACTTTTATGCTCATATCTTGTCTTTCAAGATTAATTCTGGGTTTTATTTTGTTTATTTGATGAAAATGAACAACAATAGACACCATGGAAACATTTTTGTTTGATTTGTGTCGAGTGAGATTTTCACCTAGAACCCAAAGGGGGGGTATTGGAACTTTTCATGGAAAAATGTAAAAAATTAAATTTTCTAAAAATGAAATAAATGCCTTCTAAACACCTCAAACATTCACTCTAAAACATAGGATTTTTGTTTTTCGCAATATTTTTAGAAATTTGGGCTCTTTTAGTAACATTTACACCTGGGCTGAATCATCTTTTATGATCATTTATTGTCTTTCAGGATACATTCTGGGTTGTATTTGGTTTATTTGATGAAAATGAACAACAATACACACCTTGGATACATTTTTGTTTGAATTGGCGCTTTTCATGGAAAAATGTGAAAAATTAAATTTTCTAAAAATGAAATAAATGCCTTCTGAACACCTCAAACATTCACTCTAAAACAGAAGATTTTTGTTTTTCGCAATATTTTTAGAAATTTGGGCTCTTTTAGTAACATTAACACCTGGGCTGAAGCATCTTTTATGATCATTTATTGTCTTTCAGGATTCATTCTGGGTTTTATTTTGTTTATTTGATGAAAATGAACAACAATACACACCTTGGATACATTTTTGTTTGATTTGTTTCGAGTGAGATTTTCACCTAAAACCCAGAGGGGGGGTATTGGCACTTTTCATGGAAAAATGTGAAAAATTAAATTTTCTAAAAATGATATAAATGCCTTCTAAACACCTCAAACATTCACTCCAAAACAGAAGATTGTAATTTTTCGCAATATTTTTAGAAATTTGGGCACTTTTAGTAACATTAACACTTTCGCTGAAGCAACTTTTATGCTCATTTCTTGTCTTTCAGGATTAATTCTGGGTTTTATTTTGTTTATTTGATGAAAATGAACAACAATACACACCATGGAAACATTTTTGTTTGATTTGCGTCAAGTCAGATTTTAACCTAGAACCCAAAGGGGGGGTATTGGCACTTTTCATGGAAAAATGTGAAAAATTAAATTTTCTAAAAATGAAATAAATGCCTTCTAAACACCTCAAACATTCACTCTGAAACAGAAGATTGTTGTTTTTCGCAATATTTTTAGAAATTTGGGCTCTTTTAGTAACATTAACACCTGGGCTGAAGCATCTTTTATGATCATTTATTGTCTTTCAGGATACATTCTGGGTTTTATTTTGTTTATTTGATGAAAATGAACAACAATACACACCTTGGATACATTTTTGTTTGATTTGTGTCGAGCGAGATTTTCACCTAGAACCCAAAGGGGGGGGTATTGGCACTTTTCATGGAAAAATGTGAAAAATTAAATTTTCTAAAAATGAAATAAATGCCTATTAAACACCTCAAACATTCACTCTAAAACAGTAGATTGTTGTTTTTCGCAATATTTTTAGAAATTTGGGCTCTTTTAGTAACATTAACACCTGGGCTGAAGCATCTTTTATGATCATTTATTGTCTTTCAGGATACATTCTGGGTTTTATTTTGTTTATTTGATGAAAATGAACAACAATACACACCTTGGATACATTTTTGTTTGATTTGTGTCGACTGAGATTTTCACCTAGAACCCAAAGGGGGGGTATTGGAACTTTTCATGGAAAAATGTAAAAAATTAAATTTGCTAAAAATGAAATAAATGCCTTCTAAACACCTCGTACATTCACTCTAAAACAGAAAATTGTTGTTTTTCGCAATATTTTTAGAAATTAGGGCCCTTTTAGTAAAATTAACACTTGCGCTGAAGCATCTTTTATGCTCATTTCATGTCTTTCTGGATTAATTCTGGGTTTTATTTTGTTTATTTGATGAAAATGAACAACAATAGACAGCATGGAAACATTTTTGTTTGATTTGTGTCGAGTGAGATTTTCACCTAGAACCCAAAGGGGGGGTATTGGCACTTTTCATGGAAAAATGTGAAAAAATTAAATTTTCTAAAAATGAAATAAATGCCTTCTAAACACCTCGAACATTCACTCTCAAACAGTAGATTGTTGTTTTTCGCAATATTTTTAGAAATTTGGGCTCTTTTAGTAACATTAACACTTTCTCTGATGCAACTTTTATGCTCATATCTTGTCTTTCAAGATTAATTCTGGGTTTTATTTTGTTTATTTGATGAAAATGAACAACAATAGACACCATGGAAACATTTTTGTTTGATTTGTGTCGAGTGAGATTTTCACCTAGAACCCAAAGGGGGGGTATTGGAACTTTTCATGGAAAAATGTAAAAAATTAAATTTTCTAAAAATGAAATAAATGCCTTCTAAACACCTCAAACATTCACTCTAAAACATAGGATTTTTGTTTTTCGCAATATTTTTAGAAATTTGGGCTCTTTTAGTAACATTTACACCTGGGCTGAATCATCTTTTATGATCATTTATTGTCTTTCAGGATACATTCTGGGTTGTATTTTGTTTATTTGATGAAAATGAACAACAATACACACCTTGGATACATTTTTGTTTGAATTGGCGCTTTTCATGGAAAAATGTGAAAAATTAAATTTTCCAGAAATGAAATAAATGCCTTCTGAACACCTCAAACATTCACTCTAAAACAGAAGATTTTTGTTTTTCGCAATATTTTTAGAAATTTGGGCTCTTTTAGTAACATTAACACCTGGGCTGAAGCATCTTTTATGATCATTTATTGTCTTTCAGGATTCATTCTGGGTTTTATTTTGTTTATTTGATGAAAATGAACAACAATACACACCTTGGATACATTTTTGTTTGATTTGTTTCGAGTGAGATTTTCACCTAAAACCCAGAGGGGGGGTATAGGCACTTTTCATGGAAAAATGTGAAAAATTAAATTTTCTAAAAATGATATAAATGCCTTCTAAACACCTCAAACATTCACTCCAAAACAGAAGATTGTAATTTTTCGCAATATTTTTAGAAATTTGGGCACTTTTAGTAACATTAACACTTTCGCTGAAGCAACTTTTATGCTCATTTCTTGTCTTTCAGGATTAATTCTGGGTTTTATTTTGTTTATTTGATGAAAATGAACAACAATACACACCATGGAAACATTTTTGTTTGATTTGCGTCAAGTGAGATTTTAACCTAGAACCCAAAGGGGGGGTATTGGCACTTTTCATGGAAAAATGTGAAAAATTAAATTTTCTAAAAATGAAATAAATGCCTTCTAAACACCTCAAACATTCACTCTGAAACAGAAGATTGTTGTTTTTCGCAATATTTTTAGAAATTTGGGCTCTTTTAGTAACATTAACACCTGGGCTGAAGCATCTTTTATGATCATTTATTGTCTTTCAGGATACATTCTGGGTTTTATTTTGTTTATTTGATGAAAATGAACAACAATACACACCTTGGATACATTTTTGTTTGATTTGTGTCGAGCGAGATTTTCACCTAGAACCCAAAGGGGGGGGTATTGGCACTTTTCATGGAAAAATGTGAAAAATTAAATTTTCTAAAAATGAAATAAATGCCTTCTAAACACCTCAAACATTCACTCTAAAACAGTAGATTGTTGTTTTTCGCAATATTTTTAGAAATTTGGGCTCTTTTAGTAACATTAACACCTGGGCTGAAGCATCTTTTATGATCATTTATTGTCTTTCAGGATACATTCTGGGTTTTATTTTGTTTATTTGATGAAAATGAACAACAATACACACCTTGGATACATTTTTTTTTGATTTGTGTCGAGTGAGATTTTCACCTAGACCCCAAAGGGGGGGTATTGGAACTTTTCATGGAAAAATGTAAAAAATTAAATTTGCTAAAAATGAAATAAATGCCTTCTAAACACCTCGTACATTCACTCTAAAACAGAAAATTGTTGTTTTTCGCAATATTTTTAGAAATTAGGGCTCTTTTAGTAAAATTAACACCTGGGCTGAAGCATCTTTTATGATCATTTATTGTCTTTCAGGATTAATTCTGGGTTTTATTTTGTTTATTTGATGAAAATGAAAACCAATACACACTTTGGATACATTTTGTTTGATTTGTGTCGAGTGAGATTTTCACCTAGAACCCAAAGGGGGGGGTATTGGCACTTTTCATGGAAAAATGTGAAAAATTAAATTTTCTTAAAATGAAATCAATGCCTTCTAAACACCTCAAACATTCACTCTAAAACAGAAGATTTTTGTTTTTCGCAATATTTTTAGAAATTTGGGCTCTTTTAGTAACATTAACACTTGGGCTGAAGCATCTTTTATGATCTTTTATTGTCTTTCAGGATTCATTCTGGGTTTTATTTTGTTTATTTGATGAAAATGAACAACAATACACACCTTGGATACATTTTTGTTTGATTTGTGTCGAGCGAGATTTTCACCTACAACCCAAAGGGGGGGGTATTGGCACTTTTCATGGAAAAATGTGAAAAATTAAATTTTCTAAAAATGAAATAAATGCCTTCTAAACACCTCAAACATTCACTCTAAAACAGAAGATTGTTGTTTTTCGCAATATTTTTAGAAATTTGGGCTCTTTTAGTAACATTAACACTTTCGCTGAAGCAACTTTTATGCTCATTTCTTGTCTTTCAAGATTAATTCTGGGTTTTATTTTCTTTATTTGATGAAAATGAACAACAATACACACCTTGGATACATTTTTGTTTGATTTGTGTCGAGTGAGATTTTCACCTAGAACCCAAAGGGGGGGTATTGGCACTTTTCATGGAAAAATGTGAAAAATTAAATTTTCTAAAAATGAAATAAATGCCTTCTAAACACCTCAAACATTCACTCTAAAACAGAAGATTGTTGTTTTTCGCAATATTTTTAGAAATTTGGGCTCTTTTAGTAACATTAACACCTGGGCTGAAGCATCTTTTATGATCATTTATTGTCTTTCAGGATACATTCTGGGTTTTATTTTGTTTATTTGATGAAAACGAACAACAATACACACCTTTGATACATTTTTGTTTGATTTTTGTCGAGTTAGATTTTCACCTAGAACCCAAAGGGGGGGGTATTGGCACTTTTCATGGAAAAATGTAAAAAATTAAATTTTCTAAAAATGAAATAAATGCCTTCTAAACACCTCAAACATTCACTATAAAACAGAAGATTGTTGTTTTTCGCAATTTTTTTAGAAATTTGGGCTCTTTTAGTAACATTAACAGTTTCTCTGAAGCAACTTTTATGCTCATTTCTTGTCCTTCAAGATTAATTCTGGGTTTTATTTGTTTATTTGATGAAAATGAACCACAATACACACCATGGAAACATTTTTGTTTGATTTGTGTCGAGTGAGATTTTCACCTAGAATTAGGTATTGGCACTTTTCATGGAAAAATGTGAAAAATTAAATTTTCTTAAAATGAAATCAATGCCTTCTAAACACCTCAAACATTCACTCTAAAACAGAAGATTGTTGTTTTTCGCAATATTTTTAGAAATTTGTGCTCTTTTAGTTACATTAACACTTGGGCTGAAGCATCTTTTATGATCTTTTATTGTCTTTCAGGATTCATTCTGGGTTTTATTTTGTTTATTTGATGAAAATGAACAACAATACACACCTTGGATACATTTTTGTTTGATTTGTGTCGAGCGAGATTTTCACCTAGAACCCAAAGGGGGGGGTATTGGCACTTTTCATGGAAAAATGTGAAAAATTAAATTTTCTAAAAATGAAATAAATTCCTTCTAAACACCTCAAACATTCACTCTAAAACAGAAGATTGTTGTTTTTCGCAATATTTTTAGAAATTTGGGCTCTTTTAGTAACATTAACACCTGGGCTGAAGCATCTATTATGATCATTTATTGTCTTTCAGGATACATTCTGGGTTTTATTTTGTTTATTTGATGAAAAGGAACAACAATACACACCTTGGATACATTTTTGTTGGATTTTTTTCGAGTGAGATTTTCACCTAGAACCAAAAGGGGGGGTATTGGCACTTTTCATGGAAAAATGTGAAAAATTAAATTTTCTAAAAATGAAATAAATGCCTTCTAAACACATCAAACATTCACTCATAAACAGAAGATTGTTGTTTTTCGCAATATTTTTAGAAATTTGGGCTCTTTTAGTAACATTAACACTTGCGCTGAAGCAACTTTTGTGCTCATTTCTTGTCTTTCAGGATTAATTCTGGGTTTTATTTTGTTTATTTGATGAAAATGAACAACAATACACACCATGGAAACATTTTTGTTTGATTTGCGTCAAGTTAGATTTTCACCTAGAACCCAAAGGGGGGGTATTGGCACTTTTCATGGAAAAATGTGAAAAATTAAATTTTCTAAAAATGAAATAAATGCCTTCTAAACACCTCAAACATTCACTCCAAAACAGAAGATTGTTGTTTTTCGCAATATTTTTAGAAATTTTAGCTCTTTTAGTAACATAAACACCTGGGCTGAAGCATCTTTTATGATCATTTATTGTCTTTCAAGATACATTCTGGGTTTTATTTTGTTTATTTGATGAAAATGAACAACAATACACACCTTGGATACATTTTTGTTTGATTTGTGTTGAGTGAGATTTTCACCTAGAACCCAAAGGGGAGGGTATTGGCACCTTTAATGGAAAAATGTGAAAAATTAAATTTTCTAAAAATGAAATAAATGCCTTCTAAACACCTCAAACATTCACTCTAAAACAGAAGATTGTTGTTTTTCGCAATATTTTTAGAAATTCGGGTTCTTTTAGTAACATTAACACTTTCGCTGAAGCAACTTTTATGCTCTTTTCTTGTCTTTCAAGATTAATTCTGGGTTTTATTTTGTTTATTTGATGAAAATGAACAACAATACACACCTTGGATACATTTTTGTTTGATTTGTGTCGAGTGAGATTTTCACCTAGAACCCAAAGGGTTCTAGGTGAAAAAAAATATAGGGGGTATTGGCACTTTTCATGGAAAAATGTGAAAAATTAAATTTTCTAAAAATGAAATAAATGCCTTCTAAACACCTCAAACATTCACTCTAAAACAGAAGATTGTTGTTTTTCGCAATATTTTTAGAAATTTGGGCTCTTTTAGTAACATTAACACCTGGGGTGAAGCATCTTTTATGATCATTTATTGTCTTTCAGGATACATTCTGGGTTTTATTTTGTTTATTTGATTTAAACGAACAACAATACACATTTTGGATACATTTTTGTTTGATTTTTGTCGAGTGAGATTTTCACCTAGAACCCAAAGGGGGGTATTGGCACTTTTCAAGGAAAAATGTGAAAAATTAAATTTTCTAAAAATGAAATAAATGCCTTCCAAACACCTCAAACATTCACTCTAAAACAGAAGATTGTTGTTTTTCGCAATATTTTTAGAAATTTGGGCTCTTTTAGTAACATTAACTCCTGGGCTGAAGCATCTTTTATGATCATTTATTGTCTTTCAGGATTAATTCTGGGTTTTATTTTGTTTATTTGATGAAAATGAAAACCAATGCACACCTTGGATACATTTTGTTTGATTTGTGTCGAGTGAGATTTTCACCTAGAACCCAAAGGGGGGGGTATTGGCACTTTTCATGGAAAAATGTAAAAAATTAAATTTTCTAAAAATGAAATAAATGCCTTCTAAACACCTCAAACATTCACTCTAAAACAGAAGATTGTTGTTTTTCGCAATATTTTTAGAAATTTGGGCTCTTTTAGTAACATTAACACCTTGGCTGAAGCATCTTTAATGATCATTTATTGTCTTTCAGGATACATTCTGGGTTTTATTTTGTTTATTTGATGAAAATGAACAAAAATACACACCTTGGATACATTTATGTTTGATTTGTGTCGAGTGAGATTTTCACCTAGAACCCAAAGGGGGGGTTATTGGCACTTTTCATGGAAAAATGTGAAAAAATAAAATTTTCTAAAAATGAAATAAATGCCTTCTAAACACCTCAAACATTCACTCTAAAACAGTAGATTGTTGTTTTTCGCAATATTTTTAGAAATTTGGGCTCTTTTAGTAACATTAACACTTTCGCTGAAGCAACTTTTATGCTCATTTCTTGTCTTTCAAGATTAATTCTGGGTTTTATTTTGTTTATTTGATGAAAATGAACAACAATACACACCTTGGATACATTTTTGTTTGATTTGAGTCGAGTGAGATTTTCACCTAGAACCCAAAGGGGGGGTATTGGCACTTTTCATGGAAAAATGTGAAAAATTAAATTTTCTAAAAATGAAATAAATGCCTTCTAAACACCTCAAACATTCACTCTAAAACAGAAGATTGTAATTTTTCGCAATATTTTTAGAAATTTGGACTCTTTTAGTAACATTAACACCTGGGCTGAAGCATCTTTTATGATCATTTATTGTCTTTCAGGATACATTCTGGGTTTTATTTTGTTTATTTGATGAAAACGAACAACAATACACATTTTGGATACATTTTTGTTTGATTTTTGTCGAGTGAGATTTTCACCCCGAACCCAAAGGGGGGGGTATTGGCACTTTTCATGGAAAAATGTGAAAAATTAAATTTTCTAAAAATGAAATAAATGCCTTGTAAACACCTCAAACATTCACTCTAAAACAGAAGATTGTTGTTTTTCGCAATATTTTTAGAAATTTGGGCTCTTTTAGTAACATTAACACCTGGGCTGAAGCATCTTTTATGATCATTTATTGTCTTTCAGGATACATTCTGGGTTTTATTTTGTTTATTTGATGAAAACGAACAACAATACACACCTTGGATACATTTTTGTTTGATTTTTGTCGAGTGAGATTTTCACCTAGAACCAAAAGGGGGGGGTATTGGCACTTTTCATGGAAAAATGTAAAAAATTCAATTTTCTAAAAATGAAATAAATGCCTTCTAAACACCTCAAACATTCACTCTAAAACAGAAGATTGTTGTTTTTCGCAATATTTTTAGAAATTTGGGCTCTTTTAGTAACATTAACACTTGCGCTGAAGCATCTTTTATGCTCATTTCTTGTCTTTCAGGATTAATTCTGGGTTTTATTTTGTTTATTTGATGAAAATAAACAACAATACACACCATGGAAACATTTTTGTTTGATTTGTGTCGAGTGAGATTTTCACCTAGAACCCAAAGGGGGGTATTGGCACTTTTCAAGGAAAAATGTGAAAAATTAAATTTTCTAAAAATGAAATAAATGCCTTCCAAACACCTCAAACATTCACTCTAAAACAGAAGATTGTTGTTTTTCGCAATATTTTTAGAAATTTGGGCTCTTTTAGTAACATTAACACCTGAGCTGAAGCATCTTTTATGATCATTTATTGTCTTTCAGGATACATTCTGGGTTTTATTTTGTTTATTTGATGAAAATGAACAACAATACACACCTTGGATACATTTTTGTTTGATTTGTGTCGTGTGAGATTTTCACCTAGAACCCAAAGGGGTGGGGTATTGGCACTTTTCATGGAAAAATGTAAAAAATTAAATTTTCTAAAAATGAAATAAATGCCTTCTAAACACCTCAAACATTCACTCTAAAACAGAAGATTGTTGTTTTTCGCAATTTTTTTAGAAATTTGGGCTCTTTTAGTAACATTAACACTTTCTCTGAAGCAACTTTTATGCTCATTTCTTGTCCTTCAAGATTAATTCTGGGTTTTATTTGTTTATTTGATGAAAATGAACCACAATACACACCATGGAAACATTTTTGTTTGATTTGTGTCGAGTGAGATTTTCACCTAGAACCCAAAGGGGGGGGATTGGCACTTTTCATGGAAAAATGTGAAAAATTAAATTTTCTTAAAATGAAATCAATGCCTTCTAAACACCTCAAACATTCACTCTAAAACAGAAGATTGTTGTTTTTCGCAATATTTTTAGAAATTTGGGCTCTTTTAGTAACATTAACACTTGGGCTGAAGCATCTTTTATGATCTTTTATTGTCTTTCAGGATTCATTCTGGGTTTTATTTTGTTTATTTGATGAAAATGAACAACAATACACACCTTGGATACATTTTTGTTTGATTTGTGTCGAGTGAGATTTTCACCTAGAACCCAAAGGGGGGGGTATCGGCACTTTTCATGGAAAAATGTTAAAAATTAAATTTTCTAAAAATGAAATAAATGCCTTCTAAACACCTCAAACATCCACTCTAAAACAGAAGATTGTTGTTTTTCGCAATATTTTTAGAAATTTGGGCTCTTTTAGTAACATTAACACTTTCGCTGAAGCAACTTTTATGCTCAATTCTTGTCTTTCAAGATTAATTCTGGGTTTTATTTTGTTTATTTGATGAAATTGAACAACAATACACACCTTGGATACATTTTTGTTTGATTTGTGTCGAGTGAGATTTTCACCTAGAACCCAAAGGGGGGGTATTGGCACTTTTCATGGAAAAATGTGGAAAATTAAATTTTCTAAAAATGAAATAAATGCCTTCTAAACACCTCAAACATTCACTCTAAAACAGAAGATTGTTGTTTTTCGCAATATTTTTAGAAATTTGGGCTCTTTTAGTAACATTAACACCTTGGCTGAAGCATCTTTTATGATCATTTATTGTCTTTCAGGATTAATTCTGGGTTTTATTTTGTTTATTTGATGAAAATGAACTACAATACACACCTTCGATACATTTCTGTTTGATTTGTGTCGAGCGAGATTTTCACCTAGAACCCAAAGGGGGGGGTATTGGCACTTTTCATGGAAATATGTAAAAAATTAAATTTTCTAAAAATGAAATAAATGCCTTCAAAACACCTCAAACATTCACTCTAAAACAGAAGATTGTTGTTTTACGCAATATTTTTAGAAATTTGGGCTCTTTTAGTAACATTAACACCTGGGCTAAGCATCTTTTATGATCTTTTATTGTCTTTCAGGATTCATTCTGGGTTTTATTTTGTTTATTTGATGAAAATGAACAACAATACACACCTTGGATACATTTTTGTTTGATTTGTAACGAGTGAGATTTTCACCTTGAACCCAAAGGGGGGGGTATTGGCACTTTTCATGGAAAAATGTGAAAAATTAAATTTTCTAAAAATGAAATAAATGCCTTCTAAACACATCAAACATTCACTCATAAACAGAAGATTGTTGTTTTTCGCAATATTTTTAGAAATTTGGGCTCTTTTCGTAACATTAACACTTGCGCTGAAGCAACTTTTGTGCTCATTTCTTGTCTTTCAGGATTAATTCTGGGTTTTATTTTGTTTATTTGATGAAAATGAACAACAATACACACCATGGAAACATTTTTGTTTGATTTGAGTCGAGTGAGATTTTCACCTAGAACCCAAAGGGGGGGGTATTGGCACTTTTCATGGAAAAATGTGAAAAATTAAATTTTCTAAAAATGAAATAAATGCCTTCTAAACACCTCAAACATTCACTCTAAAACAGAAGATTGTTGTTTTTCGCAATATTTTTAGAAATTTGGGCTCTTTTAGTAACATTAACACTTTCGCTGAAGCAACTTTTATGCTCATTTCTTGTCTTTCAAGATTAATTCTGGGTTTTATTTTCTTTATTTGATGAAAATGAACAACAATACACACCTTGGATACATTTTTGTTTGATTTGTGTCGAGTGAGATTTTCACCTAGAACCCAAAGGGGGGGGTATCGGCACTTTTCATG
The DNA here is from genome assembly GCF_022747635.1 of Hetaerina americana. Lineage (NCBI taxonomy): Eukaryota > Metazoa > Arthropoda > Insecta > Odonata > Calopterygidae > Hetaerina > Hetaerina americana. The sequence goes on from NW_027287258.1 coordinate 44,419, forward strand.
GAAAAATGTTAAAAATTAAATTTTCTAAAAATGAAATAAATGCCTTCCAAACACCTCAAACATTCACTCTAAAACAGAAGATTGTTGTTTTTCGCAATATTTTTAGAAATTTGGGCTCTTTTAGTAACATTAACACCTGAGCTGAAGCATCTTTTATGATCATTTATTGTCTTTCAGGATACATTCTGGGTTTTATTTTGTTTATTTGATGAAAATGAACAACAATACACACCTTGGATACATTTTTGTTTGATTTGTGTCGTGTGAGATTTTCACCTAGAACCCAAAGGGGTGGGGTATTGGCACTTTTCATGGAAAAATGTAAAAAATTAAATTTTCTAAAAATGAAATAAATGCCTTCTAAACACCTCAAACATTCACTCTAAAACAGAAGATTGTTGTTTTTCGCAATTTTTTTAGAAATTTGGGCTCTTTTAGTAACATTAACACTTTCTCTGAAGCAACTTTTATGCTCATTTCTTGTCCTTCAAGATTAATTCTGGGTTTTATTTGTTTATTTGATGAAAATGAACCACAATACACACCATGGAAACATTTTTGTTTGATTTGTGTCGAGTGAGATTTTCACCTAGAACCCAAAGGGGGGGGATTGGCACTTTTCATGGAAAAATGTGAAAAATTAAATTTTCTTAAAATGAAATCAATGCCTTCTAAACACCTCAAACATTCACTCTAAAACAGAAGATTGTTGTTTTTCGCAATATTTTTAGAAATTTGGGCTCTTTTAGTAACATTAACACTTGGGCTGAAGCATCTTTTATGATCTTTTATTGTCTTTCAGGATTCATTCTGGGTTTTATTTTGTTTATTTGATGAAAATGAACAACAATACACACCTTGGATACATTTTTGTTTGATTTGTGTCGAGTGAGATTTTCACCTAGAACCCAAAGGGGGGGGTATCGGCACTTTTCATGGAAAAATGTTAAAAATTAAATTTTCTAAAAATGAAATAAATGCCTTCTAAACACCTCAAACATCCACTCTAAAACAGAAGATTGTTGTTTTTCGCAATATTTTTAGAAATTTGGGCTCTTTTAGTAACATTAACACTTTCGCTGAAGCAACTTTTATGCTCAATTCTTGTCTTTCAAGATTAATTCTGGGTTTTATTTTGTTTATTTGATGAAATTGAACAACAATACACACCTTGGATACATTTTTGTTTGATTTGTGTCGAGTGAGATTTTCACCTAGAACCCAAAGGGGGGGTATTGGCACTTTTCATGGAAAAATGTGGAAAATTAAATTTTCTAAAAATGAAATAAATGCCTTCTAAACACCTCAAACATTCACTCTAAAACAGAAGATTGTTGTTTTTCGCAATATTTTTAGAAATTTGGGCTCTTTTAGTAACATTAACACCTTGGCTGAAGCATCTTTTATGATCATTTATTGTCTTTCAGGATTAATTCTGGGTTTTATTTTGTTTATTTGATGAAAATGAACTACAATACACACCTTCGATACATTTCTGTTTGATTTGTGTCGAGCGAGATTTTCACCTAGAACCCAAAGGGGGGGGTATTGGCACTTTTCATGGAAATATGTAAAAAATTAAATTTTCTAAAAATGAAATAAATGCCTTCAAAACACCTCAAACATTCACTCTAAAACAGAAGATTGTTGTTTTACGCAATATTTTTAGAAATTTGGGCTCTTTTAGTAACATTAACACCTGGGCTAAGCATCTTTTATGATCTTTTATTGTCTTTCAGGATTCATTCTGGGTTTTATTTTGTTTATTTGATGAAAATGAACAACAATACACACCTTGGATACATTTTTGTTTGATTTGTAACGAGTGAGATTTTCACCTTGAACCCAAAGGGGGGGGTATTGGCACTTTTCATGGAAAAATGTGAAAAATTAAATTTTCTAAAAATGAAATAAATGCCTTCTAAACACATCAAACATTCACTCATAAACAGAAGATTGTTGTTTTTCGCAATATTTTTAGAAATTTGGGCTCTTTTAGTAACATTAACACTTGCGCTGAAGCAACTTTTGTGCTCATTTCTTGTCTTTCAGGATTAATTCTGGGTTTTATTTTGTTTATTTGATGAAAATGAACAACAATACACACCATGGAAACATTTTTGTTTGATTTGCGTCAAGTTAGATTTTCACCTAGAACCCAAAGGGGGGGGTATTGGCACTTTTCATGGAAAAATGTGAAAAATTAAATTTTCTAAAAATGAAATAAATGCCTTCTAAACACCTCAAACATTCACTCCAAAACAGAAGATTGTTGTTTATCGCAATATTTTTAGAAATTTTAGCTCTTTTAGTAACATAAACACCTGGGCTGAAGCATCTTTTATGATCATTTATTGTCTTTCAAGATACATTCTGGGTTTTATTTTGTTTATTTGATGAAAATGAACAACAATACACACCTTGGATACATTTTTGTTTGATTTGTGTTGAGTGAGATTTTCACCTAGAACCCAAAGGGGAGGGTATTGGCACCTTTAATGGAAAAATGTGAAAAATTAAATTTTCTAAAAATGAAATAAATGCCTTCTAAACACCTCAAACATTCACTCTAAAACAGAAGATTGTTGTTTTTCGCAATATTTTTAGAAATTCGGGTTCTTTTAGTAACATTAACACTTTCGCTGAAGCAACTTTTATGCTCTTTTCTTGTCTTTCAAGATTAATTCTGGGTTTTATTTTGTTTATTTGATGAAAATGAACAACAATACACACCTTGGATACATTTTTGTTTGATTTGTGTCGAGTGAGATTTTCACCTAGAACCCAAAGGGGGGGTATTGGCACTTTTCATGGAAAAATGTGAAAAATTAAATTTTCTAAAAATGAAATAAATGCCTTCTAAACACCTCAAACATTCACTCTAAAACAGAAGATTGTAATTTTTCGCAATATTTTTAGAAATTTGGACTCTTTTAGTAACATTAACACCTTGGCTGAAGCATCTTTAATGATCATTTATTGTCTTTCAGGATACATTCTGGGTTTTATTTTGTTTATTTGATGAAAATGAACAAAAATACACACCTTGGATACATTTTTGTTTGATTTGTGTCGAGTGAGATTTTCACCTAGAACCCAAAGGGGGGGTTATTGGCACTTTTCATGGAAAAATGTGAAAAAATAAAATTTTCTAAAAATGAAATAAATGCCTTCTAAACACCTCAAACATTCACTCTAAAACAGTAGATTGTTGTTTTTCGCAATATTTTTAGAAATTTGGGCTCTGTTAGTAACATTAACACTTTCGCTGAAGCAACTTTTATGCTCATTTCTTGTCTTTCAAGATTAATTCTGGGTTTTATTTTGTTTATTTGATGAAAATGAACAACAATACACACCTTGGATACATTTTTGTTTGATTTGTGTCGAGTGAGATTTTCACCTAGAACCCAAAGGGGGGGTATTGGCACTTTTCATGGAAAAATGTGAAAAATTAAATTTTCTAAAAATGAAATAAATGCCTTCTAAACACCTCAAACATTCACTCTAAAACAGAAGATTGTAATTTTTCGCAATATTTTTAGAAATTTGGGCTCTTTTAGTAACATTAACACCTGGGCTGAAGCATCTTTTATGATCATTTATTGTCTTTCAGGATACATTCTGGGTTTTATTTTGTTTATTTGATGAAAACGAACAACAATACACATTTTGGATACATTTTTGTTTGATTTTTGTCGAGTGAGATTTTCACCTAGAACCCAAAGGGGGGGGTATTGGCACTTTTCATGGAAAAATGTAAAAAATTAAATTTTCTAAAAATGAAATAAATGCCTTCTAAACACCTCAAACATTCACTCTAAAACAGAAGATTGTTGTTTTTCGCAATATTTTTAGAAATTTGGGCTCTTTTAGTAACATTAACACCTGGGCTGAAGCATCTTTTATGATCATTTATTGTCTTTCAGGATACATTCTGGGTTTTATTTTGTTTATTTGATGAAAATGAACAAAAATACACACCTTGGATACATTTTTGTTTGATTTGTGTCGAGTGAGATTTTCACCTAGAACCCAAAGGGGGGTATTGGCACTTTTCAAGGAAAAATGTGAAAAATTAAATTTTCTAAAAATGAAATAAATGCCTTCTAAACACCTCGAACATTCACTCTAAAACAGAAGATTGTTGTTTTTCGCAATATTTTTAGAAATTTGGGCTCTTTCAGTAACATTAACACTTTCGCTGAAGCAACTTTTATGATCTTTTCTTGTCTTTCAAGATTAATTCTGGGTTTTATTTTGTTTATTTGATGAAAATGAACAACAATACACACCATGGAAACATTTTTGTTTGATTTGTGTCGAGAGAGATTTTCACCTAGAACACAAAGGGGGGGGTATTGGCACTTTTCATGGAAAAATGTGAAAAATTAAATTTTCTAAAAATGAAATAAATGCCTTCTAAACACCTCAAACATTCACTCTAAAACAGAAGATTGTTGTTTTTCGCAATATTTTTAGAAATTTGGGCTCTTTTAGTAACATTAACACCTTGGCTGAAGCATCTTTAATGATCATTTATTGTCTTTCAGGATACATTCTGGGTTTTATTTTGTTTATTTGATGAAAATGAACAAAAATACACACCTTGGATACATTTTTGTTTGATTTGTGTCGAGTGAGATTTTCACCTAGAACCCAAAGGGGGGGTTATTGGCACTTTTCATGGAAAAATGTGAAAAAATAAAATTTTCTAAAAATGAAATAAATGCCTTCTAAACACCTCAAACATTCACTCTAAAACAGAAGATTGTTGTTTTTCGCAATATTTTTAGAAATTTGGGCTCTTTTAGTAACATTAACACTTTCGCTGAAGCAACTTTTATGCTCATTTCTTGTCTTTCAAGATTAATTCTGGGTTTTATTTTGTTTATTTGATGAAAATGAACAACAATACACACCTTGGATACATTTTTGTTTGATTTGTGTCGAGTGAGATTTTCACCTAGAACCCAAAGGGGGGGTATTGGCACTTTTCATGGAAAAATGTGAAAAATTAAATTTTCTAAAAATGAAATAAATGCCTTCTAAACACCTCAAACATTCACTCTAAAACAGAAGATTGTAATTTTTCGCAATATTTTTAGAAATTTGGGCTCTTTTAGTAACATTAACACCTGGGCTGAAGCATCTTTTATGATCATTTATTGTCTTTCAGGATACATTCTGGGTTTTATTTTGTTTATTTGATGAAAACGAACAACAATACACATTTTGGATACATTTTTGTTTGATTTTTGTCGAGTGAGATTTTCACCTCGAACCCAAAGGGGGGGGTATTGGCACTTTTCATGGAAAAATGTGAAAAATTAAATTTTCTAAAAATGAAATAAATGCCTTCTAAACACCTCAAACATTCACTCTAAAACAGAAGATTGTTGTTTTTCGCAATATTTTTAGAAATTTGGGCTCTTTTAGTAACATTAACACCTGGGCTGAAGCATCTTTTATGATCATTTATTGTCTTTCAGGATACATTCTGGGTTTTATTTTGTTTATTTGATGAAAACGAACAACAATACACACCTTGGATACATTTTTGTTTGATTTTTGTCGAGTGAGATTTTCACCTAGAACCCAAAGGGCGGGTATTGGCACTTTTCATGGAAAAATGTAAAAAATTCAATTTTCTAAAAATGAAATAAATGCCTTCTAAACACCTCAAACATTCACTCTAAAACAGAAGATTGTTGTTTTTCGCAATATTTTTAGAAATTTGGGCTCTTTTAGTAACATTAACACTTGCGCTGAAGCATCTTTTATGCTCATTTCTTGTCTTTCAGGATTAATTCTGGGTTTTATTTTGTTTATTTGATGAAAATAAACAACAATACACACCATGGACACATTTTTGTTTGATTTGTGTCGAGTGAGATTTTCACCTAGAACCCAAAGGGGGGTATTGGCACTTTTCAAGGAAAAATGTGAAAAATTAAATTTTCTAAAAATGAAATAAATGCCTTCCAAACACCTCAAACATTCACTCTAAAACAGAAGATTGTTGTTTTTCGCAATATTTTTAGAAATTTGGGCTCTTTTAGTAACATTAACACCTGAGCTGAAGCATCTTTTATGATCATTTATTGTCTTTCAGGATACATTCTGGGTTTTATTTTGTTTATTTGATGAAAATGAACAACAATACACACCTTGGATACATTTTTGTTTGATTTGTGTCGTGTGAGATTTTCACCTAGAACCCAAAGGGGGGGGGTATTGGCACTTTTCATGGAAAAATGTAAAAAATTAAATTTTCTAAAAATGAAATAAATGCCTTCTAAACACCTCAAACATTCACTCTAAAACAGAAGATTGTTGTTTTTCGCAATTTTTTTAGAAATTTGGGCTCTTTTAGTAACATTAACACTTTCTCTGAAGCAACTTTTATGCTCATTTCTTGTCCTTCAAGATTAATTCTGGGTTTTATTTGTTTATTTGATGAAAATGAACCACAATACACACCATGGAAACATTTTTGTTTGATTTGTGTCGAGTGAGATTTTCAACTAGAACCCAAAGGGGGGGGATTGGCACTTTTCATGGAAAAATGTGAAAAATTAAATTTTCTTAAAATGAAATCTATGCCTTCTAAACACCTCAAACATTCACTCTAAAACAGAAGATTGTTGTTTTTCGCAATATTTTTAGAAATTTGGGCTCTTTTAGTAACATTAACACTTGGGCTGAAGCATCTTTTATGATCTTTTATTGTCTTTCAGGATTCATTCTGGGTTTTATTTTGTTTATTTGATGAAAATGAACAACAATACACACCTTGGATACATTTTTGTTTGATTTGTGTCGAGTGAGATTTTCACCTAGAACCCAAAGGGGGGGGTATTGGCACTTTTCATGGAAAAATGTTAAAAATTAAATTTTCTAAAAATGAAATAAATGCCTTCTAAACACCTCAAACATCCACTCTAAAACAAAGATTGTTGTTTTTCGCAATATTTTTAGAAATTTGGGCTCTTTTAGTAACATTAACACTTTCGCTGAAGCAACTTTTATGCTCATTTCTTGTCTTTCAAGATTAATTCTGGGTTTTATTTTGTTTATTTGATGAAATTGAACAACAATACACACCTTGGATACATTTTTGTTTGATTTGTGTCGAGTGAGATTTTCACCTAGAACCCAAAGGGGGGGTATTGGCACTTTTCATGGAAAAATGTGGAAAATTAAATTTTCTAAAAATGAAATAAATGCCTTCTAAACACCTCAAACATTCACTCTAAAACAGAAGATTGTTGTTTTTCGCAATATTTTCAGAAATTTGGGCTCTTTTAGTAACATTAACACCTTGGCTGAAGCATCTTTTATGATCATTTATTGTCTTTCAGGATACATTCTGGGTTTTATTTTGTTTATTTGATGAAAACGAACAACAATACACATTTTGGATACATTTTTGTTTGATTTTTGTCGAGTGAGATTTTCACCTCGAACCCAAAGGGGGGGGTATTGGCACTTTTCATGGAAAAATGTGAAAAATTAAATTTTCTAAAAATGAAATAAATGCCTTCTAAACACCTCAAACATTCACTCTAAAACAGAAGATTGTTGTTTTTCGCAATATTTTTAGAAATTTGGGCTCTTTTAGTAACATTAACACCTGGGCTGAAGCATCTTTTATGATCATTTATTGTCTTTCAGGATACATTCTGGGTTTTATTTTGTTTATTTGATGAAAACGAACAACAATACACACCTTGGATACATTTTTGTTTGATTTGTGTCGAGTGAGATTTTCACCTAGAACCCAAAGGGGGGGTATTGGCACTTTTCATGGAAAAATGTGAAAAATTAAATTTTCTAAAAATGAAATAAATGCCTTCTAAACACCTCAAACATTCACTCTAAAACAGAAGATTGTAATTTTTCGCAATATTTTTAGAAATTTGGGCTCTTTTAGTAACATTAACACCTGGGCTGAAGCATCTTTTATGATCATTTATTGTCTTTCAGGATACATTCTGGGTTTTATTTTGTTTATTTGATGAAAACGAACAACAATACACATTTTGGATACATTTTTGTTTGATTTTTGTCGAGTGAGATTTTCACCTCGAACCCAAAGGGGGGGGTATTGGCACTTTTCATGGAAAAATGTGAAAAATTAAATTTTCTAAAAATGAAATAAATGCCTTCTAAACACCTCAAACATTCACTCTAAAACAGAAGATTGTTGTTTTTCGCAATATTTTTAGAAATTTGGGCTCTTTTAGTAACATTAACACCTGGGCTGAAGCATCTTTTATGATCATTTATTGTCTTTCAGGATACATTCTGGGTTTTATTTTGTTTATTTGATGAAAACGAACAACAATACACACCTTGGATACATTTTTGTTTGATTTTTGTCGAGTGAGATTTTCACCTAGAACCCAAAGGGCGGGTATTGGCACTTTTCATGGAAAAATGTAAAAAATTCAATTTTCTAAAAATGAAATAAATGCCTTCTAAACACCTCAAACATTCACTCTAAAACAGAAGATTGTTGTTTTTCGCAATATTTTTAGAAATTTGGGCTCTTTTAGTAACATTAACACTTGCGCTGAAGCATCTTTTATGCTCATTTCTTGTCTTTCAGGATTAATTCTGGGTTTTATTTTGTTTATTTGATGAAAATAAACAACAATACACACCATGGACACATTTTTGTTTGATTTGTGTCGAGTGAGATTTTCACCTAGAACCCAAAGGGGGGTATTGGCACTTTTCAAGGAAAAATGTGAAAAATTAAATTTTCTAAAAATGAAATAAATGCCTTCCAAACACCTCAAACATTCACTCTAAAACAGAAGATTGTTGTTTTTCGCAATATTTTTAGAAATTTGGGCTCTTTTAGTAACATTAACACCTGAGCTGAAGCATCTTTTATGATCATTTATTGTCTTTCAGGATACATTCTGGGTTTTATTTTGTTTATTTGATGAAAATGAACAACAATACACACCTTGGATACATTTTTGTTTGATTTGTGTCGTGTGAGATTTTCACCTAGAACCCAAAGGGGGGGGGTATTGGCACTTTTCATGGAAAAATGTAAAAAATTAAATTTTCTAAAAATGAAATAAATGCCTTCTAAACACCTCAAACATTCACTCTAAAACAGAAGATTGTTGTTTTTCGCAATTTTTTTAGAAATTTGGGCTCTTTTAGTAACATTAACACTTTCTCTGAAGCAACTTTTATGCTCATTTCTTGTCCTTCAAGATTAATTCTGGGTTTTATTTGTTTATTTGATGAAAATGAACCACAATACACACCATGGAAACATTTTTGTTTGATTTGTGTCGAGTGAGATTTTCAACTAGAACCCAAAGGGGGGGGATTGGCACTTTTCATGGAAAAATGTGAAAAATTAAATTTTCTTAAAATGAAATCTATGCCTTCTAAACACCTCAAACATTCACTCTAAAACAGAAGATTGTTGTTTTTCGCAATATTTTTAGAAATTTGGGCTCTTTTAGTAACATTAACACTTGGGCTGAAGCATCTTTTATGATCTTTTATTGTCTTTCAGGATTCATTCTGGGTTTTATTTTGTTTATTTGATGAAAATGAACAACAATACACACCTTGGATACATTTTTGTTTGATTTGTGTCGAGTGAGATTTTCACCTAGAACCCAAAGGGGGGGGTATTGGCACTTTTCATGGAAAAATGTTAAAAATTAAATTTTCTAAAAATGAAATAAATGCCTTCTAAACACCTCAAACATCCACTCTAAAACAAAGATTGTTGTTTTTCGCAATATTTTTAGAAATTTGGGCTCTTTTAGTAACATTAACACTTTCGCTGAAGCAACTTTTATGCTCATTTCTTGTCTTTCAAGATTAATTCTGGGTTTTATTTTGTTTATTTGATGAAATTGAACAACAATACACACCTTGGATACATTTTTGTTTGATTTGTGTCGAGTGAGATTTTCACCTAGAACCCAAAGGGGGGGTATTGGCACTTTTCATGGAAAAATGTGGAAAATTAAATTTTCTAAAAATGAAATAAATGCCTTCTAAACACCTCAAACATTCACTCTAAAACAGAAGATTGTTGTTTTTCGCAATATTTTCAGAAATTTGGGCTCTTTTAGTAACATTAACACCTTGGCTGAAGCATCTTTTATGATCATTTATTGTCTTTCAGGATTAATTCTGGGTTTTATTTTGTTTATTTGATGAAAATGAACTACAATACACACCTTCGATACATTTCTGTTTGATTTGTGTCGAGCGAGATTTTCACCTAGAACCCAAAGGGGGGGGTATTGGCACTTTTCATGGAAATATGTAAAAAATTAAATTTTCTAAAAATGAAATAAATGCCTTCTAAACACCTCAAACATTCACTCTAAAACAGAAGATTGTTGTTTTACGCAATATTTTTAGAAATTTGGGCTCTTTTAGTAACATTAACACCTGGGCTAAGCATCTTTTATGATCTTTTATTGTCTTTCAGGATTCATTCTGGGTTTTATTTTGTTTATTTGATGAAAATGAACAACAATACACACCTTGGATACATTTTTGTTTGATTTGTAACGAGTGAGATTTTCACCTTGAACCCAAAGGGGGGGGTATTGGCACTTTTCATGGAAAAATGTGAAAAATTAAATTTTCTAAAAATGAAATAAATGCCTTCTAAACACATCAAACATTCACTCATAAACAGAAGATTGTTGTTTTTCGCAATATTTTTTAGAAATTTGGGCTCTTTTAGTAACATTAACACTTGCGCTGAAGCAACTTTTGTGCTCATTTCTTGTCTTTCAGGATTAATTCTGGGTTTTATTTTGTTTATTTGATGAAAATGAACAACAATACACACCATGGAATTATTTTTGTTTGATTTGCGTCAAGTTAGATTTTCACCTAGAACCCAAAGGGGGGGGTATTGGCACTTTTCATGGAAAAATGTGAAAAATTAAATTTTCTAAAAATGAAATAAATGCCTTCTAAACACCTCAAACATTCACTCCAAAACAGAAGATTGTTGTTTTTCGCAATATTTTTAGAAATTTGGGCTCTTTTAGTAACATTAACACTTGCGCTGAAGCATCTTTTATGATCATTTATTGTCTTTCAAGATACATTCTGGGTTTTATTTTGTTTATTTGATGAAAATGAACAACAATACACACCTTGGATACATTTTTGTTTGATTTGTGATGAGTGAGATTTTCACCTAGAACCCAAAGGGGAGGGTATTGGCACCTTTAATGGAAAAATGTGAAAAATTAAATTTTCTAAAAATGAAATATATGCCTTCTAAACACCTCAAACATTCACTCTAAAACAGAAGATTGTTGTTTTTCGCAATATTTTTAGAAATTCGGGTTCTTTTAGTAACATTAACACTTTCGCTGAAGCAACTTTTATGCTCTTTTCTTGTCTTTCAAGATTAATTCTGGGTTTTATTTTGTTTATTTGATGAAAATGAACAACAATACACACCTTGGATACATTTTTGTTTGATTTGTGTCGAGTGAGATTTTCACCTAGAACCCAAAGGGGGGGTATTGGCACTTTTCATGGAAAAATGTGAAAAATTAAATTTTCTAAAAATGAAATAAATGCCTTCTAAACACCTCAAACATTCACTCTAAAACAGAAGATTGTTGTTTTTCGCAATATTTTTAGAAATTTGGGCTCTTTTAGTAACATTAACACCTGGGGTGAAGCATCTTTTATGATCATTTATTGTCTTTCAGGATACATTCTGGGTTTTATTTTGTTTATTTGATGAAAACGAACAACAATACACATTTTGGATACATTTTTGTTTGATTTTTGTCGAGTGAGATTTTCACCTAGAACCCAAAGGGGGGTATTGGCACTTTTCAAGGAAAAATGTGAAAAATTAAATTTTCTAAAAATGAAATAAATGCCTTCCAAACACCTCAAACATTCACTCTAAAACAGAAGATTGTTGTTTTTCGCAATATTTTTAGAAATTTGGGCTCTTTTAGTAACATTAACTCCTGGGCTGAAGCATCTTTTATGATCATTTATTGTCTTTCAGGATTAATTCTGGGTTTTATTTTGTTTATTTGATGAAAATGAACAAAAATACACACCTTGGATACATTTTGTTTGATTTGTGTCGAGTGAGATTTTCACCTAGAACCCAAAGGGGGGGGTATTGGCACTTTTCATGGAAAAATGTAAAAAATTAAATTTTCTAAAAATGAAATAAATGCCTTCTAAACACCTCAAACATTCACTCTAAAACAGAAGATTGTTGTTTTTCGCAATATTTTTAGAAATTTGGGCTCTTTTAGTAACATAAACACCTTGGCTGAAGCATCTTTAATGATCATTTATTGTCTTTCAGGATAAATTCTGGGTTTTATTTTGTTTATTTGATGAAAATGAACAAAAATACACACCTTGGATACATTTTTGTTTGATTTGTGTCGAGTGAGATTTTCACCTAGAACCCAAAGGGGGGGTTATTGGCACTTTTCATGGAAAAATGTGAAAAAATAAAATTTTCTAAAAATGAAATAAATGCCTTCTAAACACCTCAAACATTCACTCTAAAACAGTAGATTGTTGTTTTCCGCAATATTTGTAGAAATTTGGGCTCTTTTAGTAACATTAACACTTTCGCTGAAGCAACTTTTATGCTCATTTCTTGTCTTTCAAGATTAATTCTGGGTTTTATTTTGTTTATTTGATGAAAATGAACAACAATACACACCTTGGATACATTTTTGTTTGATTTGTGTCGAGTGAGATTTTCACCTAGAACCCAAAGGGGGGGTATTGGCACTTTTCATGGAAAAATGTGAAAAATTAAATTTTCTAAAAATGAAATAAATGCCTTCTAAACACCTCAAACATTCACTCTAAAACAGAAGATTGTAATTTTTCGCAATATTTTTAGAAATTTTGGCTCTTTTAGTAACATTAACACCTGGGCTGAAGCATCTTTTATGATCATTTATTGTCTTTCAGGATACATTCTGGGTTTTATTTTGTTTATTTGATGAAAACGAACAACAATACACATTTTGGATACATTTTTGTTTGATTTTTGTCGAGTGAGATTTTCACCTCGAACCCAAAGGGGGGGGGGGTATTGGCACTTTTCATGGAAAAATGTAAAAAATTAAATTTTCTAAAAATGAAATAAATGCCTTCTAAACACCTCAAACATTCACTCTAAAACAGAAGATTGTTGTTTTTCGCAATATTTTTAGAAATTTGGGCTCTTTTAGTAACATTAACACCTGGGCTGAAGCATCTTTTATGATCATTTATTGTCTTTCAGGATTAATTCTGGGTTTTATTTTGTTTATTTGATGAAAATGAAAACCAATACACACCTTGGATACATTTTGTTTGATTTGTGTCGAGTGAGATTTTCACCTAGAACCCAAAGGGGGGGGTATTGAAACTTTTCATGGAAAAATGTAAAAAATTAAATTTTCTAAAAATGAAATAAATGCCTTCTAAACACCTCAAACATTCACTCTAAAACAGAAGATTGTTGTTTTTCGCAATATTTTTAGAAATTTGGGCTCTTTTAGTAACATTAACACCTGGGCTGAAGCATCTTTTATGATCATTTATTGTCTTTCAGGATACATTCTGGGTTTTATTTTGTTTATTTGATGAAAATGAACAAAAATACACACCTTGGATACATTTTTGTTTGATTTGTGTCGAGTGAGATTTTCACCTAGAACCCAAAGGGGGGGTTATTGGCACTTTTCATGGAAAAATGTGAAAAAATAAAATTTTCTAAAAATGAAATAAATGCCTTCTAAACACCTCAAACATTCACTCTAAAACAGTAGATTGTTGTTTTTCGCAATATTTTTAGAAATTTGGGCTCTTTTAGTAACATTAACACCTTCGCTGAAGCCACTTTTATGTTCATTTCTTGTCTTTCAAGATTAATTCTGGGTTTTATTTTGTTTATTTGATGAAAATGAACAACAATACACACCTTGGATACATTTTTGTTATTTGTGTCGAGTGAGATTTTCACCTAGAACCCAAAGGGCGGGTATTGGCACTTTTCATGGAAAAATGTGAAAAATTAAATTTTCTAAAAATGAAATAAATGCCTTCTAAACACCTCAAACATTCACTCTAAAACAGAAGATTGTGTTTTTTCGCAATATTTTTAGAAATTTTGGCTCTTTTAGTAACATTAACACTTTCGCTGAAGCATCTTTTATGCTCCTTTCATGTCTTTCAGGATTCATTCTGGGTTTTATTTTTTTTATTTGATGAAAATGAACAACGATACACACCTTGGATACATTTTTGTTTGATTTGTTTCGAGTGAGATTTTCACTTAGAACCCAAAGGGGGGGGTATTGGCACTTTTCATGGAAAAATGTGACAAATAAAATTTTCTAAAAATAAATGAAATGACTTCTAAACACCTCAAACATTCACTCTTAAACAGAAGATTGTTGTTTTTCGCAATATTTTTAGAAATTTGGGCTCTTTTAGTAACATTAACACCTGGGCTGAAGCATCTTTTATGATTATTTATTGTCTTTCAGGATACATTCTGGGTTTTATTTTGTTTATTTGATGAAAACGAACAACAATACACATTTTGGATACATTTTTGTTTGATTTTTGTCGAGTGAGATTTTCACCTAGAACCCAAAGGGGGGGGTATTGGCACTTTTCATGGAAAAATGTAAAAAATTAAATTTTCTAAAAATGAAATAAATGCCTTCTAAACACCTCAAACATTCATTCTAAAACAGAAGATTGTTGTTTTTCGCAATATTTTTAGAAATTTGGGCTCTTTTAGTAACATTAACACTCGCGCTGAAGCATCTTTTATGCTCATTTCTTGTCTTTCAGGATTAATTCTGGGTTTTATTTTGTTTATTTGATGAAAATAAACAACAATACACACCATGGAAACATTTTTGTTTGATTTGTGTCGAGTGAGATTTTCACCTAGAACCCAAAGAGGGTATTGGCACTTTTCAAGGAAAAATGTGAAAAATTAAATTTTCTAAAAATGAAATAAATGCCTTCCAAACACCTCAAACATTCACTCTAAAACAGAAGATTGTTGTTTTTTCGCAATATTTTTAGAAATTTGGGCTCTTTTAGTAACATTAACACCTGGGCTGAAGCATCTTTTATGATCATTTATTGTCTTTCAGGATTAATTCTGGGTTTTATTTTGTTTATTTGATGAAAATGAAAACCAATACACACCTTGGATACATTTTGTTTGATTTGTGTCGAGTGAGATTTTCACCTAGAACCCAAAGGGGGGGGTATTGGCACCTTTAATGGAAAAATGTGAAAAATTAAATTTTCTAAAAATGAAATATATGCCTTCTAAACACCTCAAACATTCACTCTAAAACAGAAGATTGTTGTTTTTCGCAATATTTTTAGAAATTCGGGTTCTTTTAGTAACATTAACACTTTCGCTGAAGCAACTTTTATGCTCTTTTCTTGTCTTTCAAGATTAATTCTGGGTTTTATTTTGTTTATTTGATGAAAATGAACAACAATACACACCTTGGATACATTTTTGTTTGATTTGTGTCGAGTGAGATTTTCACCTAGAACCCAAAGGGGGGGTATTGGCACTTTTCATGGAAAAATGTGAAAAATTAAATTTTCTAAAAATGAAATAAATGCCTTCTAAACACCTCAAACATTCACTCTAAAACAGAAGATTGTTGTTTTTCGCAATATTTTTAGAAATTTGGGCTCTTTTAGTAACATTAACACCTGGGGTGAAGCATCTTTTATGATCATTTATTGTCTTTCAGGATACATTCTGGGTTTTATTTTGTTTATTTGATGAAAACGAACAACAATACACATTTTGGATACATTTTTGTTTGATTTTTGTCGAGTGAGATTTTCACCTAGAACCCAAAGGGGGGTATTGGCACTTTTCAAGGAAAAATGTGAAAAATTAAATTTTCTAAAAATGAAATAAATGCCTTCCAAACACCTCAAACATTCACTCTAAAACAGAAGATTGTTGTTTTTCGCAATATTTTTAGAAATTTGGGCTCTTTTAGTAACATTAACTCCTGGGCTGAAGCATCTTTTATGATCATTTATTGTCTTTCAGGATTAATTCTGGGTTTTATTTTGTTTATTTGATGAAAATGAACAAAAATACACACCTTGGATACATTTTGTTTGATTTGTGTCGAGTGAGATTTTCACCTAGAACCCAAAGGGGGGGGTATTGGCACTTTTCATGGAAAAATGTAAAAATTAAATTTTCTAAAAATGAAATAAATGCCTTCTAAACACCTCAAACATTCACTCTAAAACAGAAGATTGTTGTTTTTCGCAATATTTTTAGAAATTTGGGCTCTTTTAGTAACATAAACACCTTGGCTGAAGCATCTTTAATGATCATTTATTGTCTTTCAGGATAAATTCTGGGTTTTATTTTGTTTATTTGATGAAAATGAACAAAAATACACACCTTGGATACATTTTTGTTTGATTTGTGTCGAGTGAGATTTTCACCTAGAACCCAAAGGGGGGGTTATTGGCACTTTTCATGGAAAAATGTGAAAAAATAAAATTTTCTAAAAATGAAATAAATGCCTTCTAAACACCTCAAACATTCACTCTAAAACAGTAGATTGTTGTTTTCCGCAATATTTGTAGAAATTTGGGCTCTTTTAGTAACATTAACACTTTCGCTGAAGCAACTTTTATGCTCATTTCTTGTCTTTCAAGATTAATTCTGGGTTTTATTTTGTTTATTTGATGAAAATGAACAACAATACACACCTTGGATACATTTTTGTTTGATTTGTGTCGAGTGAGATTTTCACCTAGAACCCAAAGGGGGGGTATTGGCACTTTTCATGGAAAAATGTGAAAAATTAAATTTTCTAAAAATGAAATAAATGCCTTCTAAACACCTCAAACATTCACTCTAAAACAGAAGATTGTAATTTTTCGCAATATTTTTAGAAATTTTGGCTCTTTTAGTAACATTAACACCTGGGCTGAAGCATCTTTTATGATCATTTATTGTCTTTCAGGATACATTCTGGGTTTTATTTTGTTTATTTGATGAAAACGAACAACAATACACATTTTGGATACATTTTTGTTTGATTTTTGTCGAGTGAGATTTTCACCTCGAACCCAAAGGGGGGGGGGGTATTGGCACTTTTCATGGAAAAATGTAAAAAATTAAATTTTCTAAAAATGAAATAAATGCCTTCTAAACACCTCAAACATTCACTCTAAAACAGAAGATTGTTGTTTTTCGCAATATTTTTAGAAATTTGGGCTCTTTTAGTAACATTAACACCTGGGCTGAAGCATCTTTTATGATCATTTATTGTCTTTCAGGATTAATTCTGGGTTTTATTTTGTTTATTTGATGAAAATGAAAACCAATACACACCTTGGATACATTTTGTTTGATTTGTGTCGAGTGAGATTTTCACCTAGAACCCAAAGGGGGGGGTATTGAAACTTTTCATGGAAAAATGTAAAAAATTAAATTTTCTAAAAATGAAATAAATGCCTTCTAAACACCTCAAACATTCACTCTAAAACAGAAGATTGTTGTTTTTCGCAATATTTTTAGAAATTTGGGCTCTTTTAGTAACATTAACACCTGGGCTGAAGCATCTTTTATGATCATTTATTGTCTTTCAGGATACATTCTGGGTTTTATTTTGTTTATTTGATGAAAATGAACAAAAATACACACCTTGGATACATTTTTGTTTGATTTGTGTCGAGTGAGATTTTCACCTAGAACCCAAAGGGGGGGTTATTGGCACTTTTCATGGAAAAATGTGAAAAAATAAAATTTTCTAAAAATGAAATAAATGCCTTCTAAACACCTCAAACATTCACTCTAAAACAGTAGATTGTTGTTTTTCGCAATATTTTTAGAAATTTGGGCTCTTTTAGTAACATTAACACTTTCGCTGAAGCCACTTTTATGTTCATTTCTTGTCTTTCAAGATTAATTCTGGGTTTTATTTTGTTTATTTGATGAAAATGAACAACAATACACACCTTGGATACATTTTTGTTATTTGTGTCGAGTGAGATTTTCACCTAGAACCCAAAGGGCGGGTATTGGCACTTTTCATGGAAAAATGTGAAAAATTAAATTTTCTAAAAATGAAATAAATGCCTTCTAAACACCTCAAACATTCACTCTAAAACAGAAGATTGTGTTTTTTCGCAATATTTTTAGAAATTTTGGCTCTTTTAGTAACATTAACACTTTCGCTGAAGCATCTTTTATGCTCCTTTCATGTCTTTCAGGATTCATTCTGGGTTTTATTTTTTTTATTTGATGAAAATGAACAACGATACACACCTTGGATACATTTTTGTTTGATTTGTTTCGAGTGAGATTTTCACTTAGAACCCAAAGGGGGGGGTATTGGCACTTTTCATGGAAAAATGTGACAAATAAAATTTTCTAAAAATAAATGAAATGACTTCTAAACACCTCAAACATTCACTCTTAAACAGAAGATTGTTGTTTTTCGCAATATTTTTAGAAATTTGGGCTCTTTTAGTAACATTAACACCTGGGCTGAAGCATCTTTTATGATTATTTATTGTCTTTCAGGATACATTCTGGGTTTTATTTTGTTTATTTGATGAAAACGAACAACAATACACATTTTGGATACATTTTTGTTTGATTTTTGTCGAGTGAGATTTTCACCTAGAACCCAAAGGGGGGGGTATTGGCACTTTTCATGGAAAAATGTAAAAAATTAAATTTTCTAAAAATGAAATAAATGCCTTCTAAACACCTCAAACATTCATTCTAAAACAGAAGATTGTTGTTTTTCGCAATATTTTTAGAAATTTGGGCTCTTTTAGTAACATTAACACTCGCGCTGAAGCATCTTTTATGCTCATTTCTTGTCTTTCAGGATTAATTCTGGGTTTTATTTTGTTTATTTGATGAAAATAAACAACAATACACACCATGGAAACATTTTTGTTTGATTTGTGTCGAGTGAGATTTTCACCTAGAACCCAAAGAGGGTATTGGCACTTTTCAAGGAAAAATGTGAAAAATTAAATTTTCTAAAAATGAAATAAATGCCTTCCAAACACCTCAAACATTCACTCTAAAACAGAAGATTGTTGTTTTTCGCAATATTTTTAGAAATTTGGGCTCTTTTAGTAACATTAACACCTGGGCTGAAGCATCTTTTATGATCATTTATTGTCTTTCAGGATTAATTCTGGGTTTTATTTTGTTTATTTGATGAAAATGAAAACCAATACACACCTTGGATACATTTTGTTTGATTTGTGTCGAGTGAGATTTTCACCTAGAACCCAAAGGGGGGGGTATTGGCACTTTTCATGGAAAAATGTAAAAAATTAAATTTTCTAAAAATGAAATAAATGCCTTCTAAACACCTCAAACATTCACTCTAAAACAGAAGATTGTTGTTTTTCGCAATATTTTTAGAAATTTGGGCTCTTTTAGTAACATTAACACCTGGGCTGAAGCATCTTTTATGATCATTTATTGTCTTTCAGGATACATTCTGGGTTTTATTTTGTTTATTTGATGAAAACGAACAACAATACACACCTTGGATACATTTTTGTTTGATTTTTGTCGAATGAGATTTTCACCTAGAACCCAAAGGGGGGGGTATTGGCACTTTTCATGGAAAAATGTAAAAAATTAAATTTTCTAAAAATGAAATAAATGCCTTCCAAACACCTCAAACATTCACTCTAAAACAGAAGATTGTTGTTTTTCGCAATATTTTTAGAAATTTGGGCTCTTTTAGTAACATTAACACCTGGGCTGAAGCATCTTTTATGATCATTTATTGTCTTTCAGGATTAATTCTGGGTTTTATTTTGTTTATTTGATGAAAATGAAAAACAATACACACCTTGGATACATTTTGTTTGATTTGTGTCGAGTGAGATTTTCACCTAGAACCTAAAGGGGGGGTTGGCATTTATCATGGAAAAATGTGAAAAATTAAATTTTCTAAAAATGAAATAAATGCCTTCTAAACACCTCAAACATTCACTCTAAAACAGAAGATTGTTGTTTTTCGCAATATTTTTAGAAATTTGGGCTCTTTTAGTAACATTAACACCTGGGCTAAGCATCTTTTATGATCTTTTATTGTCTTTCAGGATTCATTCTGGGTTTTATTTTGTTTATTTGATGAAAATGAACAACAATACACACCTTGGATACATTTTTGTTTGATTTGTAACGAGTGAGATTTTCACCTTGAACCCAAAGGGGGGGGTATTGGCACTTTTCATGAAAAAATGAGAAAAATTAAATTTTCTAAAAATGAAATAAATGTCTTCTAAACACATCAAACATTCACTCTAAAACAGAAGATTTGGTTTTTTCGCAATATTTTTAGAAATTGGGGCTCTTTTAGTAACATTAACACTTACGCTGAAGCAACTTTTGTGCTCATTTCTTGTCTTTCAGGATTAATTCTGGGTTTTATTTTGTTTATTTGATGAAAATGAACAACAATACACACCATGGAAACATTTTTGTTTGATGTGCGTCAAGTGAGATTTTCACCTAGAACCCAAAGGGGGGGGTATTGGCACTTTTCATGGAAAAATGTGAAAAATTAAATTTTCTAAAAATGAAATAAATGCCTTCTAAACACCTCAAACATTCACTCTATAACAGAAGATTGATGTTTTTCGCAATATTTTTAGAAATTTTAGCTCTTTTAGTAACATTAACACCTGGGCTGAAGCATCTTTTATGATCATTTATTGTCTTTCAAGATACTTTCTGGGTTTTATTTTGTTTATTTGATGAAAATGAACAACAATACACACCTTGGATACATTTTTGTTTGATTTGTGTCGAGTGAGATTTTCACCAAGAACCCAAAGGGGGGGGTATTGGCACTTTTCATGGAAAAATGTGAAAAATTAAATTTTCTAAAAATGAAATAAATGCCTTCTAAACACCTCAAACATTCACTCTAAAACAGGAGATTGTTGTTTTTCGCAATATTTTTAGAAATTTGGGCTCTTTTAGTATAATTAACACTTGCGCTGAAGCATCTTTTATGTTCATTTCATGTCTTTCAGGATTAATTCTGGGTTTTATTTTGTTTATTTGATGAAAATGAACAACAATACACACCATGGAAACATTTTTGTTTGATTCGTGTCGAGTGAGATTTTCACCTAGAACCTAAAGGGGGGGTTGGCACTTATCATGGAAAAATGTGAAAAATTAAATTTTCTAAAAATGAAATAAATGCCTTCTAAACACCTCAAACATTCACTCTAAAACAGAAGATTGTTGTTTTTCGCAATATTTTTAGAAATTTGGGCTCTTTTAGTAACAGTTACACTTTCGCTGAAGCAACTTTTATGCTCTTTTCTTGTCTTTCAAGATTACTTCTGGGTTTTATTTTGTTTATTTGGTGAAAATGAACAACAATACACACCATGGAAACATTTTTGTTTGATTTGTGTCGAGTGAGATTTTTACCTAGAACCCAAAGGGGGGGGTATTGGCACTTTTCATGGAAAAATGTGAAAAATTAAATTTTCTAAAAATGAAATAAATACCTTCTAAACACCTCAAACATTCACTCTAAAACAGAAGATTGTTGTTTTTCGCAATATTTTTAGAAATTTGGGCTCTTTTAGTAACATTAACACTTGCGCCGAAGCATCTTTTATGCTCATTTCTTGTCTTTCAGGATTAATTCTGGGTTTTATTTTGTTTATTTGATGAAAATAAACAACAATACACACCATGGAAACGTTTTTGTTTGATTTGTGTCGAGTGAGATAATCACCTAGAACCCAAAGGGGGGTATTGGCACTTTTCAAGGAAAAATGTGAAAAATTAAATTTTCTAAAAATGAAATAAATGCCTTCCAAACACCTCAAACATTCACTCTAAAACAGAAGATTGTTGTTTTTCGCAATATTTTTAGAAATTTGGGCTCTTTTAGTAACATTAACACCTGGGCTGAAGCATCTTTTATGATCATTTATTGTCTTTCAGGAATAATTCTGGGTTTTATTTTGTTTATTTGATGAAAATGAAAACCAATACACACCTTGGATACATTTTGTTTGATTTGTGTCGAGTGAGATTTTCACCTAGAACCCAAAGGGGGGGGTATTGGCACTTTTCATGGAAAAATGTAAAAAATTAAATTTTCTAAAAATGAAATAAATGCCTTCTAAACACCTCAAACATTCACTCTAAAACAGAAGATTGTTGTTTTTCGCAATATTTTTAGAAATTTGGGCTCTTTTAGTAACATTAACACCTGGGCTGAAGCATCTTTTATGATCATTTATTGTCTTTCAGGATACATTCTGGGTTTTATTTTGTTTATTTGATGAAAATGAACAAAAATACACACCTTGGATACATTTTTGTTTGATTTGTGTGGAGTGAGATTTTCACCTAGAACCCAAAGGGGGGGTTATTGGCACTTTTCATGGAAAAATGTGAAAAAATAAAATTTTCTAAAAATGAAATAAATGCCTTCTAAACACCTCAAACATTCACTCTAAAACAGTAGATTGTTGTTTTTCGCAATATTTTTAGAAATTTGGGCTCTTTTAGTAACATTAACACTTTCGCTGAAGCCACTTTTATGCTCATTTCTTGTCTTTCAAGATTAATTCTGGGTTTTATTTTGTTAATTTGATGAAAATGAACAACAATACACACCTTGGATACATTTTTGTTTGATTTGTGTCGAGTGAGATTTTCACCTAGAACCCAAAGGGGGGGTATTGGCACTTTTCATGGAAAAATGTGAAAAATTAAATTTTCTAAAAATGAAATAAATGCCTTCTAAACACCTCAAACATTCACTCTAAAACAGAACATTGTTGTTTTTCGCAATATTTTTAGAAATTTGGGCTCTTTTAGTAACATTTACACCTGGGCTGAAGCATCTTTTATGATCATTTATTGTCTTTCAGGATATATTCTGGGTTTTATTTTGTTTATTTGATGAAAACGAACAACAATACACATTTTGGATACATTTTTGTTTGATTTTTGTCGAGTGAGATTTTCACCAAGAACCCAAAGGGGGGGGGGATTTGGCACTTTTCATGGAAAAATGTAAAAAATTAAATTTTCTAAAAATGAAATAAATGCCTTCTAAACACCTCAAACATTCATTCTAAAACAGAAGATTGTTGTTTTTCGCAATATTTTTAGAAATTTGGGCTCTTTTAGTAACATTAACACTTGCGCTGAAGCATCTTTTATGCTCATTTCTTGTCTTTCAGGATTAATTCTGGGTTTTATTTTGTTTATTTGATGAAAATGAACAACAATACACACCATGGAAACATTTTTGTTTGATGTGCGTCAAGTGAGATTTTCACCTAGAACCCAAAGGGGGGGGTATTGGCACTTTTCATGGAAAAATGTGAAAAATTAAATTTTCTAAAAATGAAATAAATGCCTTCTAAACACCTCAAACATTCACTCTATAACAGAAGATTGTTGTTTTTCGCAATATTTTTAGAAATTTTAGCTCTTTAAGTAACATTAACACCTGGGCTGAAGCATCTTTTATGATCATTTATTGTCTTTCAAGATACATTCTGGGTTTTATTTTGTTTATTTGATGAAAATGAACAACAATACACACCTTGGATACATTTTTGTTTGATTTGTGTCGAGTGAGATTTTCACCTAGAACCCAAAGGGGGGGGTATTGGCACTTTTCATGGAAAAATGTGAAAAATTAAATTTTCTAAAAATGAAATAAATGCCTTCTAAACACCTCAAACATTCACTCTAAAACAGAAGATTGTTGTTTTTCGCAATATTTTTAGAAATTTGGGCTCTTTTAGTATAATTAACACTTGCGCTGAAGCATCTTTTATGTTCATTTCATGTCTTTCAGGATTAATTCTGGGTTTTATTTTGTTTATTTGATGAAAATGAACAACAATACACACCATGGAAACATTTTTGTTTGATTTGTGTCAAGTGAGATTTTCACCTAGAACCCAAAGGGGGGGTTCCGTTGGCACCTTTAATGGAAAAATGTAAAAAATTAAATTTTCTAAAAATGAAATAAATGCCTTCTAAACACCTCAAACATTCACTCTAAAACAGAAGATTGTTGTTTTTCGCAATATTTTTAGAAATTTGGGCTCTTTTAGTAACATTAACACTTTCGCTGAAGCAACTTTTATGCTCTTTTCTTGTCTTTCAAGATTAATTCTGGGTTTTATTTTGTTTATTTGGTGAAAATGAACAACAATACACACCATGGAAACATTTTTGTTTGATTTGTGTCGAGTGAGATTTTTACCTAGAACCCAAAGGGGGGGGTATTGGCACTTTTCATGGAAAAATGTGAAAAATTAAATTTTCTAAAAATGAAATAAATACCTTCTAAACACCTCAAACATTCACTCTAAAACAGAAGATTGTTGTTTTTCGCAATATTTTTAGAAATTTGGGCTCTTTTAGTAACATTAACACTTGCGCTGAAGCATCTTTTATGCTCATTTCTTGTCTTTCAGGATTAATTCTGGGTTTTATTTTGTTTATTTGATGAAAATAAACAACAATACACACCATGGAAACTTTTTTGTTTGATTTGTGTCGAGTGAGATAATCACCTAGAACCCAAAGGGGGGTATTGGCACTTTTCAAGGAAAAATGTGAAAAATTAAATTTTCTAAAAATGAAATAAATGCCTTCCAAACACCTCAAACATTCACTCTAAAACAGAAGATTGTTGTTTTTCGCAATATTTTTAGAAATTTTAGCTCTTTAAGTAACATTAACACCTGGGCTGAAGCATCTTTTATGATCATTTATTGTCTTTCAAGATACATTCTGGGTTTTATTTTGTTTATTTGATGAAAATGAACAACAATACACACCTTGGATACATTTTTGTTTGATTTGTGTCGAGTGAGATTTTCACCTAGAACCCAAAGGGGGGGGTATTGGCACTTTTCATGGAAAAATGTGAAAAATTAAATTTTCTAAAAATGAAATAAATGCCTTCTAAACACCTCAAACATTCACTCTAAAACAGAAGATTGTTGTTTTTCGCAATATTTTTAGAAATTTGGGCTCTTTTAGTATAATTAACACTTGCGCTGAAGCATCTTTTATGTTCATTTCATGTCTTTCAGGATTAATTCTGGGTTTTATTTTGTTTATTTGATGAAAATGAACAACAATACACACCATGGAAACATTTTTCTTTGATTTGTGTCAAGTGAGATTTTCACCTAGAACCCAAAGGGGGGGTTCCGTTGGCACCTTTAATGGAAAAATGTAAAAAATTAAATTTTCTAAAAATGAAATAAATGCCTTCTAAACACCTCAAACATTCACTCTAAAACAGAAGATTGTTGTTTTTCGCAATATTTTTAGAAATTTGGGCTCTTTTAGTAACATTAACACTTTCGCTGAAGCAACTTTTATGCTCTTTTCTTGTCTTTCAAGATTAATTCTGGGTTTTATTTTGTTTATTTGGTGAAAATGAACAACAATACACACCATGGAAACATTTTTGTTTGATTTGTGTCGAGTGAGATTTTTACCTAGAACCCAAAGGGGGGGGTATTGGCACTTTTCATGGAAAAATGTGAAAAATTAAATTTTCTAAAAATGAAATAAATACCTTCTAAACACCTCAAACATTCACTCTAAAACAGAAGATTGTTGTTTTTCGCAATATTTTTAGAAATTTGGGCTCTTTTAGTAACATTAACACTTGCGCTGAAGCATCTTTTATGCTCATTTCTTGTCTTTCAGGATTAATTCTGGGTTTTATTTTGTTTATTTGATGAAAATAAACAACAATACACACCATGGAAACTTTTTTGTTTGATTTGTGTCGAGTGAGATAATCACCTACACCCCAAAGGGGGGTATTGGCACTTTTCAAGGAAAAATGTGAAAAATTAAATTTTCTAAAAATGAAATAAATGCCTTCTAAACACCTCAAACATTCACTCTAAAACAGAAGATTGTTGTTTTTCGCAATATTTTTAGAAATTCGGGCTCTTTTAGTAACATTAACACCTGGGCTGAAGCATCTTTTATGATCATTTATTGTCTTTCAGGATTAATTCTGGGTTTTATTTTGTTTATTTGATGAAAATGAAAACCAATACACACCTTGGATACATTTTGTTTGATTTGTGTCGAGTGAGATAATCACCTAGAACCCAAAGGGGGGTATTGGAACTTTTCAAGGAAAAATGTGAAAAATTAAATTTTCTAAAAATGAAATAAATGCCTTCCAAACACCTCAAACATTCACTCTAAAACAGAAGATTGTTGTTTTTCGCAATATTTTTAGAAATTTGGGCTCTTTTAGTAACATTAACACCTGGGCTGAAGCATCTTTTATGATCATTTATTGTCTTTCAGGATTAATTCTGGGTTTTATTTTGTTTATTTGATGAAAATGAAAACCAATACACACCTTGGATACATTTTGTTTGATTTGTGTCGAGTGAGATTTTCACCTAGAACCCAAAGGGGGGGGTATTGGCACTTTTCATGGAAAAATGTAAAAAATTAAATTTTCTAAAAATGAAATAAATGCCTTCTAAACACCTCAAACATTCACTCTAAAACAGAAGATTGTTGTTTTTCGCAATATTTTTAGAAATTTGGGCTCTTTTAGTAACATTAACACCTGGGCTGAAGCATCTTTTATGATCATTTATTGTCTTTCAGGATACATTCTGGGTTTTATTTTGTTTATTTGATGAAAATGAACAAAAATACACACCTTGGATACATTTTTGTTTGATTTGTGTCGAGTGAGATTTTCACCTAGAACCCAAAGGGGGGGTTATTGGCACTTTTCATGGAAAAATGTGAAAAAATAAAATTTTCTAAAAATGAATTAAATGCCTTCTAAACACCTCAAACATTCAATCTAAAACAGTAGATTGTTGTTTTTCGCAATATTTTTAGAAATTTGGGCTCTTTTAGTAACATTAACACTTTCGCTGAAGCCACTTTTATGCTCATTTCTTGTCTTTCAAGATTAATTCTGGGTTTTATTTTGTTTATTTGATGAAAATGAACAACAATACACACCTTGGATACATTTTTGTTTGATTTGTGTCGAGTGAGATTTTCACCTAGAACCCAAAGGGGGGGGTATTGGCACTTTTCATGGAAAAATGTGAAAAATTAAATTTTCTAAAAATGAAATAAATGCCTTCTAAACACCTCAAACATTCACTCTAAAACAGAAGATTGTTGTTTTTCGCAATATTTTTAGAAATTTGGGCTCTTTTAGTAACATTAACACCTGGGGTGAAGCATCTTTTATGATCATTTATTGTCTTTCAGGATACATTATGGGTTTTATTTTGTTTATTTGATGAAAATGAACAACAATACACACCATGGAAACATTTTTGTTTGATTTGCGTCAAGTTAGATTTTCACCTAGAACCCAAAGGGGGGGGTATTGGCACTTTTCATGGAAAAATGAGAAAAATTAAATTTTCTAAAAATGAAATAAATGCCTTCTAAACACCTCAAACATTCACTCCAAAACAGAAGATTGTTGTTTTTCGCAATATTTTTAGAAATTTTAGCTCTTTTAGTAACATAAACACCTGGGCTGAAGCATCTTTTATGATCATTTATTGTCTTTCAAGATACATTCTGGGTTTTATTTTGTTTATTTGATGAAAATGAACAACAATACACACCTTGGATACATTTTTGTTTGATTTGTGTTGAGTGAGATTTTCACCTAGAACCCAAAGGGGAGGGTATTGGCACCTTTAATGGAAAAATGTGAAAAATTAAATTTTCTAAAAATGAAATAAATGCCTTCTAAACACCTCAAACATTCACTCTAAAACAGAAGATTGTAATTTTTCGCAATATTTTTAGAAATTTGGGCTCTTTTAGTAACATTAACACCTGGGCTGAAGCATCTTTTATGATCATTTATTGTCTTTCAGGATACATTCTGGGTTTTATTTTGTTTATTTGATGAAAACGAACAACAATACACATTTTGGATACATTTTTGTTTGATTTTTGTCGAGTGAGATTTTCACCTCGAACCCAAAGGGGGGGGTATTGGCACTTTTCATGGAAAAATGTGAAAAATTAAATTTTCTAAAAATGAAATAAATGCCTTCTAAACACCTCAAACATTCACTCTAAAACAGAAGATTGTTGTTTTTCGCAATATTTTTAGAAATTTGGGCTCTTTTAGTAACATTAACACCTGGGGTGAAGCATCTTTTATGATCATTTATTGTCTTTCAGGATACATTCTGGGTTTTATTTTGTTTATTTGATGAAAACGAACAACAATACACATTTTGGATACATTTTTGTTTGATTTTTGTCGAGTGAGATTTTCACCTAGAACCCAAAGGGGGGTATTGGCACTTTTCAAGGAAAAATGTGAAAAATTAAATTTTCTAAAAATGAAATAAATGCCTTCCAAACACCTCAAACATTCACTCTAAAACAGAAGATTGTTGTTTTTCGCAATATTTTTAGAAATTTGGGCTCTTTTAGTAACATTAACTCCTGGGCTGAAGCATCTTTTATGATCATTTATTGTCTTTCAGGATTAATTCTGGGTTTTATTTTGTTTATTTGATGAAAATGAAAACCAATACACACCTTGGATACATTTTGTTTGATTTGTGTCGAGTGAGATTTTCACCTAGAACCCAAAGGGGGGGGTATTGGCACTTTTCATGGAAAAATGTAAAAAATTAAATTTTCTAAAAATGAAATAAATGCCTTCTAAACACCTCAAACATTCACTGTAAAACAGAAGATTGTTGTTTTTCGCAATATTTTTAGAAATTTGGGCTCTTTTAGTAACATTAACACCTTGGCTGAAGCATCTTTAATGATCATTTATTGTCTTTCAGGATACATTCTGGGTTTTATTTTGTTTATTTGATGAAAATGAACAAAAATACACACCTTGGATACATTTTTGTTTGATTTGTTTCGAGTGAGATTTTCACCTAGAACCCAAAGGGGGGGTTATTGGCACTTTTCATGGAAAAATGTGAAAAAATAAAATTTTCTAAAAATGAAATAAATGCCTTCTAAACACCTCAAACATTCACTCTAAAACAGTAGATTGTTGTTTTTCGCAATATTTTTAGAAATTTGGGCTCTTTTAGTAACATTAACACTTTCGCTGAAGCAACTTTTATGCTCATTTCTTGTCTTTCAAGATTAATTCTGGGTTTTATTTTGTTTATTTGATGAAAATGAACAACAATACACACCTTGGATACATTTTTGTTTGATTTGTGTCGAGTGAGATTTTCACCTAGAACCCAAAGGGGGGGGATTGGCACTTTTCATGGAAAAATGTGAAAAATTAAATTTTCTAAAAATGAAATAAATGCCTTCTAAACACCTCAAACATTCACTCTAAAACAGAAGATTGTAATTTTTCGCAATATTTTTAGAAATTTGGGCTCTTTTAGTAACATTAACACCTGGGCTGAAGCATCTTTTATGATCATTTATTGTCTTTCAGGATACATTCTGGGTTTTATTTTGTTTATTTGATGAAAACGAACAACAATACACA
Source organism: Hetaerina americana (assembly GCF_022747635.1). Lineage (NCBI taxonomy): Eukaryota > Metazoa > Arthropoda > Insecta > Odonata > Calopterygidae > Hetaerina > Hetaerina americana. The sequence continues at coordinate 74,022 of NW_027287258.1, forward strand.
TTTTGGATACATTTTTGTTTGATTTTTGTCGAGTGAGATTTTCACCTCGAACCCAAAGGGGGGGGGTATTGGCACTTTTCATGGAAAAATGTAAAAAATTAAATTTTCTAAAAATGAAATAAATGCCTTCTAAACACCTCAAACATTCACTCTAAAACAGAAGATTGTTGTTTTTCGCAATATTTTTAGAAATTTGGGCTCTTTTAGTAACATTAACACCTGGGCTGAAGCATCTTTTATGATCATTTATTGTCTTTCAGGATACATTCTGGGTTTTATTTTGTTTATTTGATGAAAATGAACAAAAATACACACCTTGGATACATTTTTGTTTGATTTGTGTCGAGTGAGATTTTCACCTAGAACCCAAAGGGGGGTATTGGCACTTTTCAAGGAAAAATGTGAAAAATTAAATTTTCTAAAAATGAAATAAATGCCTTCCAAACACCTCAAACATTCACTCTAAAACAGAAGATTGTTGTTTTTCGCAATATTTTTAGAAATTTGGGCTCTTTTTGTAACATTAACACCTGGGCTGAAGCATCTTTTGTGATCATTTATTGTCTTTCAGGATTAATTCTGGGTTTTATTTTGTTTATTTGATGAAAATGAAAACCAATACACACCTTGGATACATTTTGTTTGATTTGTGACGAGTGAGATTTTCACCTAGAACCCAAAGGGGGGGGTATTGGCACTTTTCATGGAAAAATGTAAAAAATTAAATTTTCTAAAAATGAAATAAATGCCTTCTAAACACCTCAAACATTCACTCTAAACAGAAGATTGTTGTTTTTCGCAATATTTTTAGAAATTTGGGCTCTTTTAGTAACATTAACACTCGCGCTGAAGCATCTTTTATGCTCATTTCTTGTCTTTCAGGATTAATTCTGGGTTTTATTTTGTTTATTTGATGAAAATAAACAACAATACACACCATGGAAACATTTTTGTTTGATTTGTGTCGAGTGAGATTTTCACCTAGAACCCAAAGAGGGTATTGGCACTTTTCAAGGAAAAATGTGAAAAATTAAATTTTCTAAAAATGAAATAAATGCCTTCCAAACACCTCAAACATTCACTCTAAAACAGAAGATTGTTGTTTTTCGCAATATTTTTAGAAATTTTGGCTCTTTTAGTAACATTAACACATGGGCTGAAGCATCTTTTATGATCATTTATTGTCTTTCAGGATTAATTCTGGGTTTTATTTTGTTTATTTGATGAAAATGAAAACCAATACACACCTTGGATAATTTTGTTTGATTTGTGTCGAGTGAGATTTTCACCTAGAACCCAAAGGGGGGGGTATTGGCACTTTCCTTGAAAAATGTAAAAAATTAAATTTTCTAAAAATGAAATAAATGCCTTCTAAACACCTCAAACATTAACTCTAAAACAGAAGATTTTTGTTTTTCGCAATATTTTTAGAAATTTGGGCTCTTTTAGTAACATTAACACCTGGGCTGAAGCATCTTTTATGATCATTTATTGTCTTTCAGGATACATTCTGGGTTTTATTTTGTTTATTTGATGAAAATGAACAACAAAACACACCTTGGATACATTTTTGTTTGATTTGTGTCGAGTGAGATTTTCACCTAGAACCCAAAGGGGGGGGGGGTATTGGCACTTTTCATGGAAAAATGTAAAAAATTAAATTTTCTAAAAATGAAATAAATGCCTTCTAAACACCTCCAACATTCACTCTAAAACAGAAGATTGTTGTTTTTCGCAATATTTTTAGAAATTTGGGCTCTTTTAGTAACATTAACACCTGGGCTGAAGCATCTTTTATGATCATTTATTGTCTTTCAGGATACATTCTGGGTTTTATTTTGTTTATTTGATGAAAACGAACAACAATACACACCTTGGATACATTTTTGTTTGATTTTTGTCGAATGAGATTTTCACCTAGAACCCAAAGGGGGGGGTATTGGCACTTTTCATGGAAAAATGTAAAAAATTAATTTTCTAAAAATGAAATAAATGCCTTCCAAACACCTCAAACATTCACTCTAAAACAGAAGATTGTTGTTTTTCGCAATATTTTTAGAAATTTGGGCTCTTTTAGTAACATTAACACCTGGGCTGAAGCATCTTTTATGATCATTTATTGTCTTTCAGGATTAATTCTGGGTTTTATTTTGTTTATTTGATGAAAATGAAAAACAATACACACCTTGGATACATTTTGTTTGATTTGTGTCGAGTGAGATTTTCACCTAGAACCCAAAGGGGGGGGTATTGGCACTTTTCATGGAAAAATGTAAAAAATTAAATTTTCTAAAAATGAAATAAATGCCTTCTAAACACCTCAAACATTCACTCTAAAACAGAAGATTGTTGTTTTTCGCAATATTTTTAGAAATTTGGCTCTTTTAGTAACATTAACACCTGGGCTAAGCATCTTTTATGATCTTTTATTGTCTTTCAGGATTCATTCTGGGTTTTATTTTGTTTATTTGATGAAAATGAACAACAATACACACCTTGGATACATTTTTGTTTGATTTGTAACGAGTGAGATTTTCACCTTGAACCCAAAGGGGGGGGTATTGGCACTTTTCATGAAAAAATGAGAAAAATTAAATTTTCTAAAAATGAAATAAATGTCTTCTAAACACATCAAACATTCACTCTAAAACAGAAGATTTGGTTTTTTCGCAATATTTTTAGAAATTGGGGCTCTTTTAGTAACATTAACACTTGCGCTGAAGCAACTTTTGTGCTCATTTCTTGTCTTTCAGGATTAATTCTGGGTTTTATTTTGTTTATTTGATGAAAATGAACAAAAATACACACCATGGAAACATTTTTGTTTGATGTGCGTCAAGTGAGATTTTCACCTAGAACCCAAAGGGGGGGGTATTGGCACTTTTCATGGAAAAATGTGAAAAATTAAATTTTCTAAAAATGAAATAAATGCCTTCTAAACACCTCAAACATTCACTCTATAACAGAAGATTGATGTTTTTCGCAATATTTTTAGAAATTTTAGCTCTTTTAGTAACATTAACACCTGGGCTGAAGCATCTTTTATGATCATTTATTGTCTTTCAAGATACATTCTGGGTTTTATTTTGTTTATTTGATGAAAATGAACAACAATACACACCTTGGATACATTTTTGTTTGATTTGTGTCGAGTGAGATTTTCACCAAGAACCCAAAGGGGGGGTATTGGCACTTTTCATGGAAAAATGTGAAAAATTAAATTTTCTAAAAATGAAATAAATGCCTTCTAAACACCTCAAACATTCACTCTAAAACAGAAGATTGTTGTTTTTCGCAATATTTTTAGAAATTTGGGCTCTTTTAGTATAATTAACACTTGCGCTGAAGCATCTTTTATGTTCATTTCATGTCTTTCAGGATTAATTCTGGGTTTTATTTTGTTTATTTGATGAAAATGAACAACAATACACACCATGGAAACATTTTTGTTTGATTCGTGTCGAGTGAGATTTTCACCTAGAACCTAAAGGGGGGGTTGGCACTTATCATGGAAAAATGTGAAAAATTAAATTTTCTAAAAATGAAATAAATGCCTTCTAAACACCTCAAACATTCACTCTAAAACAGAAGATTGTTGTTTTTCGCAATATTTTTAGAAATTTGGGCTCTTTTAGTAACAGTAACACTTTCGCTGAAGCAACTTTTATGCTCTTTTCTTGTCTTTCAAGATTACTTCTGGGTTTTATTTTGTTTATTTGGTGAAAATGAACAACAATACACACCATGGAAACATTTTTGTTTGATTTGTGTCGAGTGAGATTTTTACCTAGAACCCAAAGGGGGGGGTATTGGCACTTTTCATGGAAAAATGTGAAAAATTAAATTTTCTAAAAATGAAATAAATACCTTCTAAACACCTCAAACATTCACTCTAAAACAGAAGATTGTTGTTTTTCGCAATATTTTTAGAAATTTGGGCTCTTTTAGTAACATTAACACTTGCGCCGAAGCATCTTTTATGCTCATTTCTTGTCTTTCAGGATTAATTCTGGGTTTTATTTTGTTTATTTGATGAAAATAAACAACAATACACACCATGGAAACGTTTTTGTTTGATTTGTGTCGAGTGAGATAATCACCTAGAACCCAAAGGGGGGTATTGGCACTTTTCAAGGAAAAATGTGAAAAATTAAATTTTCTAAAAATGAAATAAATGCCTTCCAAACACCTCAAACATTCACTCTAAAACAGAAGATTGTTGTTTTTCGCAATATTTTTAGAAATTTGGGCTCTTTTAGTAACATTAACACCTGGGCTGAAGCATCTTTTATGATCATTTATTGTCTTTCAGGAATAATTCTGGGTTTTATTTTGTTTATTTGATGAAAATGAAAACCAATACACACCTTGGATACATTTTGTTTGATTTGTGTCGAGTGAGATTTTCACCTAGAACCCAAAGGGGGGGGTATTGGCACTTTTCATGGAAAAATGTAAAAAATTAAATTTTCTAAAAATGAAATAAATGCCTTCTAAACACCTCAAACATTCACTCTAAAACAGAAGATTGTTGTTTTTCGCAATATTTTTAGAAATTTGGTCTCTTTTAGTAACATTAACACCTGGGCTGAAGCATCTTTTATGATCATTTATTGTCTTTCAGGATACATTCTGGGTTTTATTTTGTTTATTTGATGAAAATGAACAAAAATACACACCTTGGATACATTTTTGTTTGATTTGTGTGGAGTGAGATTTTCACCTAGAACCCAAAGGGGGGGTTATTGGCACTTTTCATGGAAAAATGTGAAAAAATAAAATTTTCTAAAAATGAAATAAATGCCTTCTAAACACCTCAAACATTCACTCTAAAACAGTAGATTGTTGTTTTTCGCAATATTTTTAGAAATTTGGGCTCTTTTAGTAACATTAACACTTTCGCTGAAGCCACTTTTATGCTCATTTCTTGTCTTTCAAGATTAATTCTGGGTTTTATTTTGTTTATTTGATGAAAATGAAACACCAATACACACCTTGGATACATTTTTGTTTGATTTGTGTCGAGTGAGATTTTCACCTAGAACCCAAAGGGGGGGTATTGGCACTTTTCATGGAAAAATGTGAAAAATTAAATTTTCTAAAAATGAAATAAATGCCCTCTAAACACCTCAAACATTCACTCTAAAACAGAACATTGTTGTTTTTCGCAATATTTTTAGAAATTTGGGCTCTTTTAGTAACATTAACACCTGGGCTGAAGCATCTTTTATGATCATTTATTGTCTTTCAGGATACATTCTGGGTTTTATTTTGTTTATTTGATGAAAACGAACAACAATACACATTTTGGATACATTTTTGTTTGATTTTTGTCGAGTGAGATTTTCACCAAGAACCCAAAGGGGGGGGGTATTGGCACTTTTCATGGAAAAATGTAAAAAATTAAATTTTCTAAAAATGAAATAAATGCCTTCTAAACACCTCAAACATTCATTCTAAAACAGAAGATTGTTGTTTTTCGCAATATTTTTAGAAATTTGGGCTCTTTTAGTAACATTAACACTTGCGCTGAAGCATCTTTTATGCTCATTTCTTGTCTTTCAGGATTAATTCTGGGTTTTATTTTGTTTATTTGATGAAAATGAACAACAATACACACCATGGAAACATTTTTGTTTGATGTGCGTCAAGTGAGATTTTCACCTAGAACCCAAAGGGGGGGGTATTGGCACTTTTCATGGAAAAATGTGAAAAATTAAATTTTCTAAAAATGAAATAAATGCCTTCTAAACACCTCAAACATTCACTCTATAACAGAAGATTGTTGTTTTTTGCAATATTTTTAGAAATTTTAGCTCTTTAAGTACATTAACACCTGGGCTGAAGCATCTTTTATGATCATTTATTGTCTTTCAAGATACATTCTGGGTTTTATTTTGTTTATTTGATGAAAATGAACAACAATACACACCTTGGATACATTTTTGTTTGATTTGTGTCGAGTGAGATTTTCACCTAGAACCCAAAGGGGGGGGTATTGGCACTTTTCATGGAAAAATGTGAAAATTAAATTTTCTAAAAATGAAATAAATGCCTTCTAAACACCTCAAACATTCACTCTAAAACAGAAGATTGTTGTTTTTCGCAATATTTTTAGAAATTTGGGCTCTTTTAGTATAATTAACACTTGCGCTGAAGCATCTTTTATGTTCATTTCATGTCTTTCAGGATTAATTCTGGGTTTTATTTTGTTTATTTGATGAAAATGAACAACAATACACACCATGGAAACATTTTTGTTTGATTTGTGTCAAGTGACATTTTCACCTAGAACCCAAAGGGGGGGTTCCGTTGGCACCTTTAATGGAAAAATGTAAAAAATTAAATTTTCTAAAAATGAAATAAATGCCTTCTAAACATTCCAAACATTCACTCTAAAACAGAAGATTGTTGTTTTTCGCAATATTTTTAGAAATTTGGGCTCTTTTAGTAACATTAACACTTTCGCTGAAGCAACTTTTATGCTCTTTTCTTGTCTTTCAAGATTAATTCTGGGTTTTATTTTGTTTATTTGGTGAAAATGAACAACAATACACACCATGGAAACATTTTTGTTTGATTTGTGTCGAGTGAGATTTTTACCTAGAACCCAAAGGGGGGTATTGGCACTTTTCATGGAAAAATGTGAAAAATTAAATTTTCTAAAAATGAAATAAATACCTTCTAAACACCTCAAACATTCACTCTAAAACAGAAGATTGTTGTTTTTCGCAATATTTTTAGAAATTTGGGCTCTTTTAGTAACATTAACACTTGCGCTGAAGCATCTTTTATGCTCATTTCTTGTCTTTCAGGATTAATTCTGGGTTTTATTTTGTTTATTTGATGAAAATAAACAACAATACACACCATGGAAACTTTTTTGTTTGATTTGTTTCGAGTGAGATTTTCACCTAGAACCCAAAGGGGGGTATTGGCACTTTTCAAGGAAAAATGTGAAAAATTAAATTTCTAAAAATGAAATAAATGCCTTCCAAACACCTCAAACATTCACTCTAAAACAGAAGATTGTTGTTTTTCGCAATATTTTTAGAAATTTGGGCTCTTTTAGTAACATTAACACCTGGGCTGAAGCATCTTTTATGATCATTTATTGTCTTTCAGGATTAATTCTGGGTTTTATTTTGTTTATTTGATGAAAATGAAAACCAATACACACCTTGGATACATTTTGTTTGATTTGTGTCGAGTGAGATTTTCACCTAGAACCCAAAGGGGGGGGTATTGGCACTTTTCATGGAAAAATGTAAAAAATTAAATTTTCTAAAAATGAAATAAATGCCTTCTAAACACCTCAAACATTCACTCTAAAACAGAAGATTGTTGTTTTTCGCAATATTTTTAGAAATTTGGGCTCTTTTAGTAACATTAACACCTGGGCTGAAGCATCTTTTATGATCATTTATTGTCTTTCAGGATTAATTCTGGGTTTTATTTTGTTTATTTGATGAAAATAAACAACAATACACACCATGGAAACATTTTTGTTTGATTTGTGTCGAGTGAGATAATCACCTAGAACCCAAAGGGGGGTATTGGAACTTTTCAAGGAAAAATGTGAAAAATTAAATTTTCTAAAAATGAAATAAATGCCTTCCAAACACCTCAAACATTCACTCTAAAACAGAAGATTGTTGTTTTTCGCAATATTTTTAGAAATTTGGGCTCTTTTAGTAACATTAACACCTGGGCTGAAGCATCTTTTATGATCATTTATTGTCTTTCAGGATTAATTCTGGGTTTTATTTTGTTTATTTGATGAAAATGAAAACCAATACACACCTTGGATACATATTGTTTGATTTGTGTCGAGTGAGATTTTCACCTAGAACCCAAAGGGGGGGTATTGGCACTTTTCATGGAAAAATGTAAAAAATTAAATTTTCTAAAAATGAAATAAATGCCTTCTAAACACCTCAAAAATTCACTCTAAAACAGAAGATTGTTGTTTTTCGCAATATTTTTAGAAATTTGGGCTCTTTTAGTAACATTAACACCTGGGCTGAAGCATCTTTTATGATCATTTATTGTCTTTCAGGATACATTCTGGGTTTTATTTTGTTTATTTGATGAAAATGAACAAAAATACACACCTTGGATACGTTTTTGTTTGATTTGTGTCGAGTGAGATTTTCACCTAGAACCCAAAGGGGGGGTTATTGGCACTTTTCATGAAAAATGTGAAAAAATAAAATTTTCTAAAAATGAATTAAATGCCTTCTAAACACCTCAAACATTCACTCTAAAACAGTAGATTGTTGTTTTTCGCATTATTTTTAGAAATTTGGGCTCTTTTAGTAACATTAACACTTTCGCTGAAGCCACTTTTATGCTCATTTCTTGTCTTTCAAGATTAATTCTGGGTTTTATTTTGTTTATTTGATGAAAATGAACAACAATACACACCTTGGATACATTTTTGTTTGATTTGTGTCGAGTGAGATTTTCACCTAGAACCCAAAGGGGGGGGGTATTGGCACTTTTCATGGAAAAATGTGAAAAATTAAATTTTCTAAAAATGAAATAAATGCCTTCTAAACACCTCAAACATTCACTCTAAAACAGAACATTGTTGTTTTTCGCAATATTTTTAGAAATTTGGGCTCTTTTAGTAACATTAACACCTGGGCTGAAGCATCTTTTATGATCATTTATTGTCTTTCAGGATACATTCTGGGTTTTATTTTGTTTATTTGATGAAAATGAAAACCAATACACACCTTGGATACATTTTGTTTGTTTTGTGTCGAGTGAGATTTTCACCTAGAACCCAAAGGGGGGGGTATTGGCACTTTTCATGGAAAAATGTAAAAAATTAAATTTTCTAAAAATGAAATAAATGCCTTCTAAATACCTCAAACATTCACTCTAAAACAGAAGATTGTTGTTTTTCGCAATATTTTTAGAAATTTGGGCTCTTTTAGTAACATTAACACTTGCGCTGAAGCATCTTTTATGCTCATTTCTTGTCTTTCAGGATTAATTCTGGGTTTTATTTTGTTTATTTGATGAAAATAAACAACAATACACACCATGGAAACATTTTTGTTTGATTTGTGTCGAGTGAGATTTTCACCTAGAACCCAAAGGGGGGTATTGGCACTTTTCAAGGAAAAATGTGAAAAATTAAATTTTCTAAAAATGAAATAAATGCCTTCCAAACACCTCAAACATTCACTCTAAAACAGAAGATTGTTGTTTTTCGCAATATTTTTAGAAATTTGGGCTCTTTTAGTAACATTAACACCTGGGCTGAAGCATCTTTTATGATCATTTATTGTCTTTCAGGATTAATTCTGGGTTTTATTTTGTTTATTTGATGAAAATGAAAACCAATACATACCTTGGATACATTTTGTTTGATTTGTGTCGAGTGAGATTTTCACCTAGAACCCAAAGGGGGGGTATTGGCACTTTTCATGGAAAAATGTAAAAAATTAAATTTTCTAAAAATGAAATAAATGCCTTCTAAACACCTCAAACATTCACTCTAAAACAGAAGATTGTTGTTTTTCGCAATATTTTTAGAAATTTGGGCTCTTTTAGTAACATTAACACCTGGGCTGAAGCATCTTTTATGATCATTTATTGTCTTTCAGGATACATTCTGGGTTTTATTTTGTTTATTTGATGAAAACGAATAACAATACACACCTTGGATATATTTTTGTTTGATTTGTGTCGAATGAGATTTTCACCTAGAACCCAAAGGGGGGGGTATTGGCACTTTTCATGGAAAAATGTAAAAAATTAAATTTTCTAAAAATGTAATAAATGCCTTCTAAACACCTTAAACATTCACTCTAAAACAGAAGATTGTTGTTTTTCGCAATATTTTTAGAAATTTGGGCTCTTTTAGTAACATTAACACTTGCGCTGAAGCATCTTTTATGCTCATTTCTTGTCTTTCAGGATTAATTCTGGGTTTTATTTATTTTATTTGATGAAAATAAACAACAATACACACCATGGAAACATTTTTGTTTGATTTGTGTCGAGTGAGATTTTCACCTAGAACCCAAAGGGGGGTATTGGCACTTTTCAAGGAAAAATGTGAAAAATTAAATTTTCTAAAAATGAAATAAATGCCTTCCAAACACCTCAAACATTCACTCTAAAACAGAAGATTGTTGTTTTTCGCAATATTTTTAGAAATTTGGGCTCTTTTAGTAACATTAACACCTGGGCTGAAGCATCTTTTATGATCATTTATTGTCTTTCAGGATTAATTCTGGGTTTTATTTTGTTTATTTGATGAAAATGAAAACCAATACACACCTTGGATACATTTTGTTTGTTTTGTGTCGAGTGAGATTTTCACCTAGAACCCAAAGGGGGGGGTATTGGCACTTTTCATGGAAAAATGTAAAAAATTAAATTCTCTAAAAATGAAATAAATGCCTTCTAAACACCTCAAACATTCACTCTAAAACAGAAGATTGTTGTTTTTCGCAATATTTTTAGAAATTTGGGCTCTTTTAGTAACATTAACACCTGGGCTAAGCATCTTTTATGATCTTTTATTGTCTTTCAGGATTCATTCTGGGTTTTATTTTGTTTATTTGATGAAAATGAACAACAATACACACCTTGGATACATTTTTGTTTGATTTGTAACGAGTGAGATTTTCACCTTGAACCCAAAGGGGGGGGTATTGGCACTTTTCATGAAAAAATGAGAAAAATTAAATTTTCTAAAAATGAAATAAATGTCTTCTAAACACATCAAACAATCACTCTAAAACAGAAGATTTGGTTTTTTCGCAATATTTTTAGAAATTTGGGCTCTTTTAGTAACATTAACACTTGCGCTGAAGCAACTTTTGTGCTCATTTCTTGTCTTTCAGGATTAATTCTGGGTTTTATTTTGTTTATTTGATGAAAATGAACAACAATACACACCATGGAAACATTTTTGTTTGATTTGCGTCAAGTGAGATTTTCACCTAGAACCCAAAGGGGGGGGTATTGGCACTTTTCTAGGAAAAATGTGAAAAATTAAATTTTCTAAAATGAAATAAATGCCTTCTAAACACCTCAAACATTCACTCTAAAATAGAAGATTGTTGTTTTTCGCAATATTTTTAGAAATTTGGGCACTTTTAGTAACATTAACACCTGGGCTGAAGCATCTTTTATGATCATTTATTGTCTTTCAGGATACATTCTGGGTTTTTTTTTGTTTATTTGATGAAAATGAAAAACAATACACACTTTGGATACATTTTGATTGATTTGTGTCGGATGAGATTTTCACCTAGAACCCAAAGGGGGGGGTATTGGCACTTTTCATGGAAAAATGTGAAAAATTAAAATTTCTAAAAATGAAATAAACGCCTTCTATAAACCGCAAACATTCAATCTATAATGGAAGATTGTTCTTTTTCGCAATATTAACAGAAATTTGGTCTCTTTTACTAACATTAACACTTGCGCTGAGGCATCTTTTATGCTCATTTCTTGTCTTTAATGATTTATTCTGGGTTTTATTTTGTTTATTTGATGAAAATGAACAACAATACACACCATGGAAACATTTTTGTTTGATTCGTGCCGAATGAGATTTTCACCTAGAACCCAAAGGGGGGGGTATTGGCACTTTTCATGGAAAAATGTGAAAAATTAAAATTTCTAAAATGAAATAAATGCCTTCTATACACCTCAAACATTCACTCTAAAATGGAAGATTGTTGTTTTTCGCAATATTTAGAAAATTTGGGTTCTTTTACTAACATTAACTCTTGCGCTGAGGCATCTTTTATGCTCATTTCTTGTCTTTATTGATTTATTCTCGGTTTTATTTTGTTTATTTGATGAAAATGAACAACAATACACACCATGGAAACATTTTTGTTTGATTCGTGTCGAGTGAGATTTTCACCTAGAACCCAAAGGGGGGGGTATTGGCACTTTTCATGGAAAAATGTAAAAATTAAATTTTCTAAAAATGAAATAAATGCCTTCTAAACACCTCAAACATTCACTCTAAAATGGAAGATTGTTGTTTTTCGCAATATTTAGAAAATTTGGGTTCTTTTACTAACATTAACTCTTGCGCTGAGGCATCTTTTATGCTCATTTCTTGTCTTTATTGATTTATTCTCGGTTTTATTTTGTTTATTTGATGAAAATGAACAACAATACACACCATGGAAACATTTTTGTTTGATTCGTGTCGAGTGAGATTTTCACCTAGAACCCAAAGGGGGGGGTATTGGCACTTTTCATGGAAAAATGTAAAAAATTAAATTTTCTAAAAATGAAATAAATGCCTTCTAAACACCTCAAACATTCACTCTAAAACAGAAGATTTTTGTTTTTCGCAATATTTTTAGAAATTTGGGCTCTTTTAGTAACATTAACACCTGGGCTGAAGCATCTTTTTTGATCATTTATTGTCTTTCAGGATACATTCTGGGTTTTATTTTGTTTATTTGATGAAAATGAACAACAATACACACCTTGGATACATTTTTGTTTGATTTGTGTCGTGTGAGATTTTCACCTAGAACCCAAAGGGGGGGGGGGGTATTGGCACTTTTCATGGAAAAATGTAAAAAATTAAATTTTCTAAAAATGAAATAAATGCCTTCTAAACACCTCAAACATTCACTCTAAAACAGAAAATTTTTTTTTTCGCAATATTTTTAGAAATTTGGGCTCTTTTAGTAACTTTGCACCTGGGCTAAGCATCTTTTATGATCTTTTATTGTCTTTCAGGATTCATTCTGGGTTTTATTTTGTTTATTTGATGAAAATGAACAACAATACACACCTTGGATACATTTTTGTTTGATTTGTAACGAGTGAGATTTTCACCTAGAACCCAAAGGGGGGGGTATTGGCACTTTTCATGGAAAAATGTGAAAAATTAAATTTTCTAAAAATGAAATAAATGCCTTCTAAACACCTCAAACATTCACTCTAAAACAGAAGATTGTTGTTTTTCGCAATATTTTTAGAAATTTTGGGCTCTTTTACTATAATTAACACCTGGGCTAAGCATCTTTTATGATCTTTTATTGTCTTTCAGGATTCATTCTGGGTTTTATTTTGTTTATTTGATGAAAATGAACAACAATACACACCTGGATACATTTTTGTTTGATTTGTAACGAGTGAGATTTTCACCTAGAACCCAAAGGGGGGGGTATTGGCACTTTTCATGGAAAAATGTGAAAAATTAAATTTTCTAAAAATGAAATAAATGCCTTCTAAACACCTCAAACATTTACTCTAAAACAGAAGATTGTTGTTTTTCGCAATATTTTTAGAAATTTGGGCTCTTTTAGTAACATTAACACTTGCGCTGAAGCAACTTTTATGCTCATTTCTTGTCTTTCAGGATTAATTCTGGGTTTTATTTTGTTTATTTGATGAAAATGAATAACAATACACACCATGGAAACATTTTTGTTTGATTTGCGTCAAGTGAGATTTTCACCTAGAACCCAAAGGGGGGGTATTGGCACTTTAATGGAAAAATGTGAAAAATTAAATTTTCTAAAAATGAAATAAATGCCTTCTAAACACCTCAAACATTCACTCTAAAACAGAAGATTGTTGTTTTTCGCAATATTTTTAGAAAT
>NW_027287259.1:0-87411 GCF_022747635.1 Hetaerina americana
TCTTCTGTTTTAGAGTGAATGTTTGAGTTGTTTAGAAGGCATTTATTTCATTTTTAGAAAATTTAATTTTTCACATTTTTCCATGAAAAGTGCCAATACCCCCCCTTTGGGTTCTAGGTGAAAATCTCACTCGACACAAATCAAACAAAAATGTATCCAAGGTGTGTATTGTTGTTTTTTTCATCAAATAAACAAAATAAAACCCCCAGAATTAATCTTGAAGGACAAGAAATGAGCATAAAAGTTGCTTCAGAGAAGTGTTAATGTTACTAAAAGAGCCCAAATTTCTAAAAATATTGCGAAAAACAACAATCTTCTGTTTTAGAGTGAATGTTTGAGGTGTTTAGAAGGCATTTATTTCATTTTTGAAAATTTAATTTTTCACATTTTTCCATGAAAAGTTCCAATACCCCCCCCCTTTGGGTTCTAGGTGAAAATCTCACTCGACACAAATCAAACAAAAATGTTTCCATGGTGTGTATTGTTGTTCATTTTCATCAAATAAACAAAATAAAACCCAGAATTAATCTTGAAAGACAAAAAAAATGAGCATAGAAGTTGCTTCAGCGAAAGTGTTAATGTTACCAAAAGAGCCCAAATTTCTAAAAATATTGCGAAAAACAACAATCTTCTGTTTTAGAGTGAATGTTTGAGGTGTTTAGAAGGCATTTATTTCATTTTTAGAAAATTTAATTTTTCACATTTTTCCATGAAAAGTGCCAATACCCCCCCTTTGGGTTCTAGGTGAAAATCTCACTCGACACAAATCAAACAAAAATGTATCCAAGGTGTGTATTGTTGTTCATTTTCATCAAATAAACAAAATAAAACCCAGAATTAATCTTGAAGGACAAGAAATGAGCATAAAAGTTGCTTCAGAGAAAGTGTTAATGTTACTAAAAGAGCCCAAATTTCTAAAAATATTGCGAAAAACAACAATCTTCTGTTTTAGAGTGAATGTTTGAGGTGTTTAGAAGGCATTTATTTCATTTTTGAAAATTTAATTTTTCACATTTTTTCATGAAAAGTGCCAATACCCCCCCTTTGGGTTCTACGTGAAAATCTCACTCGACACAAATCAAACAAAAATGTATCCAAGGTGTGTATTGTTGTTCATTTTCATCAAAAAAACAAATTAAAACCCAGAATGTTTCCTGAAAGACAATAAATGATCATAAAAGATGCTTCATCCCAGGTGTTAATGTTACTAAAAGAGCCCAAATTTCTAAAACTATTGCGAAAAAGAACAATCTTCTGTTTTAGAGTGAATGTTTGAGGTGTTTAGAAGGCATTTATTTCATTTTTAGAAAATTTAATTTTTCACATTTTTCCATGAAAAGTGCCAATACCACTTTGGGTTCTAGGTGAAAATCTCACACGACACAAATCAAACAAAATGTATCCAAGGTGTGTATTGTTGTTCATTTTCATCAAATAAACAAAATAAAACCCAGAATGTATCCTGAAAGACAATAAATGATCATTAAAGATGCTTCAGCCCAGGTGTTAATGTTACTAAAAGAGCCGAAATTTCTTAAAATATTGCGAAAAACAACAATCTTCTGTTTTAGAGTGAATGTTTGAGGTGTTTAGAAGGCATTTAATTTCATTTTTAGAAATTTAATTTTTCACATTTTTCCATGAAAAGTGCCAATACCCCCCCCTTTGGGTTCTAGGTGAAAATCTCTCTTGACGCAAATCAAACAAAAATGTTTCCATGGTGTGTACTGTTGTTCATTTTCATCAAATAAACAAAATAAAACCCAGAATGAATCCTGAAAGACAAGAAATGAGCATAAAAGTTGCTTCAGCGCAAGTGTTAATGTTACTAAAAGAGCCCAAATTTCTAAAAATATTGCGAAAAACAGCAATCTTCTGTTTTAGAGTGAATGTTTGAGGTGTTTAGAAGGCATTTATTTCATTTTTAGAAAATTTAATTTTTCACATTTTTCCATGAAAAGTGCCAATACCCCCCCCTTTGGGTTCTAGGTGAAAATCTCACTCGACACAAATCAAACAAAAATGTTTCCATGGTGTGTATTGTTGTTCATTTTCATCAAATAAACAAAATAAAACCCAGAATTAATCTTGAAAGAAAAGAAATGAGCATAGAAGTTGCTTCAGCGAAAGTGTTAATGTTACTAAAAGAGCCCAAATTTCTAAAAATATTGCGAAAAACAACAATCTTCTGTTTTAGAGTGAATGTTTGAGGTGTTTAGAAGGCATTTATTTCATTTTTGAAAATTTAATTTTTCACATTTTTCCATGAAAAGTTCCAATACCCCCCCCTTTGGGTTCTAGGTGAAAATCTCACTCGACACAAATCAAACAAAAATGTTTCCATGGTGTGTATTGTTGTTCATTTTCATCAAATAAACAAAATAAAACCCAGAATTAATCTTGAAGGACAAGAAATGAGCATAAAAGTTGCTTCAGAGAAAGTGTTAATGTTACTAAAAGAGCCCAAATTTCTAAAAATATTGCGAAAAACAACAATCTTCTGTTTTAGAGTGAATGTTTGAGGTGTTTAGAAGGCATTTATTTCATTTTTGAAAATTTAATTTTTCACATTTTTCCATGAAAAGTGCCAATACCCCCCCTTTGGGTTCTAGGTGAAAATCTCACTCGATACAAATCAATCAAAAATGTTTTAATGGTGTGTATTGTTGTTCATTTTCATCAAATAAACAAAATAAAACCCAGAATGTATCCTGAAATACCATAAATGATCATAAAAGATGCTTCAGAGAAAGTGTTAATGTTACTAAAAGAGCCCAAATTTCTAAAAATATTGCGAAAAACAACAATCTTCTGTTTTAGAGTGAATGTTTGAGTTGTTTAGAAGGCATTTATTTCATTTTTAGAAAATTTAATTTTTCACATTTTTCCATGAAAAGTGCCAATACCCCCCCTTTGGGTTCTAGGTGAAAATCTCACTCGACACAAATCAAACAAAAATGTATCCAAGGTGTGTATTGTTGTTTTTTTCATCAAATAAACAAAATAAAACCCAGAATTAATCTTGAAGGACAAGAAATGAGCATAAAAGTTGCTTCAGAGAAAGTGTTAATGTTACTAAAAGAGCCCAAATTTCTAAAAATATTGCGAAAAACAACAATCTTCTGTTTTAGAGTGAATGTTTGAGGTGTTTAGAAGGCATTTATTTCATTTTTGAAAATTTAATTTTTCACATTTTTCCATGAAAAGTTCCAATACCCCCCCCTTTGGGTTCTAGGTGAAAATCTCACTCGACACAAATCAAACAAAAATGTTTCCATGGTGTGTATTGTTGTTCATTTTCATCAAATAAACAAAATAAAACCCAGAATTAATCTTGAAAGACAAAAAAAATGAGCATAGAAGTTGCTTCAGCGAAAGTGTTAATGTTACCAAAAGAGCCCAAATTTCTAAAAATATTGCGAAAAACAACAATCTTCTGTTTTAGAGTGAATGTTTGAGGTGTTTAGAAGGCATTTATTTCATTTTTAGAAAATTTAATTTTTCACATTTTTCCATGAAAAGTGCCAATACCCCCCCTTTGGGTTCTAGGTGAAAATCTCACTCGACACAAATCAAACAAAAATGTATCCAAGGTGTGTATTGTTGTTCATTTTCATCAAATAAACAAAATAAAACCCAGAATTAATCTTGAAGGACAAGAAATGAGCATAAAAGTTGCTTCAGAGAAAGTGTTAATGTTACTAAAAGAGCCCAAATTTCTAAAAATATTGCGAAAAACAACAATCTTCTGTTTTAGAGTGAATGTTTGAGGTGTTTAGAAGGCATTTATTTCATTTTTGAAAATTTAATTTTTCACATTTTTTCATGAAAAGTGCCAATACCCCCCCTTTGGGTTCTACGTGAAAATCTCACTCGACACAAATCAAACAAAAATGTATCCAAGGTGTGTATTGTTGTTCATTTTCATCAAAAAAACAAATTAAAACCCAGAATGTTTCCTGAAAGACAATAAATGATCATAAAAGATGCTTCATCCCAGGTGTTAATGTTACTAAAAGAGCCCAAATTTCTAAAACTATTGCGAAAAAGAACAATCTTCTGTTTTAGAGTGAATGTTTGAGGTGTTTAGAAGGCATTTATTTCATTTTTAGAAAATTTAATTTTTCACATTTTTCCATGAAAAGTGCCAATACCACTTTGGGTTCTAGGTGAAAATCTCACACGACACAAATCAAACAAAAATGTATCCAAGGTGTGTATTGTTGTTCATTTTCATCAAATAAACAAAATAAAACCCAGAATGTATCCTGAAAGACAATAAATGATCATTAAAGATGCTTCAGCCCAGGTGTTAATGTTACTAAAAGAGCCGAAATTTCTTAAAATATTGCGAAAAACAACAATCTTCTGTTTTAGAGTGAATGTTTGAGGTGTTTAGAAGGCATTTAATTTCATTTTTAGAAAATTTAATTTTTCACATTTTTCCATGAAAAGTGCCAATACCCCCCCCTTTGGGTTCTAGGTGAAAATCTCTCTTGACGCAAATCAAACAAAAATGTTTCCATGGTGTGTATTGTTGTTCATTTTCATCAAATAAACAAAATAAAACCCAGAATTAATCTTGAAAGAAAAGAAATGAGCATAGAAGTTGCTTCAGCGAAAGTGTTAATGTTACTAAAAGAGCCCAAATTTCTAAAAATATTGCGAAAAACAACAATCTTCTGTTTTAGAGTGAATGTTTGAGGTGTTTAGAAGGCATTTATTTCATTTTTGAAAATTTAATTTTTCACATTTTTCCATGAAAAGTTCCAATACCCCCCCCTTTGGGTTCTAGGTGAAAATCTCACTCGACACAAATCAAACAAAAATGTTTCCATGGTGTGTATTGTTGTTCATTTTCATCAAATAAACAAAATAAAACCCAGAATTAATCTTGAAAGACAAAAAAAATGAGCATAGAAGTTGCTTCAGCGAAAGTGTTAATGTTACCAAAAGAGCCCAAATTTCTAAAAATATTGCGAAAAACAACAATCTTCTGTTTTAGAGTGAATGTTTGAGGTGTTTAGAAGGCATTTATTTCATTTTTGAAAATTTAATTTTTCACATTTTTTCATGAAAAGTGCCAATACCCCCTCTTTGGGTTCTACGTGAAAATCTCACTCGACACAAATCAAACAAAAATGTATCCAAGGTGTGTATTGTTGTTCATTTTCATCAAAAAAACAAATTAAAACCCAGAATGTTTCCTGAAAGACAATAAATGATCATAAAAGATGCTTCATCCCAGGTGTTAATGTTACTAAAAGAGCCCAAATTTCTAAAACTATTGCGAAAAAGAACAATCTTCTGTTTTAGAGTGAATGTTTGAGGTGTTTAGAAGGCATTTATTTCATTTTTAGAAAATTTAATTTTTCACATTTTTCCATGAAAAGTGCCAATACCCCCCCCTTTGGGTTCTAGGTGAAAATCTCTCTTGACGCAAATCAAACAAAAATGTATCCAAGGTGTGTACTGTTGTTCATTTTCATCAAATAAACAAAATAAAACCCAGAATGAATCCTGAAAGACAAGAAATGAGCATAAAAGTTGCTTCAGCGCAAGTGTTAATGTTACTAAAAGAGCCCAAATTTCTAAAAATATTGCGAAAAACAGCAATCTTCTGTTTTAGAGTGAATGTTTGAGGTGGTTAGAAGGCATTTATTTCATTTTTAGAAAATTTAATTTTTCACATTTTTCCATGAAAAGTGCCAATACCCCCCCCTTTGGGTTCTAGGTGAAAATCTCACTCGACACAAATCAAACAAAAATGTTTCCATGGTGTGTATTGTTGTTCATTTTCATCAAATAAACAAAATAAAACCCAGAATTAATCTTGAAAGAAAAGAAATGAGCATAGAAGTTGCTTCAGCGAAAGTGTTAATGTTACTAAAAGAGCCCAAATTTCTAAAAATATTGCGAAAAACAACAATCTTCTGTTTTAGAGTGAATGTTTGAGGTGTTTAGAAGGCATTTATTTCATTTTTAGAAAATTTAATTTTTCACATTTCTCCATGAAAAGTGCCCATACCCCCCCTTTGGGTTCTAGGTGAAAATCTCACTCGACACAAATCAAACAAAAATGTATCCAAGGTGTGTATTGTTGTTCATTTTCATCAAATAAACAAAATAAAACCCAGAATGAATCCTGAAAGACAATAAAAGATCATAAAAGATGCTTCAGCCCAGGTGTTAATGTTACTATAAGAGCCCAAATTTCTAAAAATATTGCGAAAAACAACAATCTTCTGTTTTAGAGTGAATGTTTGAGGTGTTTAGAAGGCATTTATTTCATTTTTAGAAAATTTAATTTTTCACATTTTTCCATGAAAAGTTCCAATACCCCCCCCTTTGGGTTCTAGGTGAAAATCTCACTCGACACAAATCAAACAAAAATGTTTCCATGGTGTGTATTGTTGTTCATTTTCATCAAATAAACAAAATAAAACCCAGAATTAATCTTGAAAGACAAAAAAAATGAGCATAGAAGTTGCTTCAGCGAAAGTGTTAATGTTACCAAAAGAGCCCAAATTTCTAAAAATATTGCGAAAAACAACAATCTTCTGTTTTAGAGTGAATGTTTGAGGTGTTTAGAAGGCATTTATTTCATTTTTAGAAAATTTAATTTTTCACATTTTTCCATGAAAAGTGCCAATACCCCCCCCTTTGGGTTCTAGGTGAAAATCTCACTCGACACAAATCAAACAAAAATGTATCCAAGGTGTGTATTGTTGTTCATTTTCATCAAATAAACAAAATAAAACCCAGAATGTATCCTGAAATACAATAAATGATCATAAAAGATGCTTCAGAGAAAGTGTTAATGTTACTAAAAGAGCCCAAATTTCTAAAAATATTACGAAAAACAACAATCTTCTATTTTAGAGTGAATGTTTGAGGTGTTTAGAAGGCATTTATTTCATTTTTAGAAAATTTAATTTTTCACATTTTTCCATGAAAAGTGCCAATACCCCCCCCTTTGGGTTCTAGGTGAAAATCTCACTCTTCACAAATCAAACAAAAATGTATCCAAGGTGTGTATTGTTGTTCATTTTCATCAAATAAACAAAATAAAACCCAGAATGAATCCTGAAAGACAATAAAAGATCATAAAAGATGCTTCAGCCCAGGTGTTAATGTTACAATAAGAGCCCAAATTTCTAAAAATATCGCGAAAAACAACAATCTTCTGTTTAAGAGTGAATGTTTGAGGTGTTTAGAAGGCATTTATTTCATTTTTAGAAAATTTAATTTTTCACATTTTTCCATGAAAAGTGCCAATACCCCCCCCTTTGGGTTCTAGGTGAAAATCTCAATCGACACAAATCAAACAAAAATGTTTCCATGGTGTGTATTGTTGTTCATTTTCATCAAATAAACAAAATAAAACCCAGAATTAATCTTGAAAGACAAAAAAAATGAGCATAGAAGTTGCTTCAGCGAAAGTTTTAATGTTACCAAAAGAGCCCAAATTTCTAAAAATATTGCGAAAAACAACAATCTTCTGTTTTAGAGTGAATGTTTGAGGTGTTTAGAAGGCATTTATTTCATTTTTAGAAAATTTAATTTTTCACATTTTTCCATGAAAAGTGCCAATACCCCCCCTTTGGGTTCTAGGTGAAAATCTCACTCGACACAAATCAAACAAAAATGTATCCAAGGTGTGTATTGTTGTTCATTTTCATCAAATAAACAAAATAAAACCCAGAATTAATCTTTAAGGACAAGAAATGAGCATAAAAGTTGCTTCAGAGAAAGTGTTAATGTTACTAAAAGAGCCCAAATTTCTAAAAATATTGCGAAAAACAACAATCTTCTGTTTTAGAGTGAATGTTTGAGGTGTTTAGAAGGCATTTATTTCATTTTTGAAAATTTAATTTTTCACATTTTTCCATGAAAAGTGCCAATACCCCCCCTTTGGGTTCTACGTGAAAATCTCACTCGACACAAATCAAACAAAAATGTATCCAAGGTGTGTATTGTTGTTCATTTTCATCAAATAAACAAAATAAAACCCAGAATTAATCTTGAAAGACAAGAAATGAGCATAGAAGTTGCTTCAGCGAAAGTGTTAATGTTACCAAAAAAGCCCAAATTTCTAAAAATATTGCGAAAAACAACAATCTTCTGTTTTAGAGTGAATGTTTGAGGTGTTTAGAAGGCATTTATTTCATTTTTAGAAAATTTAATTTTTCACATTTTTCCATGAAAAGTGCCAATACCCCCCCCTTTGGGTTCTAGGTGAAAATCTCACTCTTCACAAATCAAACCAAAATGTATCCAAGGTGTGTATTGTTGTTCATTTTCATCAAATAAACAAAATAAAACCCAGAATGAATCCTGAAAGACAATAAAAGATCATAAAAGATGCTTCAGCCCAAGTGTTAATGTTACAATAAGAGCCCAAATTTCTAAAAATATTGCGAAAAACAACAATCTTCTGTTTAAGAGTGAATGTTTGAGGTGTTTAGAAGGCATTAATTTCATTTTTAGAAAATTTAATTTTTCACATTTTTCCATGAAAAGTTCCAATACCCCCCCCTTTGGGTTCTAGGTGAAAATCTCACTCGACACAAATCAAACAAAAATGTTTCCATCGTGTGTATTGTTGTTCATTTTCATCAAATAAACAAAATAAAACCAAGAATTAATCTTGAAAGACAAAAAAAATGAGCATAGAAGTTGCTTCAGCGAAAGTGTTAATGTTACCAAAAGAGCCCAAATTTCTAAAAATATTGCGAAAAACAACAATCTTCTGTTTTAGAGTGAATGTTTGAGGTGTTTAGAAGGCATTTATTTCATTTTTAGAAAATTTAATTTTTCACATTTTTCCATGAAAAGTGCCAATACCCCCCCCTTTGGGTTCTAGGTGAAAATCTCACTCGACACAAATCAAACAAAAATGTATCCAAGGTGTGTATTGTTGTTCATTTTCATCAAATAAACAAAATAAAACCCAGAATGTATCCTGAAATACAATAAATGATCATAAAAGATGCTTCAGAGAAAGTGTTAATGTTACTAAAAGAGCCCAAATTTCTAAGAATATTGCGAAAAACAACAATCTTCTGTTTTAGAGTGAATGTTTGAGGTGTTTAGAAGGCATTTATTTCATTTTTAGAAAATTTAATTTTTCACATTTTTCCATGAAAAGTGCCAATACCCCCCCTTTGGGTTCTAGGTGAAAATCTCACTTGACGCAAATCAAACAAAAATGTTTCCATGGTGTGTATTGTTGTACATTTTCATCAAATAAACAAAATAAAACCCAGAATGTATCCTGAAATACAATAAATGATCATAAAAGATGCTTCAGAGAAAGTGTTAATGTTACTAAAAGAGCCCAAATTTCTAAAAATATTGCGAAAAACAACAATCTTCTATTTTAGAGTGAATGTTTGAGGTGTTTAGAAGGCATTTATTTCATTTTTAGAAAATTTAATTTTTCACATTTTTCCATGAAAAGTGCCAATACCCCCCCCTTTGGGTTCTAGGTGAAAATCTCACTCTTCACAAATCAAACAAAAATGTATCCAAGGTGTGTATTGTTGTTCATTTTCATCAAATAAACAAAATAAAACCCAGAATGAATCCTGAAAGACAATAAAAGATCATAAAAGATGCTTCAGCCCAGGTGTTAATGTTACAATAAGAGCCCAAATTTCTAAAAATATTGCGAAAAACAACAATCTTCTGTTTAAGAGTGAATGTTTGAGGTGTTTAGAAGGCATTTATTTCATTTTTAGAAAATTTAATTTTTCACATTTTTCCATGAAAAGTGCCAATACCCCCCCCTTTGGGTTCTAGGTGAAAATCTCACTCGACACAAATCAAACAAAAATGTTTCCATGGTGTGTATTGTTGTTCATTTTCATCAAATAAACAAAATAAAACCCAGAATTAATCTTGAAAGACAAAAAAAATGAGCATAGAAGTTGCTTCAGCGAAAGTGTTAATGTTACCAAAAGAGCCCAAATTTCTAAAAATATTGCGAAAAACAACAATCTTCTGTTTTAGAGTGAATGTTTGAGGTGTTTAGAAGGCATTTATTTCATTTTTAGAAAATTTAATTTTTCACATTTTTCCATGAAAAGTGCCAATACCCCCCCTTTGGGTTCTAGGTGAAAATCTCACTCGACACAAATCAAACAAAAATGTATCCAAGGTGTGTATTGTTGTTCATTTTCATCAAATAAACAAAATAAAACCCAGAATTAATCTTGAAGGACAAGAAATGAGCATAAAAGTTGCTTCAGAGAAAGTGTTAATGTTACTAAAAGAGCCCAAATTTCTAAAAATATTGCGAAAAACAACAATCTTCTGTTTTAGAGTGAATGTTTGAGGTGTTTAGAAGGCATTTATTTCATTTTTGAAAATTTAATTTTTCACATTTTTCCATGAAAAGTGCCAATACGTGAAAATCTCACTCGACACAAATCAAACAAAAATGTATCCAAGGTGTGTATTGTTGTTCATTTTCATCAAATAAACAAAATAAAACCCAGAATTAATCTTGAAAGACAAGAAATGAGCATAGAAGTTGCTTCAGCGAAAGTGTTAATGTTACCAAAAAAGCCCAAATTTCTAAAAATATTGCGAAAAACAACAATCTTCTGTTTTAGAGTGAATGTTTGAGGTGTTTAGAAGGCATTTATTTCATTTTTAGAAAATTTAATTTTTCACATTTTTCCATGAAAAGTGCCAATACCCCCCCCTTTCGGTTCTAGGTGAAAATCTCACTCGACACAAATCAAACCAAAATGTATCCAAGGTGTGTATTGTTGTTCATTTTCATCAAATAAACAAAAAACAACCCAGAATGAATCCTGAAGGACAATAAAAGATCATAAAAGATGCTTCAGCCCAGGAGTTAATGTTACTATAAGAGCCCAAATTTCTAAAAATATTGCGAAAAACAACAATCTTCTGTTTTAGAGTGAATGTTTGAGGTGTTTAGAAGGCATTTATTTCATTTTTAGAAAATTTAATTTTTCACATTTTTCCATGAAAAGTGCCAATACCCCCCCTTTGGGTTCTAGGTGAAAATCTCACTCGACACAAATCAAACAAAAATGTTTCCATGGTGTGTATTGTTGTTCATTTTCATCAAATAAACAAAATAAAACCCAGAATTAATCTTGAAAGAAAAGAAATGAGCATAGAAGTTGCTTCAGCGAAAGTGTTAATGTTACTAAAAGAGCCCAAATTTCTAAAAATATTGCGAAAAACAACAATCTTCTGTTTTAGAGTGAATGTTTGAGGTGTTTAGAAGGCATTTATTTCATTTTTAGAAAATTTAATTTTTCACATTTCTCCATGAAAAGTGCCAATACCCCCCCTTTGGGTTCTAGGTGAAAATCTCACTCGACGCAAATCAAACAAAAATGTATCCAAGGTGTGTATTGTTGTTCATTTTCATCAAATAAACAAAATAAAACCCAGAATGAATCCTGAAAGACAATAAAAGATCATAAAAGATGCTTCAGCCCAGGTGTTAATGTTACTATTAGAGCCCAAATTTCTAAAAATATTGCGAAAAACAACAATCTTCTGTTTTAGAGTGAATGTTTGAGGTGTTTAGAAGGCATTTATTTCATTTTTAGAAAATTTAATTTTTCACATTTTTCCATGAAAAGTGCCAATACCCCACCCTTTGGGTTCTAGGTGAAAATCTCACTTGACGCAAATCAAACAAAAATGTATCCAAGGTGTGTATTGTTGTTCATTTTCATCAAATAAACAAAATAAAACCCAGAATGTATCCTGAAATACAATAAATGATCATAAAAGATGCTTCAGAGAAAGTGTTAATGTTACTAAAAGAGCCCAAATTTCTAAAAATATTGCGAAAAACAACAATCTTCTGTTTTAGAGTGAATGTTTGAGTTGTTTAGAAGGCATTTATTTCATTTTTAGAAAATTTAATTTTTCACATTTTTCCATGAAAAGTGCCAATACCCCCCCCTTTGGGTTCTAGGTGAAAATCTCACTCGACACAAATCAAACAAAAATGTATCCAAGGTGTGTATTGTTGTTTTTTTCATCAAATAAACAAAATAAAACCCAGAATTAATCTTGAAGGACAAGAAATGAGCATAAAAGTTGCTTCAGAGAAAGTGTTAATGTTACTAAAAGAGCCCAAATTTCTAAAAATATTGCGAAAAACAACAATCTTCTGTTTTAGAGTGAATGTTTGAGGTGTTTAGAAGGCATTTATTTCATTTTTGAAAATTTAATTTTTCACATTTTTCCATGAAAAGTTCCAATACCCCCCCCTTTGGGTTCTAGGTGAAAATCTCACTCGACACAAATCAAACAAAAATGTATCCAAGGTGTGTATTGTTGTTCATTTTCATCAAATAAACAAAATAAAACCCAGAATTAATCTTGAAAGACAAAAAAAATGAGCATAGAAGTTGCTTCAACGAAAGTGTTAATGTTACCAAAAGAGCCCAAATTTCTAAAAATATTGCGAAAAACAACAATCTTCTGTTTTAGAGTGAATGTTTGAGGTGTTTAGAAGGCATTTATTTCATTTTTAGAAAATTTAATTTTTCACATTTTTCCATGAAAAGTGCCAATACCGCCCCTTTGGGTTCTAGGTGAAAATCTCACTCGACACAAATCAAACAAAAATGTATCCAAGGTGTGTATTGTTGTTCATTTTCATCAAATAAACAAAATAAAACCCAGAATTAATCTTGAAGGACAAGAAATGAGCATAAAAGTTGCTTCAGAGAAAGTGTTAATGTTACTAAAAGAGCCCAAATTTCTAAAAATATTGCGAAAAAC
Source organism: Hetaerina americana (assembly GCF_022747635.1). Classification (NCBI taxonomy): domain Eukaryota; kingdom Metazoa; phylum Arthropoda; class Insecta; order Odonata; family Calopterygidae; genus Hetaerina; species Hetaerina americana. The sequence goes on from NW_027287259.1 coordinate 12,790, forward strand.
AACAATCTTCTGTTTTAAAGTGAATGTTTGAGGTGTTTAGAAGGCATTTATTTCATTTTTGAAAATTTAATTTTTCACATTTTTCCATGAAAAGTGCCAATACCCCCCCTTTGGGTTCTAGGTGAAAATCTCACTCGATACAAATCAATCAAAAATGTTTTAATGGTGTGTATTGTTGTTCATTTTCATCAAATAAACAAAATAAAACCCAGAATGTATCCTGAAATACCATAAATGATCATAAAAGATGCTTCAGAGAAAGTGTTAATGTTACTAAAAGAGCCCAAATTTCTAAAAATATTGCGAAAAACAACAATCTTCTGTTTTAGAGTGAATGTTTGAGTTGTTTAGAAGGCATTTATTTCATTTTTAGAAAATTTAATTTTTCACATTTTTCCATGAAAAGTGCCAATACCCCCCCCTTTGGGTTCTAGGTGAAAATCTCACTCGACACAAATCAAACAAAAATGTATCCAAGGTGTGTATTGTTGTTTTTTTCATCAAATAAACAAAATAAAACCCAGAATTAATCTTGAAGGACAAGAAATGAGCATAAAAGTTGCTTCAGAGAAAGTGTTAATGTTACTAAAAGAGCCCAAATTTCTAAAAATATTGCGAAAAACAACAATCTTCTGTTTTAGAGTGAATGTTTGAGGTGTTTAGAAGGCATTTATTTCATTTTTGAAAATTTAATTTTTCACATTTTTCCATGAAAAGTTCCAATACCCCCCCCTTTGGGTTCTAGGTGAAAATCTCACTCGACACAAATCAAACAAAAATGTTTCCATGGTGTGTATTGTTGTTCATTTTCATCAAATAAACAAAATAAAACCCAGAATTAATCTTGAAAGACAAAAAAAATGAGCATAGAAGTTGCTTCAGCGAAAGTGTTAATGTTACCAAAAGAGCCCAAATTTCTAAAAATATTGCGAAAAACAACAATCTTCTGTTTTAGAGTGAATGTTTGAGGTGTTTAGAAGGCATTTATTTCATTTTTAGAAAATTTAATTTTTCACATTTTTCCATGAAAAGTGCCAATACCCCCCCTTTGGGTTCTAGGTGAAAATCTCACTCGACACAAATCAAACAAAAATGTATCCAAGGTGTGTATTGTTGTTCATTTTCATCAAATAAACAAAATAAAACCCAGAATTAATCTTGAAGGACAAGAAATGAGCATAAAAGTTGCTTCAGAGAAAGTGTTAATGTTACTAAAAGAGCCCAAATTTCTAAAAATATTGCGAAAAACAACAATCTTCTGTTTTAGAGTGAATGTTTGAGGTGTTTAGAAGGCATTTATTTCATTTTTGAAAATTTAATTTTTCACATTTTTTCATGAAAAGTGCCAATACCCCCCCTTTGGGTTCTACGTGAAAATCTCACTCGACACAAATCAAACAAAAATGTATCCAAGGTGTGTATTGTTGTTCATTTTCATCAAAAAAACAAATTAAAACCCAGAATGTTTCCTGAAAGACAATAAATGATCATAAAAGATGCTTCATCCCAGGTGTTAATGTTACTAAAAGAGCCCAAATTTCTAAAACTATTGCGAAAAAGAACAATCTTCTGTTTTAGAGTGAATGTTTGAGGTGTTTAGAAGGCATTTATTTCATTTTTAGAAAATTTAATTTTTCACATTTTTCCATGAAAAGTGCCAATACCACTTTGGGTTCTAGGTGAAAATCTCACACGACACAAATCAAACAAAAATGTATCCAAGGTGTGTATTGTTGTTCATTTTCATCAAATAAACAAAATAAAACCCAGAATGTATCCTGAAAGACAATAAATGATCATTAAAGATGCTTCAGCCCAGGTGTTAATGTTACTAAAAGAGCCGAAATTTCTTAAAATATTGCGAAAAACAACAATCTTCTGTTTTAGAGTGAATGTTTGAGGTGTTTAGAAGGCATTTAATTTCATTTTTAGAAAATTTAATTTTTCACATTTTTCCATGAAAAGTGCCAATACCCCCCCCTTTGGGTTCTAGGTGAAAATCTCTCTTGACGCAAATCAAACAAAAATGTTTCCATGGTGTGTACTGTTGTTCATTTTCATCAAATAAACAAAATAAAACCCAGAATGAATCCTGAAAGACAAGAAATGAGCATAAAAGTTGCTTCAGCGCAAGTGTTAATGTTACTAAAAGAGCCCAAATTTCTAAAAATATTGCGAAAAACAGCAATCTTCTGTTTTAGAGTGAATGTTTGAGGTGTTTAGAAGGCATTTATTTCATTTTTAGAAAATTTAATTTTTCACATTTTTCCATGAAAAGTGCCAATACCCCCCCCTTTGGGTTCTAGGTGAAAATCTCACTCGACACAAATCAAACAAAAATGTTTCCATGGTGTGTATTGTTGTTCATTTTCATCAAATAAACAAAATAAAACCCAGAATTAATCTTGAAAGAAAAGAAATGAGCATAGAAGTTGCTTCAGCGAAAGTGTTAATGTTACTAAAAGAGCCCAAATTTCTAAAAATATTGCGAAAAACAACAATCTTCTGTTTTAGAGTGAATGTTTGAGGTGTTTAGAAGGCATTTATTTCATTTTTGAAAATTTAATTTTTCACATTTTTCCATGAAAAGTTCCAATACCCCCCCCTTTGGGTTCTAGGTGAAAATCTCACTCGACACAAATCAAACAAAAATGTTTCCATGGTGTGTATTGTTGTTCATTTTCATCAAATAAACAAAATAAAACCCAGAATTAATCTTGAAGGACAAGAAATGAGCATAAAAGTTGCTTCAGAGAAAGTGTTAATGTTACTAAAAGAGCCCAAATTTCTAAAAATATTGCGAAAAACAACAATCTTCTGTTTTAGAGTGAATGTTTGAGGTGTTTAGAAGGCATTTATTTCATTTTTGAAAATTTAATTTTTCACATTTTTCCATGAAAAGTGCCAATACCCCCCCTTTGGGTTCTAGGTGAAAATCTCACTCGATACAAATCAATCAAAAATGTTTTAATGGTGTGTATTGTTGTTCATTTTCATCAAATAAACAAAATAAAACCCAGAATGTATCCTGAAATACCATAAATGATCATAAAAGATGCTTCAGAGAAAGTGTTAATGTTACTAAAAGAGCCCAAATTTCTAAAAATATTGCGAAAAACAACAATCTTCTGTTTTAGAGTGAATGTTTGAGTTGTTTAGAAGGCATTTATTTCATTTTTAGAAAATTTAATTTTTCACATTTTTCCATGAAAAGTGCCAATACCCCCCCTTTGGGTTCTAGGTGAAAATCTCACTCGACACAAATCAAACAAAAATGTATCCAAGGTGTGTATTGTTGTTTTTTTCATCAAATAAACAAAATAAAACCCAGAATTAATCTTGAAGGACAAGAAATGAGCATAAAAGTTGCTTCAGAGAAAGTGTTAATGTTACTAAAAGAGCCCAAATTTCTAAAAATATTGCGAAAAACAACAATCTTCTGTTTTAGAGTGAATGTTTGAGGTGTTTAGAAGGCATTTATTTCATTTTTGAAAATTTAATTTTTCACATTTTTCCATGAAAAGTTCCAATACCCCCCCCTTTGGGTTCTAGGTGAAAATCTCACTCGACACAAATCAAACAAAAATGTTTCCATGGTGTGTATTGTTGTTCATTTTCATCAAATAAACAAAATAAAACCCAGAATTAATCTTGAAAGACAAAAAAAATGAGCATAGAAGTTGCTTCAGCGAAAGTGTTAATGTTACCAAAAGAGCCCAAATTTCTAAAAATATTGCGAAAAACAACAATCTTCTGTTTTAGAGTGAATGTTTGAGGTGTTTAGAAGGCATTTATTTCATTTTTAGAAAATTTAATTTTTCACATTTTTCCATGAAAAGTGCCAATACCCCCCCTTTGGGTTCTAGGTGAAAATCTCACTCGACACAAATCAAACAAAAATGTATCCAAGGTGTGTATTGTTGTTCATTTTCATCAAATAAACAAAATAAAACCCAGAATTAATCTTGAAGGACAAGAAATGAGCATAAAAGTTGCTTCAGAGAAAGTGTTAATGTTACTAAAAGAGCCCAAATTTCTAAAAATATTGCGAAAAACAACAATCTTCTGTTTTAGAGTGAATGTTTGAGGTGTTTAGAAGGCATTTATTTCATTTTTGAAAATTTAATTTTTCACATTTTTTCATGAAAAGTGCCAATACCCCCCCTTTGGGTTCTACGTGAAAATCTCACTCGACACAAATCAAACAAAAATGTATCCAAGGTGTGTATTGTTGTTCATTTTCATCAAAAAAACAAATTAAAACCCAGAATGTTTCCTGAAAGACAATAAATGATCATAAAAGATGCTTCATCCCAGGTGTTAATGTTACTAAAAGAGCCCAAATTTCTAAAACTATTGCGAAAAAGAACAATCTTCTGTTTTAGAGTGAATGTTTGAGGTGTTTAGAAGGCATTTATTTCATTTTTAGAAAATTTAATTTTTCACATTTTTCCATGAAAAGTGCCAATACCACTTTGGGTTCTAGGTGAAAATCTCACACGACACAAATCAAACAAAAATGTATCCAAGGTGTGTATTGTTGTTCATTTTCATCAAATAAACAAAATAAAACCCAGAATGTATCCTGAAAGACAATAAATGATCATTAAAGATGCTTCAGCCCAGGTGTTAATGTTACTAAAAGAGCCGAAATTTCTTAAAATATTGCGAAAAACAACAATCTTCTGTTTTAGAGTGAATGTTTGAGGTGTTTAGAAGGCATTTAATTTCATTTTTAGAAAATTTAATTTTTCACATTTTTCCATGAAAAGTGCCAATACCCCCCCCTTTGGGTTCTAGGTGAAAATCTCTCTTGACGCAAATCAAACAAAAATGTTTCCATGGTGTGTATTGTTGTTCATTTTCATCAAATAAACAAAATAAAACCCAGAATTAATCTTGAAAGAAAAGAAATGAGCATAGAAGTTGCTTCAGCGAAAGTGTTAATGTTACTAAAAGAGCCCAAATTTCTAAAAATATTGCGAAAAACAACAATCTTCTGTTTTAGAGTGAATGTTTGAGGTGTTTAGAAGGCATTTATTTCATTTTTGAAAATTTAATTTTTCACATTTTTCCATGAAAAGTTCCAATACCCCCCCCTTTGGGTTCTAGGTGAAAATCTCACTCGACACAAATCAAACAAAAATGTTTCCATGGTGTGTATTGTTGTTCATTTTCATCAAATAAACAAAATAAAACCCAGAATTAATCTTGAAAGACAAAAAAAATGAGCATAGAAGTTGCTTCAGCGAAAGTGTTAATGTTACCAAAAGAGCCCAAATTTCTAAAAATATTGCGAAAAACAACAATCTTCTGTTTTAGAGTGAATGTTTGAGGTGTTTAGAAGGCATTTATTTCATTTTTGAAAATTTAATTTTTCACATTTTTTCATGAAAAGTGCCAATACCCCCTCTTTGGGTTCTACGTGAAAATCTCACTCGACACAAATCAAACAAAAATGTATCCAAGGTGTGTATTGTTGTTCATTTTCATCAAAAAAACAAATTAAAACCCAGAATGTTTCCTGAAAGACAATAAATGATCATAAAAGATGCTTCATCCCAGGTGTTAATGTTACTAAAAGAGCCCAAATTTCTAAAACTATTGCGAAAAAGAACAATCTTCTGTTTTAGAGTGAATGTTTGAGGTGTTTAGAAGGCATTTATTTCATTTTTAGAAAATTTAATTTTTCACATTTTTCCATGAAAAGTGCCAATACCCCCCCCTTTGGGTTCTAGGTGAAAATCTCTCTTGACGCAAATCAAACAAAAATGTATCCAAGGTGTGTACTGTTGTTCATTTTCATCAAATAAACAAAATAAAACCCAGAATGAATCCTGAAAGACAAGAAATGAGCATAAAAGTTGCTTCAGCGCAAGTGTTAATGTTACTAAAAGAGCCCAAATTTCTAAAAATATTGCGAAAAACAGCAATCTTCTGTTTTAGAGTGAATGTTTGAGGTGGTTAGAAGGCATTTATTTCATTTTTAGAAAATTTAATTTTTCACATTTTTCCATGAAAAGTGCCAATACCCCCCCCTTTGGGTTCTAGGTGAAAATCTCACTCGACACAAATCAAACAAAAATGTTTCCATGGTGTGTATTGTTGTTCATTTTCATCAAATAAACAAAATAAAACCCAGAATTAATCTTGAAAGAAAAGAAATGAGCATAGAAGTTGCTTCAGCGAAAGTGTTAATGTTACTAAAAGAGCCCAAATTTCTAAAAATATTGCGAAAAACAACAATCTTCTGTTTTAGAGTGAATGTTTGAGGTGTTTAGAAGGCATTTATTTCATTTTTAGAAAATTTAATTTTTCACATTTCTCCATGAAAAGTGCCCATACCCCCCCTTTGGGTTCTAGGTGAAAATCTCACTCGACACAAATCAAACAAAAATGTATCCAAGGTGTGTATTGTTGTTCATTTTCATCAAATAAACAAAATAAAACCCAGAATGAATCCTGAAAGACAATAAAAGATCATAAAAGATGCTTCAGCCCAGGTGTTAATGTTACTATAAGAGCCCAAATTTCTAAAAATATTGCGAAAAACAACAATCTTCTGTTTTAGAGTGAATGTTTGAGGTGTTTAGAAGGCATTTATTTCATTTTTGAAAATTTAATTTTTCACATTTTTCCATGAAAAGTTCCAATACCCCCCCCTTTGGGTTCTAGGTGAAAATCTCACTCGACACAAATCAAACAAAAATGTTTCCATGGTGTGTATTGTTGTTCATTTTCATCAAATAAACAAAATAAAACCCAGAATTAATCTTGAAAGACAAAAAAAATGAGCATAGAAGTTGCTTCAGCGAAAGTGTTAATGTTACCAAAAGAGCCCAAATTTCTAAAAATATTGCGAAAAACAACAATCTTCTGTTTTAGAGTGAATGTTTGAGGTGTTTAGAAGGCATTTATTTCATTTTTAGAAAATTTAATTTTTCACATTTTTCCATGAAAAGTGCCAATACCCCCCCTTTGGGTTCTAGGTGAAAATCTCACTCGACACAAATCAAACAAAAATGTATCCAAGGTGTGTATTGTTGTTCATTTTCATCAAATAAACAAAATAAAACCCAGAATCAATCTTGAAGGACAAGAAATGAGCATAAAAGTTGCTTCAGAGAAAGTGTTAATGTTACTAAAAGAGCCCAAATTTCTAAAAATATTGCGAAAAACAACAATCTTCTGTTTTAGAGTGAATGTTTGAGGTGTTTAGAAGGCATTTATTTCATTTTTGAAAATTTAATTTTTCACATTTTTTCATGAAAAGTGCCAATACCCCCTCTTTGGGTTCTACGTGAAAATCTCACTCGACACAAATCAAACAAAAATGTATCCAAGGTGTGTATTGTTGTTCATTTTCATCAAAAAAACAAATTAAAACCCAGAATGTTTCCTGAAAGACAATAAATGATCATAAAAGATGCTTCATCCCAGGTGTTAATGTTACTAAAAGAACCCAAATTTCTAAAACTATTGCGAAAAAGAACAATCTTCTGTTTTAGAGTGAATGTTTGAGGTGTTTAGAAGGCATTTATTTCATTTTTAGAAAATTTAATTTTTCACATTTTTCCATGAAAAGTGCCAATACACCCCCACTTTGGGTTCTAGGTGAAAATCTCACACGACACAAATCAAACAAAAATGTATCCAAGGTGTGTATTGTTGTTCATTTTCATCAAATAAACAAAATAAAACCCAGAATGTATCCTGAAAGACAATAAATGATCATTAAAGATGCTTCAGCCCAGGTGTTAATGTTACTAAAAGAGCCGAAATTTCTTAAAATATTGCGAAAAACAACAACCTTCTGTTTTAGAGTGAATGTTTGAGGTGTTTAGAAGGCATTTAATTTCATTTTTAGAAAATTTAATTTTTCACATTTTTCCATGAAAAGTGCCAATACCCCCCCCTTTGGGTTCTAAGTGACAATCTCTCTTGACGCAAATCAAACAAAAATGTTTCCATGGTGTGTACTGTTGTTCATTTTCATCAAATAAACAAAATAAAACCCAGAATGAATCCTGAAAGACAAGAAATGAGCATAAAAGTTGCTTCAGCGCAAGTGTTAATGTTACTAAAAGAGCCCAAATTTCTAAAAATATTGCGAAAAACAGCAATCTTCTGTTTTAGAGTGAATGTTTGAGGTGTTTAGAAGGCATTTATTTCATTTTTAGAAAATTTAATTTTTCACATTTTTCCATGAAAAGTGCCAATACCCCCCCCTTTGGGTTCTAGGTGAAAATCTCACTCGACACAAATCAAACAAAAATGTTTCCATGGTGTGTATTGTTGTTCATTTTCATCAAATAAACAAAATAAAACCCAGAATTAATCTTGAAAGAAAAGAAATGAGCATAGAAGTTGCTTCAGCGAAAGTGTTAATGTTACTAAAAGAGCCCAAATTTCTAAAAATATTGCGAAAAACAACAATCTTCTGTTTTAGAGTGAATGTTTGAGGTGTTTAGAAGGCATTTATTTCATTTTTAGAAAATTTAATTTTTCACATTTCTCCATGAAAAGTGCCCATACCCCCCCTTTGGGTTCTAGGTGAAAATCTCACTCGACACAAATCAAACAAAAATGTATCCAAGGTGTGTATTGTTGTTCATTTTCATCAAATAAACAAAATAAAACCCAGAATGAATCCTGAAAGACAATAAAAGATCATAAAAGATGCTTCAGCCCAGGTGTTAATGTTACTATAAGAGCCCAAATTTCTAAAAATATTGCGAAAAACAACAATCTTCTGTTTTAGAGTGAATGTTTGAGGTGTTTAGAAGGCATTTATTTCATTTTTAGAAAATTTAATTTTTCACATTTTTCCATGAAAAGTGCCAATACCCCGCCCTTTGGGTTCTAGGTGAAAATCTCACTTGACGCAAATCAAACAAAAATGTTTCCATGGTGTGTATTGTTGTACATTTTCATCAAATAAACAAAAAAAAACCCAGAATGTATCCTGAAATACAATAAATGATCATAAAAGATGCTTCAGAGAAAGTGTTAATGTTACTAAAAGAGCCCAAATTTCTAAAAATATTGCGAAAAACAACAATCTTCTGTTTTAGAGTGAATGTTTGAGGTGTTTAGAAGGCATTTATTTCATTTTTAGAAAATTTAATTTTTCACATTTTTCCATGAAAAGTGCCAATACCCCCCCTTTGGGTTCTAGGTGAAAATCTCACTCGTCACAAATCAAACAAAAATGTATCCAAGGTGTGTATTGTTGTTCATTTTCATCAAATAAACAAAATAAAACCCAGAATTAATCCTGAAAGACAATAAAAGATCATAAAAGATGATTCAGCCCAGGTGTTAATGTTACTATAAGAGCCCAAATTTCTAAAAATATTACGAAAAACAACATTTTTCTGTTTTAGAGTGAATGTTTGAGGTGTTTAGAAGGCATTTCAATCATTTTTAGAAAATTTAATTTTTCACATTTTTCCATGAAAAGTGCCAATACCCCCCCCTTTGGGTTCTAGGTGAAAATCTCACTCGACACAAATCAAACAAAAATGTATCCAAGGTGTGTATTGTTGTTCATTTTCATCAAATAAACAAAATAAAACCCAGAATGTATCCTGAAATACAATAAATGATCATAAAAGATGCTTCAGAGAAAGTGTTAATGTTACTAAAAGAGCCCAAATTTCTAAAAATATTGCGAAAAACAACAATCTTCTGTTTTAGAGTGAATGTTTGAGTTGTTTAGAAGGCATTTATTTCATTTTTAGAAAATTTAATTTTTCACATTTTTCCATGAAAAGTGCCAATACCCCCCCCTTTGGGTTCTAGGTGAAAATCTCACTCAACACAAATCAAACAAAAATGTATCCAAGGTGTGTATTGTTGTTTTTTTCATCAAATAAACAAAATTAAACCCAGAATTAATCTTGAAGGACAAGAAATGAGCATAAAAGTTGCTTCAGAGAAAGTGTTAATGTTACTAAAAGAGCCCAAATTTCTAAAAATATTGCGAAAAACAACAATCTTCTGTTTTAGAGTGAATGTTTGAGGTGTTTAGAAGGCATTTATTCCATTTTTGAAAATTTAATTTTTTACATTTTTCCATGAAAAGTTCCAATACCCCCCCCTTTTGGTTCTAGGTAAAAATCTAACTTGACACATATCAAACAAAAATGTTTCCATGGTGTGTATTGTTGTTCATTTTCATCAAATAAACAAAATAAAACACAGAATTAATCCTGAAAGACAAGAAATGAGCATAAAAGATGCTTCAGCGCAAGTGTTAATGTTACTAAAAGAGCCCAAATTTCTGAAAATATTGCGAAAAACAACAATCTTCTGTTTTAGAGTGAATGTTTGAGGTGTTTAAAAGGCATTTATTTCATTTTTAGAAAATTTAATTTTTCACATTTTTCCATGAAAAGTGCCAATACCCCCCCCTTTGGGTTCTAGGTGAAAATCTCACTCCTCACAAATCAAACAAAAATGTATCCAAGGTGTGTATTGTTGTTCATTTTCATCAAATAAACAAAATAAAACCCAGAATGAATCCTGAAAGACAATAAAAGATCATAAAAGATGATTCAGCCCAGGTGTTAATGTTACTATAAGAGCCCAAATTTCTAAAAATATTGCGAAAAACAACAATCTTCTGTTTTACAGTGAATGTTTGAGGTGTTTAGAAGGCATTTATTTCATTTTTAGAAAATTTAATTTTTCACATTTTTTCATGAAAAGTGCCAATACCCCCCCCTTTCGGTTCTAGGTGAAAATCTCACTCGACACAAATCAAACAAAAATGTATCCAAGGTGTGTATTGTTGTTCATTTTCATCAAATAAACAAAATAAAACCCAGAATTAATCTTGAAGGACAAGAAATGAGCATAAAAGTTGCTTCAGAGAAAGTGTTAATGTTACTAAAAGAGCCCAAATTTCTAAAAATATTGCGAAAAACAACAATCTTCTGTTTTAGAGTGAATGTTTGAGGTGTTTAGAAGGCATTTATTTCAATTTTAGAAAATTTAATTTTTCACATTTTTCCATGAAAAGTGCCAATAACCCCCCCTTTGGGTTCTAAGTGAAAATCTCACTCGACACAAATCAAACAAAAATGTTTCCATGGTGTGTATTGTTGTTCATTTTCATCAAATAAACAAAATAAAACCCAGAATTAATCTTGAAAGACAAGAAATGAGCATAGAATTTGCTTCAGCGAAAGTGTTAATGTTACTAAAAGAGCCCAAATTTCTAAAAATATTGCGAAAAACAACAATCTTCTGTTTTGAGTGAATGTTTAAGGTGTTTAGAAGGCATTTATTTCATTTTTAGAAAATTTAATTTTTCACATTTTTCCATGAAAAGTGCCAATACCCCCCCCCTTTGGGTTCTAGGTGAAAATCTCACTCGACACAAATCAAACAAAAATGTATCCAAGGTGTGTATTGTTGTTCATTTTCATCAAATAAACAAAATAAAACCCAGAATGTATCCTGAAATACAATAAATGATCATAAAAGATGCTTCAGAGAAAGTGTTAATGTTACTAAAAGAGCCCAAATTTCTAAAAATATTGCGAAAAACAACAATCTTCTGTTTTAGAGTGAATGTTTGAGGTGTTTAGAAGGCATTTATTTCATTTTTAGAAAATTTAATTTTTCACATTTTTCCATGAAAAGTGCCAATACCCCCCCCCCTTTGGGTTCTAGGTGAAAATCTTACTCGTCACAAATCAAACAAAAATGTATCCAAGGTGTGTATTGTTGTTCATTTTCATCAAATAAACAAAATAAAACCAAGAATGAATCCTGAAAGACAATAAAAGATCATAAAAGATGCTTCAGCCCAGGTGTTAATGTTACTAAAAGAGCCCAAATTTCTAAAAATATTGCGAAAAACAACAATCTTCTGTTTTAGAGTGAATGTTTGAGGTGTTTAGAAGGCATTTATTTCATTTTTAGAAAATTTAATTTTTCACATTTTTCCATGAAAAGTGCCAATACCCCCCCCTTTGGGTTCTAGGTGAAAATCTCACTCGACACAAATCAAACAAAAATGTATCCAAGGTGTGTATTGTTGTTCATTTTCATCAAATAAACAAAATAAAACCCAGAATGTATCCTGAAATACAATAAATGATCATAAAAGATGCTTCAGAGAAAGTGTTAATGTTACTAAAAGAGCCCAAATTTCTAAAAATATTGCGAAAAACAACAATCTTCTGTTTTAGAGTGAATGTTTGAGTTGTTTAGAAGGCATTTATTTCATTTTTAGAAAATTTAATTTTTCACATTTTTCCATGAAAAGTGCCAATACCCCCCCCTTTGGGTTCTAGGTGAAAATCTCACTCGACACAAATCAAACAAAAATGTATCCAAGGTGTGTATTGTTGTTTTTTTCATCAAATAAACAAAATAAAACCCAGAATTAATCTTGAAGGACAAGAAATGAGCATAAAAGTTGCTTCAGAGAAAGTGTTAATGTTACTTAAAGAGCCCAAATTTCTAAAAATATTGCGAAAAACAACAATCTTCTGTTTTAGAGTGAATGTTTGAGGTGTTTAGAAGGCATTTATTTCATTTTTGAAAATTTAATTTTTCACATTTTTCCATGAAAAGTTCCAATACCCCCCCCTTTGGGTTCTAGGTGAAAATCTCACTTGACGCAAATCAAACAAAAATGTTTCCATGGTGTGTATTGTTGTTCATTTTCATCAAATAAACAAAATAAAACCCAGAATTAATCCTGAAAGACAAGAAATGGGCATAAAAGTTGCTTCAGCGCAAGTGTTAATGTTACTAAAAGAGCCCAAATTTCTAAAAATATTGCGAAAAACAACAATCTTCTGTTTTAGAGTGAATGTTTGAGGTGTTTAGAAGGCATTTATTTCATTTTTAGAAAATTTAATTTTTCACATTTTTCCATGAAAAGTGCCAATACCCCCCCCTTTGGGTTCTAGGTGAAAATCTCACTCGTTACAAATCAAACAAAAATGTATCCAAGGTGTGTATTGTTGTTCATTTTCATCAAATAAACAAAATAAAACCCAGAATTAATCTTGAAAGACAAGAAATGAGCATAGAATTTGCTTCAGCGAAAGTGTTAATGTTACTAAAAGAGCCCAAATTTCTAAAAATATTGCGAAAAACAACAATCTTCGGTTTTGAGTGAATGTTTGAGGTGTTTAGAAGGCATTTATTTCATTTTTAGAAAATTTAATTTTTCACATTTTTCCATGAAAATTGCCAATACCCCCCCCCTTTGGGTTCTAGGTGAAAATCTCACTCGACACAAATCAAACAAAAATGTATCCAAGGTGTGTATTGTAGTTCATTTTCATCAAATAAACAAAATAAAACCCAGAATGAATCCTGAAAGACAATAAAAGATCATAAAAGATCCTTCAGCCCAGGTGTTAATGTTAATAAAATAGCCCAAATTTTTAAAAATATTGCGAAAAACAACAATCTTCTATTTTAGAGTGAATGTTTGAGGTGTTTAGAAGGCATTTATTTCATTTTTAGAAAATTTAATTTTTCACATTTTTCCATGAAAAGTGCCAATACCCCCCCTTTGGGTTCTAGGTAAAAATCTAACTTGACACATATCAAACAAAAATGTTTCCATGGTGTGTATTGTTGTTCATTTTCATCAAATAAAAAAATAAAACACAGAATTAATCCTGAAAGACAAGAAATGAGCATAAAAGATGCTTCAGCGCAAGTGTTAATGTTACTAAAAGAGCCCAAATTTCTGAAAATATTGCGAAAAACAACAATCTTCTGTTTTAGAGTGAATGTTTGAGGTGTTTAAAAGGCATTTATTTCATTTTTAGAAAATTTAATTTTTCACATTTTTCCATGAAAAGTGCCAATACCCCCCCTTTGGGTTCTAGGTGAAAATCTCACTCGTCACAAATCAAACAAAAATGTATCCAAGGTGTGTATTGTTGTTCATTTTCATCAAATAAACAAAATAAAACCCAGAATGAATCCTGAAAGACAATAAAAGATCATAAAAGATGATTCAGCCCAGGTGTTTATGTTACTATAAGAGCCCAAATTTCTAAAAATATTACGAAAAACAACAATCTTCTGTTTTAGAGTGAATGTTTGAGGTGTTTAGAAGGCATTTATTTCATTTTTAGAAAATTTAATTTTTCACATTTTTCCATGAAAAGTGCCAATACCCCCCCTTTGGGTTCTAGGTGAAAATCTCACTCGACACAAATCAAACAGAAATGTATCCAAGGTGTGTATTGTTGTTCATTTTCATCAAATAAACAAAATAAAACCCAAAATGTATCCTGAAAGATAATAAATGATCATAAAAGATGCTTCAGCCCAGGTGTTAATGTTACTAAAAGAGCCGAAATTTCTTAAAATATTGCGAAAAACAACAATCTTCTGTTTAAGAGTGAATGTTTGAGGTGTTTAGAAGGCATTTATTTCATTTTTAGAAAATTTAATTTTTCACATTTTTCCATGAAAAGTGCCAATACCCCCCCCTTTGGGTTCTAGGTGAAAATCTCACTTGACGCAAATCAAACAAAAATGTTTCCATGGTGTGTACTGTTGTTCATTTTCATCAAATAAACAAAATAAAACCCAGAATGAATCCTGAAAGACAAGAAATGAGCATAAAAATTGCTTCAGCGCAAGTGTTAATGTTACTAAAAGAGCCCAAATTTTTAAAAATATTGCGAAAAACAACAATCTTCTGTTTTAGAGTGAATGTTTGAGGTGTTTAGAAGGCATTTATTTCATTTTTAGAAAATATAATTTTTCACATTTTTCCATGAAAAGTGCCAATAACCCCCCCTTTGGGTTCTAAGTGAAAATCTCACTCGACACAAATCAAACAAAAATGTTTCCATGGTGTGTATTGTTGTTCATTTTCATCAAATAAACAAAATAAAACCCAGAATTAATCTTGAAAGACAAGAAATTAGCATAGAATTTGCTTCAGCGAAAGTGTTAATGTTACTAAAAGAGCCCAAATTTCTAAAAATATTGCGAAAAACAACAATCTTCTGTTTTGAGTGAATGTTTAAGGTGTTTAGAAGGCATTTATTTCATTTTTAGAAAATTTAATTTTTCACATTTTTCCATGAAAAGTGCCAATACCCCCCCCTTTGGGTTCTAGGTGAAAATCTCACTCGACACAAATCAAACAAAAATGTATCCAAGGTGTGTATTGTTGTTCATTTTCATCAAATAAACAAAATAAAACCCAGAATGTATCCTGAAATACAATAAATGATCATAAAAGATGCTTCAGAGAAAGTGTTAATGTTACTAAAAGAGCCCAAATTTCTAAAAAAATTGCGAAAAACAACAATCTTCTGTTTTAGAGTGAATTTTTGAGGTGTTTAGAAGGCATTTATTTCATTTTTAGAAAATTTAATTTTTCACATTTTTCCATGAAAAGTGCCAATACCCCCCCTTTGGGTTCTAGGTGAAAATCTCACTCGACACAAATCAAACAAAAAAGTATCCAAGGTGTGTATTGTTGTTCATTTTCATCAAATAAACAAAATAAAACCCAGAATTAATCTTGAAAGACAAGAAATGAGCATAGAAGTTGCTTCAGCGAAAGTGTTAATGTTACTAAAAGAGCCCAAATTTCTAAAAATATTGCGAAAAACAACAATCTTCTGTTTTAGAGTGAATGTTTGAGGTGTTTAGAAGGCATTTATTTCATTTTTAGAAAATTTAATTTTTCACATTTTTCCATGAAAAGTGCCAATACCCCCCCCTTTGGGTTCTAGGTGAAAATCTCACTCGACACAAATCAAACAAAAATGTATCCAAGTTGTGTATTGTTTTTTTTTTCATCAAATAAACAAAATAAAACCCAGAATTAATCTTGAAGGACAAGAAATGAGCATAAAATTTGCTTCAGAGAAAGTGTAAATGTTACTAAAAGAGCCCAAATTTCTAAAAATATTGCGAAAAACAACAATCTTCTGTTTTAGAGTGAATGTTTGAGGTGTTTAGAAGGCATTTATTTCATTTTTGAAAATTTAATTTTTCACATTTTTCCATGAAAAGTGCCAATACCCCCCCTTTGGGTTCTACGTGAAAATCTCACTCGTCACAAATCAAACAAAAATGTATCCAAGGTGTGTATTGTTGTTCATTTTCATCAAATAAACAAAATAAAACCCAGAATAAATCCTGAAAGACAATAAAAGATCATAAAAGATGATTCAGCCCAGGTGTTAATGTTACTATAAGAGCCCAAATTTCTAAAAATATTGCGAAAAACAACAATCTTCTGTTTTAGAGTGAATGTTTGAGGTGTTTAGAAGGCATTTCAATCATTTTTAGAAAATTTAATTTTTCACATTTTTCCATGAAAAGTGCCAATAACCCCCCCTTTGGGTTCTAAGTGAAAATCTCACTCGACACAAATCAAACAAAAATGTTTCCATGGTGTGTATTGTTGTTCATTTTCATCAAATAAACAAAATAAAACCCAGAATTAATCTTGAAAGACAAGAAATGAGCATAGAATTTGCTTTAGCGAAAGTGTTAATGTTACTAAAAGAGCCCAAATTTCTAAAAATATTGCGAAAAACAACAATCTTCTGTTTTGAGTGAATGTTTGAGGTGTTTAGAAGGCATTTATTTCATTTTTAGAAAATTTAATTTTTCACATTTTTCCATGAAAATTGCCAATACCCCCCCCTTTGGGTTCTAGGTGAAAATCCCACTCGACACAAATCAAACAAAAATGTATCCAAGGTGTGTATTGTTGTTCATTTTCATCAAATAAACAAAATAAAACCCAGAATGTATCCTGAAAGACAATAAATGATCATTAAAGATCCTTCAGCCCAGGTGTTAATGTTACTAAAATAGCCCAAATTTTTAAAAATATTGCGAAAAACAACAATCTTCTATTTTAGAGTGAATGTTTGAGGTGTTTAGAAGGCATTTATTTCATTTTTAGAAAATTTAATTTTTCACATTTTTCCATGAAAAGTGCCAAAAGTCCCTTTGGGTTCTAGGTGAAAATCTAACTTGACCTATATCAAACAAAAATGTTTCCATGGTGTGTATTGTTGTTCATTTTCATCAAATTAACAAAATAAAACCCAGAATTAATCTTGAAGGACAAGAAATGAGCATAAAAGTTGCTTCAGAGAAAGTGTTAATGTTACTAAAAGAGCCCAAATTTCTATAAATATTGCGAAAAACAACAATCTTCTGTTTTAGAGTGAATGTTTGAGGTGTTTAGAAGGCATTTATTTCATTTTTAGAAAATTTAATTTTTCACATTTTTCCATGAAAAGTTCCATGACCCCCCCCTTTGGGTTCTAGGTGAAAATCTCACTTGACGCAAATCAAACAAAAATGTTTCCATGGTGTGTACTGTTGTTCATTTTCATCAAATAAACAAAATAAAACCCAGAATGAATCCTGAAAGACAAGAAATGAGCATAAAAGTTGCTTAAGCGCAAGTGTTAATGTTACTAAAAGAGCCCAAATTTCTAAAAATATTGCGAAAAACAACAATCTTCTATTTTAGAGTGAATGTTTGAGGTGTTTAGAAGGCATTTATTTCATTTTTAGAAAATTTAATTTTTCACATTTTTCCATGAAAAGTGCCAATAACCCCCCCTTTGGGTTCTAAGTGAAAATCTCACTCGACACAAATCAAACAAAAATGTTTCCATGGTGTGTATTGTTGTTCATTTTCATCAAATAAACAAAATAAAACCCAGAATTAATCTTGAAAGACAAGAAATGAGCATAGAATTTGCTTCAGCGAAAGTGTTAATGTTACTAAAAGAGCCCAAATTTCTAAAAATATTGCGAAAAACAACAATCTTCTGTTTTGAGTGAATGTTTGAGGTGTTTAGAAGGCATTTATTTCATTTTTAGAAAATTTAATTTTTCACATTTTTCCATGAAAATTGCCAATACCCCCCCCTTTGGGTTCTAGGTGAAAATCTCACTCGTTACAAATCAAACAGAAATGTATCCAAAATGTGTATTGTTGTTCATTTTCATCAAATAAACAAAATAAAACCCAGAATGTATCCTGAAAGACAATAAATGATCATAAAAGATCCTTCAGCCCAGGTGTTAATGTTACTAAAATAGCCCAAATTTTTAAAAATATTGCGAAAAACAACAATCTTCTATTTTAGAGTGAATGTTTGAGGTGTTTAGAAGGCATTTATTTCATTTTTAGAAAATTTAATTTTTCACATTTTTCCATGAAAAGTGCCAATAACCCCCCCTTTGGGTTCTAAGTGAAAATCTCACTCGACACAAATCAAACAAAAATGTTTCCATGGTGTGTATTGTTGTTCATTTTCATCAAATAAACAAAATAAAACCCAGAATTAATCTTGAAAGACAAGAAATGAGCATAGAATTTGCTTCAGCGAAAGTGTTAATGTTACTAAAAGAGCCCAAATTTCTAAAAATATTGCGAAAAACAACAATCTTCTATTTTAGAGTGAATGTTTGAGGTGTTTAGAAGGCATTTATTTCATTTTTAGAAAATTTAATTTTTCACATTTTTCCATGAAAAGTGCCAATAACCCCCCCTTTGGGTTCTAAGTGAAATCTCACTCGACACAAATCAAACAAAAATGTTTCCATGGTGTGTATTGTTGTTCATTTTCATCAAATAAACAAAATAAAACCCAGAATTAATCTTGAAAGACAAGAAATGAGCATAGAATTTGCTTCAGCGAAAGTGTTAATGTTACTAAAAGAGCCCAAATTTCTAAAAATATTGCGAAAAACAACAATCTTCTGTTTTGAGTGAATGTTTGAGGTGTTTAGAAGGCATTTATTTCATTTTTAGAAAATTTAATTTTTCACATTTTTCCATGAAAAGTGCCAATACCCCCCCTTTGGGTTCTAGGTGAAAATCTAACTTGACACATATCAAACAAAAATGTTTCCATGGTGTGTATTGTTGTTCATTTTCATCAAATAAACAAAAGAAAACACAGAATGTATCCTGAAAGACAATAAATGATCATAAAAGATGCTTCAGCCCAGGTGTTAATGTTACTAAAAGAGCCCAAATTTCTAAAACTATTGCGAAAAACAACAATCTTCTGTTTTAGAGTGAATGTTTGAGGTGTTTAGAAGGCATTTAAATCATTTTTAGAAAATTTAATTTTTCACATTTTTCCATGAAAAGTGCCAATACCCCCCCCTTTGGGTTCTAGGTGAAAATCTCACTCGACACAAATCAAACCAAAATGTATCCAAGGTGTGTATTGTTGTTCATTTTCATCAAATAAACAAAATAAAACCCAGAATTAATCTTGAAAGACAAGAAATGAGCATAGAAGTTGCTTCAGCGAAAGTGTTAATGTTACTAAAAGAGCCCAAATTTCTAAAAATATTGCGAAAAACAACAATCTTCCGTTTTAGAGTGAATCTTTGAGGTGTTTAGAAGGCATTTATTTCATTTTTAGAAAATTTAATTTTTCACATTTTTCCATGAAAAGTGCCAATACCCCCCCCTTTGGGTTCTAGGTGAAAATCTCACTCGACACAAATCAAACAAAAATGTATCCAAGGTGTGTATTGTTGTTCATTTTCATCAAATAAACAAAATAAAACCCAGAATGTATCCTGAAATACAATAAATGATCATAAAAGATGCTTCAGAGAAAGTGTTAATGTTACTAAAAGAGCCCAAATTTCTAAAAATATTGCGAAAAACAACAATCTTCTGTTTTAGAGTGAATGTTTGAGGTGTTTAGAAGGCATTTATTTAATTTTTAGAAAATTTAATTTTTCACATTTTTCCATGAAAAGTGCCAATACCCCCCCCCCTTTGGGTTCTAGGTGAAAATCTTACTCGTCACAAATCAAACAAAAATGTATCCAAGGTGTGTATTGTTGTTCATTTTCATCAAATAAACAAAATAAAACCCAGAATGTATCCTGAAAGACAATAAAAGATCATAAAAGATGCTTCAGCCCAGGTGTTAATGTTACTAAAAGAGCCCAAATTTCTAAAAATATTGCGAAAAACAACAATCTTCTGTTTTAGAGTGAATGTTTGAGGTGTTTAGAAGGCATTTATTTCATTTTTAGAAAATTTAATTTTTTACATTTTTCCATGAAAAGTGTTTATACCCCCCTTTGGGTTCTAGGTGAAAATCTTACTCGTCACAAATCAAACAAAAATGTATCCAAGGTGTGTATTGTTGTTCATTTTCATCAAATAAACAAAATAAAACCCAGATTGTATCCTGAAATACAATAAATGATCATTAAAGATGCTTCAGAGAAAGTGTTAATGTTACTAAAAGAGCCCAAATTTCTAAAAATATTGCGAAAAACAACAATCTTCTGTTTTAGAGTGAATGTTTGAGGTGTTTAGAAGGCATTTATTTCATTTTTGAAAATTTAATTTTTCACATTTTTCCATGAAAAGTGCCAATACCCCCCCTTTGGGTTCTACGTGAAAATCTCACTCGTCACAAATCAAACAAAAATGTATCCAAGGTGTGTATTGTTGTTCATTTTCATCAAATAAACAAAATAAAACCCAGAATAAATCCTGAAAGACAATAAAAGATCATAAAAGATGATTCAGCCCAGGTGTTAATGTTACTATAAGAGCCCAAATTTCTAAAAATATTGCGAAAAACAACAATCTTCTGTTTAAGAGTGAATGTTTGAGGTGTTTAGAAGGCATTTCAATCATTTTTAGAAAATTTAATTTTTTACATTTTTCCATGAAAAGTGCCAATACCACCCCCTTTGGGTTGTAGGTGAAAATCTCACCTGACACAAATCAAACAAAAATGTTTCCATGGTGTGTATTGTTGTTCATTTTCATCAAATAAACAAAATAAAACCCAGAATTAATCTTGAAAGACAAGAAATGAGCATAGAATTTGCTTCAGCGAAAGTGTTAATGTTACTAAAAGAGCCCAAATTTCTAAAAATATTGCGAAAAACAACAATCTTCTATTTTAGAGTGAATGTTTGAGGTGTTTAGAAGGCATTTATTTCATTTTTAGAAAATTTAATTTTTCACATTTTTCCATGAAAAGTGCCAATAACCCCCCCTTTGGGTTCTAAGTGAAAATCTCACTCGACACAAATCAAACAAAAATGTTTCCATGGTGTGTATTGTTGTTCATTTTCATCAAATAAACAAAATAAAACACAGAATTAATCTTGAAAGACAAGAAATGAGCATAGAATTTGCTTCAGCGAAAGTGTTAATGTTACTAAAAGAGCCCAAATTTCTAAAAATATTGCGAAAAACAACAATCTTCTGTTTTGAGTGAATGTTTGAGGTGTTTAGAAGGCATTTATTTCATTTTTAGAAAATTTAATTTTTCACATTTTTCCATGAAAATTGCCAATACCCCCCCCTTTGGGTTCTAGGTGAAAATCTCACTCGACACAAATCAAACAAAAATGTATCCAAGGTGTGTATTGTTGTTCATTTTCATCAAATAAACAAAATAAAACCCAGAATGTATCCTGAAAGACAATAAATGATCATTAAAGATCCTTCAGCCCAGGTGTTAATGTTACTAAAATAGCCCAAATTTTTAAAAATATTGCGAAAAACAACAATCTTCTATTTTAGAGTGAATGTTTGAGGTGTTTAGAAGGCATTTATTTCATTTTTAGAAAATTTAATTTTTCACATTTTTCCATGAAAAGTGCCAAAAGTCCCTTTGGGTTCTAGGTGAAAATCTAACTTGACCTATATCAAACAAAAATGTATCCAAGGTGTTTATTGTTGTTCATTTTCATCAAATAAACAAAATAAAACCCAGAATGTATCCTGAAAGACAATAAATGATCATAAAAGATGCTTCAGCCCAGGTGTTAATGTTACTAAAAGAGCCCAAATTTCCAAAAATATTGCGAAAAACAACAATCTTCTGTTTTAGAGTGAATGTTTGAGTTGTTTAGAAGGCATTTATTTCATTGTTAGAAAATTGAATTTTTCACATTTTTCCATGAAAACTGCCAATACCCCCCCCTTTGGGTTCTAGGTGAAAATCTCACTCGACACAAATCAAACAAAAATGTATCCAAGGTGTGTATTGTTGTTCATTTTCATCAAATAAACAAAATAAAACCCAGAATTAATCTTGAAGGACAAGAAATGAGCATAAAAGTTGCTTCAGAGAAAGTGTTAATGTTACTAAAAGAGCCCAAATTTCTAAAAATATTGCGAAAAACAACAATCTTCTGTTTTAGAGTGAATGTTTGAGGTGTTTAGAAGGCATTTATTTCATTTTTAGAAAATTTAATTTTTCACATTTTTCCATGAAAAGTGCCAATACCCCCCCCTTTGGGTTCTAGGTGAAAATCTCACTCTTCACAAATCAAACAAAAATGTATCCAAGGTGTGTACTGTTGTTCATTTTCATCAAATAAACAAAATAAAACCCAGAATGAATCCTGAAAGACAAGAAATGAGCATAAAAGTTGCTTAAGCGCAAGTGTTAATGTTACTAAAAGAGCCCAAATTTCTAAAAATATTGCGAAAAACAACAATCTTCTATTTTAGAGTGAATGTTTGAGGTGTTTAGAAGGCATTTATTTCATTTTTAGAAAATTTAATTTTTCACATTTTTCCATGAAAAGTGCCAATAACCCCCCCTTTGGGTTCTAAGTGAAAATCTCACTCGACACAAATCAAACAAAAATGTTTCCATGGTGTGTATTGTTGTTCATTTTCATCAAATAAACAAAATAAAACCCAGAATTAATCTTGAAAGACAAGAAATGAGCATAGAATTTGCTTCAGCGAAAGTGTTAATGTTACTAAAAGAGCCCAAATTTCTAAAAATATTGCGAAAAACAACAATCTTCTGTTTTGAGTGAATGTTTGAGGTGTTTAGAAGGCATTTATTTCATTTTTAGAAAATTTAATTTTTCACATTTTTCCATGAAAAGTTCCATGACCCCCCCCTTTGGGTTCCAAGTGAAAATCTCACTCGAAACAAATCAAACAAAAATGTTTCCATGGTGTGTATTGTTGTTCATTTTCATCAAATAAACAAAATAAAACCCAGAATTAATCTTGAAAGACAAGAAATGAGCATAGAATTTGCTTCAGCGAAAGTGTTAATGTTACTAAAAGAGCCCAAATTTCTAAAAATATTGCGAAAAACAACAATCTTCTATTTTAGAGTGAATGTTTGAGGTTTTTAGAAGGCATTTATTTCATTTTTAGAAAATTTAATTTTTCACATTTTTCCATGAAAAGTGCCAATAACCCCCCCTTTGGGTTCTAAGTGAAAATCTCACTCGACACAAATCAAACAAAAATGTTTCCATGGTGTGTATTGTTGTTCATTTTCATCAAATAAACAAAATAAAACCCAGAATTAATCTTGAAAGACAAGAAATGAGCATAGAATTTGCTTCAGCGAAAGTGTTAATGTTACTAAAAGAGCCCAAATTTCTAAAAATATTGCGAAAAACAACAATCTTCTGTTTTGAGTGAATGTTTGAGGTGTTTAGAAGGCATTTATTTCATTTTTAGAAAATTTAATTTTTCACATTTTTCCATGAAAATTGCCAATACCCCCCCCTTTGGGTTCTAGGTGAAAATCTCACTCGACACAAATCAAACAAAAATGTATCCAAGGTGTGTATTGTTGTTCATTTTCATCAAATAAACAAAATAAAACCCAGAATGTATACTGAAAGACAATAAATGATCATAAAAGATCCTTCAGCCCAGGTGTTAATGTTACTAAAATAGCCCAAATTTTTAAAAATATTGCGAAAAACAACAATCTTCTATTTTAGAGTGAATGTTTGAGGTGTTTAGAAGGCATTTATTTCATTTTTAGAAAATTTAATTTTTCACATTTTTCCATGAAAAGTGCCAATAACCCCCCCTTTGGGTTCTAAGTGAAAATCTCACTCGACACAAATCAAACAAAAATGTTTCCATGGTGTGTATTGTTGTTCATTTTCATCAAATAAACAAAATAAAACCCAGAATTAATCTTGAAAGACAAGAAATGAGCATAGAATTTGCTTCAGCGAAAGTGTTAATGTTACTAAAAGAGCCCAAATTTCTAAAAATATTGCGAAAAACAACAATCTTCTATTTTAGAGTGAATGTTTGAGGTGTTTAGAAGGCATTTATTTCATTTTTAGAAAATTTAATTTTTCACATTTTTCCATGAAAAGTGCCAATAACCCCCCCTTTGGGTTCTAAGTGAAAATCTCACTCGACACAAATCAAACAAAAATGTTTCCATGGTGTGTATTGTTGTTCATTTTCATCAAATAAACAAAATAAAACACAGAATTAATCTTGAAAGACAAGAAATGAGCATAGAATTTGCTTCAGCGAAAGTGTTAATGTTACTAAAAGAGCCCAAATTTCTAAAAATATTGCGAAAAACAACAATCTTCTGTTTTGAGTGAATGTTTGAGGTGTTTAGAAGGCATTTATTTCATTTTTAGAAAATTTAATTTTTCACATTTTTCCATGAAAAGTGCCAATACCCCCCCTTTGGGTTCTAGGTGAAAATCTAACTTGACACATATCAAACAAAAATGTTTCCATGGTGTGTATTGTTTTCATTTTCATCAAATAAACAAAAGAAAACACAGAATGAATCCTGAAAGACAATAAATGATCATAAAAGATGCTTCAGCCCAGGTGTTAATGTTACTAAAAGAGCCCAAATTTCTAAAACTATTGCGAAAAACAACAATCTTCTGTTTTAGAGTGAATGTTTGAGGTGTTTAGAAGGCATTTAAATCATTTTTAGAAAATTTAATTTTTCACATTTTTCCATGAAAAGTGCCAATACCCCCCCCTTTGGGTTCTAGGTGAAAATCTCACTCGACACAAATCAAACAAAAATGTATCCAAGGTGTGTATTGTTGTTCATTTTCATCAAATAAACAAAATAAAACCCAGAATGTATCCTGAAATACAATAAATGATCATAAAAGATGCTTCAGAGAAAGTGTTAATGTTACTAAAAGAGCCCAAATTTCTAAAAATATTGCGAAAAACAACAATCTTCTGTTTTAGAGTGAATGTTTGAGGTGTTTAGAAGGCATTTATTTCATTTTTAGAAAATTTAATTTTTCACATTTTTCCATGAAAAGTGCCAATACCCCCCCCTTTGGGTTCTAGGTGAAAATCTAACTCGTCACAAATCAAACAAAAATGTATCCAAGGTGTGTATTGTTGTTCATTTTCATCAAATAAACAAAATAAAACCCAGAATGTATCCTGAAAGACAATAAAAGATCATAAAAGATGCTTCAGCCCAGGTGTTAATGTTACTAAAAGAGCCCAAATTTCTAAAAATATTGCGAAAAACAACAATCTTCTGTTTTAGAGTGAATGTTTGAGGTGTTTAGAAGGCATTTATTTCATTTTTAGAAAATTTAATTTTTTACATTTTTCCATGAAAAGTGTTTATACCCCCCTTTGGGTTCTAGGTGAAAATCTTACTCGTCACAAATCAAACAAAAATGTATCCAAGGTGTGTATTGTTGTTCATTTTCATCAAATAAACAAAATAAAACCCAGATTGTATCCTGAAATACAATAAATGATCATAAAAGATGCTTCAGAGAAAGTGTTAATGTTACTAAAAGAGCCCAAATTTCTAAAAATATTGCGAAAAACAACAATCTTCTGTTTTAGAGTGAATGTTTGAGGTGTTTAGAAGGCATTTATTTCATTTTTAGAAAATTTAATTTTTCACATTTTTCCATGAAAAGTGCCAATACCCCCCCCCTTTGGGTTCTAGGTGAAAATCTTACTCGTCACAAATCAAACAAAAATGTATCCAAGGTGTGTATTGTTGTTCATTTTCATCAAATAAACAAAATAAAACCAAGAATGAATCCTGAAAGACAATAAAAGATCATAAAAGATGCTTCAGCCCAGGTGTTAATGTTACTAAAAGAGCCCAAATTTCTAAAAATATTGCGAAAAACAACAATCTTCTGTTTTAGAGTGAATGTTTGAGGTGTTTAGAAGGCATTTCAATCATTTTTAGAAAATTTAATTTTTCACATTTTTCCATGAAAAGTGCCAATACCCCCCCCTTTGGGTTCTAGGTGAAAATCTCACTCGACACAAATCAAACAAAAATGTATCCAAGGTTGTATTGTTGTTCATTTTCATCAAATAAACAAAATAAAACCCAGAATTCATCTTGAAAGACAAGAAATGAGCATAGAAGTTGCTTCAGCGAAAGTGTTAATGTTACTAAAAGAGCCCAAATTTCTAAAAATATTGCGAAAAACAACAATCTTCTGTTTTGAGTGAATGTTTGAGGTGTTTAGAAGATATTTATTTCATTTTTAGAAAATTCAATTTTTCACATTTTTCCATGAAAAGTGCCAATACCCCCCCCTTTGAGTTCTAGGTGAAAATCTCTCTCGACACAAATCAAACAAAAATGTATCCAAGGTGTGTATTGTTGTTCATTTTCATCAAATAAACAAAATAAAACCCAGAATTAATCTTGAAGGACAAGAAATGAGCATAAAAGTTGCTTCAGAGAAAGTGTTAATGTTACTAAAAGAGCCCAAATTTATAAAAATATTACGAAAAACAACAATCTTCTGTTTTAGAGTGAATGTTTGAGGTGTTTAGAAGGCATTTATTTAATTTTTAGAAAATTTAATTTTTCACATTTTTCCATGAAAAGTGCCAATACCCCCCCCTTTGGGTTCTAGTTGAAAATCTCACTTGACGCAATCAAACAAAAATGTTTCCATGGTGTGTATTGTTTTTCATTTTCATCAAATAAACAAAATAAAACACAGAATTAATCCTGAAAGACAAGAAATGAGCATAAAAGTTGCTTCAGCGCAAGTGTTAATGTTACTAAAAGAGCCCAAATTTCTAAAAATATTGCGAAAAACAACAATCTTTTGTTTTAGAGTGAATGTTTGAGGTGTTTATAAGGCATTTATTTCATTTTTAGAAAATTTAATTTTTTACATTTTTCCATGAAAAGTGCCAATGCCCCTCCCTTTGGGTTCTAGGTGAAAATCTCAGTCGACACAAATCAAACAAAGATGTATCCAAGGTGTGTATTGTTGTTCATTTTCATCAAATAAACAAAATAAAACCCAGAATGTATCCTGAAAGACAATAAATGATCATAAAAGATGCTTCAACCCAGGTGTTAATGTTACTAAAAGAGCCAAAATTTCTAAAATTATTGCGAAAAACAACAATCTTCTGTTTTAGAGTGAATGTTTGAGGTGTTTAGAAGGCATTTATTTCATTTTTAGAAAATTTAATTTTTTACATTTTTCCATGAAAAGTGTTAATACCCCCCTTTGGGTTCTAGGTGAAAATCTCACTCGACACAAATCAAACAAAAATGTTTCCATGGTGTGTATTGTTGTTCATTTTCATCAAATAAACGAAATAAAACACAGAATTAATCCTGAAAGACAAGAAATGAGCATAAAAGTTGCTTCAGCGCAAGTGTTAATGTTACTAAAAGAGCCCAAATTTCTAAAAATATTGCGAAAAACAACAATCTTCTGTTTTAGAGTGAATGTTTGAGGTGTTTAGAAGGCATTTATTTCATTTTTAGAAAATTCAATTTTTCACATTTTTCCATGAAAAGTGCCAATACCCCCCCCCTTTGAGTTCTAGGTGAAAATCTCACTCGACACAAATCAAACAAAAATGTATCTAAGGTGAGTATTGTTGTTCATTTTCATCAAATAAACAAAATAAAACCCAGAATGTATCCTGAAAGACAATAAATGATCATAAAAGATGCTTTAGCCCAGGTGTTAATGTTACTAAAAGAGCCCAAATTTCTAAAAATATTGCTAAAAACAACAATCTTCTGTTTTAGAGTGAATGTTTGAGGTGTTTAGAAGGCATTTATTTCATTTTTAGAAAATTTAATTTTTCACATTTTTCCATGAAAAGTGCCAATACCCCCCCCTTTGGGTTCTAGGTGAAAATCTAACTTGACAAAAATCAAACAAAAATGTTTCCATGGTGTGTATTGTTGTTCATTTTCATCAAATAAACAAAATAAAACACAGAATTAATCCTGAAAGACAAGAAATGAGCATAAAAGTTGCTTCAGCGCAAGTGTTAATGTTACTAAAAGAGCCCAAATTTCTAAAAATATTGCGAAAAACAACAATCTTCTGTTTTAGAGTGAATGTTTGAGGTGTTTAAAAGGCATTTATTTCATTTTTAGAAAATTTAATTTTTTACATTTTTCCATTAAAAGTGCCAATACTCCCCCCTTTGGGTTCCAGGTGAAAATCTCACTTGACACAAATCAAACAAAAATGTATCCAAGGTGTGTATTGTTGTTCATTTTCATCAAATAAACAAAATAAAACCCAGAATGTATCCTGAAAGACAATATATGATCATAAAAGATGCTTCAACCCAGGTGTTAATGTTACTAAAAGAGCCAAAATTTCTAAAAATATTGCGAAAAATTACAATCTTCTGTTTTAGAGTGAATGTTTGAGGTGTTTAGAAGGCATTTATTTCATTTTTAGAAAATTTAATTTTTTACATTTTTCCATGAAAAGTGTTAATACCCCCCTTTGGGTTCTAGGTGGAAATCTCACTCGACACAAATCAAACAAAAATGTTTCCATGTTGTGTATTGTTGTTTATTTTCATCAAATAAACAAAATAAAATCCAGAATTAATCTTGAAAGACAAGAAATTAGCATAAAAGATGCTTCAGCGCAAGTGTTAATTTTACTAAAAGAGCCCCAAATTTCTAAAAATATTGCGAAAAAACAACAATCTTCTGTTTTAGAGTGAATGTTTGAGGTGTTTAGAAGGCATTTATTTCATTTTTAGAAAATTTAATTTTTCAAATTTTTCCATGAAAAGTGCCAATACTCCCCCCCTTTGGGTTCTAGGTGAAAATCTCACTCGACACAAATCAAACAAAAATGTATCTAAGGTGAGTATTGTTGTTCATTTTCATCAAATAAACAAAATAAAACCCAGAATGTATCCTGAAAGACAATAAATGATCATAAAAGATGCTTTAGCCCAGGTGTTAATGTTACTAAAAGAGCCCAAATTTCTAAAAATATTGCTAAAAACAACAATCTTCTGTTTTAGAGTGAATGTTTGAGGTGTTTAGAAGGCATTTATTTCATTTTTAGAAAATTTAATTTTTTACATTTTTCCATGAAAAGTGACAATGCCCCTCCCTTTGGGTACTAGGTGAAAATCTCAGTCGACACAAATCAAACAAAGATGTATCCAAGGTGTGTATTGTTGTTCATTTTCATCAAATAAACAAAATAAAACCCAGAATGTATCCTGAAAGACAATAAATGATCATAAAAGATGCTTCAACCCAGGTGTTAATGTTACTAAAAGAGCCCAAATTTCTAAAAATATTGCGAAAAACAACAATCTTCTGTTTTAGAGTGAATGTTTGAGGTGTTTAGAAGGCATTTATTTAATTTTTAGAAAATTCAATTTTTCACATTTTTCCATGAAAAGTGCCAATACCCCCCCCTTTGGGTTCTAGTTGAAAATCTCACTTGACGCAATCAAACAAAAATGTTTCCATGGTGTGTATTGTTTTTCATTTTCATCAAATAAACAAAATAAAACACAGAATTAATCCTGAAAGACAAGAAATGAGCATAAAAGTTGCTTCAGCGCAAGTGTTAATGTTACTAAAAGAGCCCAAATTTCTAAAAATATTGCGAAAAACAACAATCTTTTGTTTTAGAGTGAATGTTTGAGGTGTTTATAAGGCATTTATTTCATTTTTAGAAAATTTAATTTTTTACATTTTTCCATGAAAAGTGCCAATGCCCCTCCCTTTGGGTTCTAGGGGAAAATCTCAGTCGACACAAATCAAACAAAGATGTATCCAAGGTGTGTATTGTTGTTCATTTTCATCAAATAAACAAAATAAAACCCAGAATGTATCCTGAAAGACAATAAATGATCATAAAAGATGCTTCAACCCAGGTGTTAATGTTACTAAAAGAGCCAAAATTTCTAAAAATATTGCGAAAAACAACAATCTTCTGTTTTAGAGTGAATGTTTGAGGTGTTTAGAAGGCATTTATTTCATTTTTAGAAAATTTAATTTTTTACATTTTTCCATGAAAAGTGTTAATACCCCCCTTTGGGTTCTAGGTGAAAATCTCACTCGACACAAATCAAACAAAAATGTTTCCATGGTGTGTATTGTTGTTCATTTTCATCAAATAAACGAAATAAAACACAGAATTAATCCTGAAAGACAAGAAATGAGCATAAAAGTTGCTTCAGCGCAAGTGTTAATGTTACTAAAAGAGCCCAAATTTCTAAAAATATTGCGAAAAACAACAATCTTCTGTTTTAGAGTGAATGTTTGAGGTGTTTAGAAGGCATTTATTTCATTTTTAGAAAATTCAATTTTTCACATTTTTCCATGAAAAGTGCCAATACCCCCCCCTTTGAGTTCTAGGTGAAAATCTCACTCGACACAAATCAAACAAAAATGTATCTAAGGTGAGTATTGTTGTTCATTTTCATCAAATAAACAAAATAAAACCCAGAATGTATCCTGAAAGACAATAAATGATCATAAAAGATGCTTTAGCCCAGGTGTTAATGTTACTAAAAGAGCCCAAATTTCTAAAAATATTGCTAAAAACAACAATCTTCTGTTTTAGAGTGAATGTTTGAGGTGTTTAGAAGGCATTTATTTCATTTTTAGAAAATTTAATTTTTCACATTTTTCCATGAAAAGTGCCAATACCCCCCCCTTTGGGTTCTAGATGAAAATCTAACTTGACAAAAATCAAACAAAAATGTTTCCATGGTGTGTATTGTTGTTCATTTTCATCAAATAAACAAAATAAAACACAGAATTAATCCTGAAAGACAAGAAATGAGCATAAAAGTTGCTTCAGCGCAAGTGTTAATGTTACTAAAAGAGCCCAAATTTCTAAAAATATTGCGAAAAACAACAATCTTCTGTTTTAGAGTGAATGTTTGAGGTGTTTAAAAGGCATTTATTTCATTTTTAGAAAATTTTATTTTTTACATTTTTCCATTAAAAGTGCCAATACTCCCCCCTTTGGGTTCCAGGTGAAAATCTCACTTGACACAAATCAAACAAAAATGTATCCAAGGTGTGTATTGTTGTTCATTTTCATCAAATAAACAAAATAAAACCCAGAATGTATCCTGAAAGACAATATATGATCATAAAAGATGCTTCAACCCAGGTGTTAATGTTACTAAAAGAGCCAAAATTTCTAAAAATATTGCGAAAAATTACAATCTTCTGTTTTAGAGTGAATGTTTGAGGTGTTTAGAAGGCATTTATTTCATTTTTAGAAAATTTAATTTTTTACATTTTTCCATGAAAAGTGTTAATACCCCCCTTTGGGTTCTAGGTGAAAATCTCACTCGACACAAATCAAACAAAAATGTTTCCATGGTGTGTATTGTTGTTCATTTTCATCAAATAAACGAAATAAAACACAGAATTAATCCTGAAAGACAAGAAATGAGCATAAAAGTTGCTTCAGCGCAAGTGTTAATGTTACTAAAAGAGCCCAAATTTCTAAAAATATTGCGAAAAACAACAATCTTTTGTTTTAGAGTGAATGTTTGAGGTGTTTATAAGGCATTTATTTCATTTTTAGAAAATTTAATTTTTTACATTTTTCCATGAAAAGTGCCAATGCCCCTCCCTTTGGGTTCTAGGTGAAAATCTCAGTCGACACAAATCAAACAAAGATGTATCCAAGGTGTGTATTGTTGTTCATTTTCATTAAATAAACAAAATAAAACCCAGAATGTATCCTGAAAGACAATAAATGATCATAAAAGATGCTTCAACCCAGGTGTTAATGTTACTAAAAGAGCCCAAATTTCTAAAAATATTGCGAAAAACAACTATCTTCTGTTTTAGAGTGAATGTTTGAGGTGTTTAGAAGGCATTTATTTCATTTTTAGAAAATTTAATTTTTTATATTTTTCCATGAAAAGTGTTAATACCCCCCTTTGGGTTCTAGGTGGAAATCTCACTCGACACAAATCAAACAAAAATGTTTCCATGTTGTGTATTGTTGTTTATTTTCATCAAATAAACAAAATAAAATCCAGAATTAATCTTGAAAGACAAGAAATTAGCATAAAAGATGCTTCAGCGCAAGTGTTTATTTTACTAAAAGAGCCCAAATTTCTAAAAATATTGCGAAAAACAACAATCTTCTGTTTTAGAGTGAATGTTTGAGGTGTTTAGAAGGCATTTATTTCATTTTTAGAAAATTCAATTTTTCACATTTTTCCATGAAAAGTGCCAATACCCCCCCCTTTGAGTTCTAGGTGAAAATCTCACTCGACACAAATCAAACAAAAATGTATCTAAGGTGAGTATTGTTGTTCATTTTCATCAAATAAACAAAATAAAACCCAGAATGTATCCTGAAAGACAATAAATGATCATTAAAGATGCTTTAGCCCAGGTGTTAATGTTACTAAAAGAGCCCAAATTTCAAAAAATATTGCTAAAAACAACAATCTTCTGTTTTAGAGTGAATGTTTGAGGTGTTTAGAAGGCATTTATTTCATTTTTAGAAAATTTAATTTTTCACATTTTTCCATGAAAAGTGCCAATACCCCCCCTTTGGGTTCTAGGTGAAAATCTAACTTGACAAAAATCAAACAAAAAATTTTCCATGGTGTGTATTGTTGTTCATTTTCATCAAATAAACAAAATAAAACACAGAATTAATCCTGAAAGACAAGAAATGAGCATAAAAGTTGCTTCAGCGCAAGTGTTAATGTTACTAAAAGAGCCCAAATTTCTAAAAATATTGCGAAAAACAACAATCTTCTGTTTTAGAGTGAATGTTTGAGGTGTTTAGAGGGCATTTATTTCATTTTTGGAAAATTCAATTTTTCACATTTTTCCATGAAAAGTGCCAATACCCCCCCCCTTTGAGTTCTAGGTGAAAATCTCACTTGACACAAATCAAACAAAAATGTTTCCATGGTTTGTATTGTTGTTCATTTTCATCAAATAAACAAAATAAAACCCAGAATTAATCCTGAAAGACATGAAATGAGCATAAAAGATGCTTCAGCGCAAGTGTTAATTTTAATAAAAGAGCCCAAATTTCTAAAAATATTGCAAAAAAGAACAATCTTTTGTTTTAGAGTGAATGTTTGAGGTGTTTAGAAGATATTTATTTCATTTTTAGAAAATTCAATTTTTCACATTTTTCCATGAAAAGTGCAAATACCCCCCCCCCCCTTTGAGTTCTAGGTGAAAATCTCACTCGACACAAATCAAACAAAAATGTATCCAAGGTGTGTATTGTTGTTCATTTTCATCAAATAAACAAAATAAAACCCAGAATTAATCTTGAAGGACAAGAAATGAGCATAAAAGTTGCTTCAGAGAAAGTGTTAATGTTACTAAAAGAGCCCAAATTTATAAAAATATTGCGAAAAACAACAATCTTCTGTTTTAGAGTGAAATATTTGAGGTGTTTAGAAGGCATTTATTTAATTTTTAGAAAATTTAATTTTTTACATTTTTCCATGAAAAGTGCCAATACCCCCCCCTTTGGGTTCTAGGTGAAAATCTCACTTGACGCAATCAAACAAAAATGTTTCCATGGTGTGTATTGTTGTTCATTTTCATCAAATAAACAAAATAAAACACAGAATTAATCCTGAAAGACAAGAAATGAGCATAAAAGTTGCTTCAGCGCAAGTGTTAATGTTACTAAAAGAGCCCAAATTTCTAAAAATATTGCGAAAAACAACAATCTTTTGTTTTAGAGTGAATGTTTGAGGTGTTTATAAGGCATTTATTTCATTTTTAGAAAATTTAATTTTTTACATTTTTCCATGAAAAGTGCCAATGCCCCTCCCTTTGGGTTCTAGGTGAAAATCTCAGTCGACACAAATCAAACAAAGATGTATCCAAGGTGATTATTGTTGTTCATTTTCATCAAATAAACAAAATAAAACCCAGAATGTATCCTGAAAGACAATAAATGATCATAAAAGATGCTTTAGCCCAGGTGTTAATGTTACTAAAAGAGCCCAAATTTCTAAAAATATTGCTAAAAACAACAATCTTCTGTTTTAGAGTGAATGTTTGAGGTGTTTAGAAGGCATTTATTTCATTTTTAGAAAATTTAATTTTTCACATTTTTCCATGAAAAGTGCCAATACCCCCCCCTTTGGGTTCTAGGTGAAAATCTAACTTGACAAAAATCAAACAAAAAATTTTCCATGGTGTGTATTGTTGTTCATTTTCATCAAATAAACAAAATAAAACACAGAATTAATCCTGAAAGACAAGAAATGAGCATAAAAGTTGCTTCAGCGCAAGTGTTAATGTTACTAAAAGAGCCCAAATTTCTAAAAATATTGCTAAAAACAACAATCTTCTGTTTTAGAGTGAATGTTTGAGGTGTTTAGAAGGCATTTATTTCATTTTTAGAAAATTCAATTTTTCACATTTTTCCATGAAAAGTGCCAATACCCCCCCCTTTGAGTTCTAGGTGAAAATCTCACTCGACACAAATCAAACAAAAATGTATCTAAGGTGAGTATTGTTGTTCATTTTCATCAAATAAACAAAATAAAACCCAGAATGTATCCTGAAAGACAATAAATGATCATAAAAGATGCTTTAGCCCAGGTGTTAATGTTACTAAAAGAGCCCAAATTTCAAAAAATATTGCTAAAAACAACAATCTTCTGTTTTAGAGTGAATGTTTGAGGTGTTTAGAAGGCATTTATTTCATTTTTAGAAAATTTAATTTTTCACATTTTTCCATGAAAAGTGCCAATACCCCCCCTTTGGGTTCTAGGTGAAAATCTAACTTGACAAAAATCAAACAAAAAATTTTCCATGGTGTGTATTGTTGTTCATTTTCATCAAATAAACAAAATAAAACACAGAATTAATCCTGAAAGACAAGAAATGAGCATAAAAGTTGCTTCAGCGCAAGTGTTAATGTTACTAAAAGAGCCCAAATTTCTAAAAATATTGCGAAAAACAACAATCTTCTGTTTTAGAGTGAATGTTTGAGGTGTTTAGAGGGCATTTATTTCATTTTTGGAAAATTCAATTTTTCACATTTTTCCATGAAAAGTGCCAATACCCCCCCCCTTTGAGTTCTAGGTGAAAATCTCACTTGACACAAATCAAACAAAAATGTTTCCATGGTTTGTATTGTTGTTCATTTTCATCAAATAAACAAAATAAAACCCAGAATTAATCCTGAAAGACATGAAATGAGCATAAAAGATGCTTCAGCGCAAGTGTTAATTTTACTAAAAGAGCCCAAATTTCTAAAAATATTGCAAAAAAGAACAATCTTTTGTTTTAGAGTGAATGTTTGAGGTGTTTAGAAGATATTTATTTCATTTTTAGAAAATTCAATTTTTCACATTTTTCCATGAAAAGTGCAAATACCCCCCCCCCTTTGAGTTCTAGGTGAAAATCTCACTCGACACAAATCAAACAAAAATGTATCCAAGGTGTGTATTGTTGTTCATTTTCATCAAATAAACAAAATAAAACCCAGAATTAATCTTGAAGGACAAGAAATGAGCATAAAAGTTGCTTCAGAGAAAGTGTTAATGTTACTAAAAGAGCCCAAATTTATAAAAATATTGCGAAAAACAACAATCTTCTGTTTTAGAGTGAAATATTTGAGGTGTTTAGAAGGCATTTATTTAATTTTTAGAAAATTTAATTTTTTACATTTTTCCATGAAAAGTGCCAATACCCCCCCCTTTGGGTTCTAGGTGAAAATCTCACTTGACGCAATCAAACAAAAATGTTTCCATGGTGTGTATTGTTGTTCATTTTCATCAAATAAACAAAATAAAACACAGAATTAATCCTGAAAGACAAGAAATGAGCATAAAAGTTGCTTCAGCGCAAGTGTTAATGTTACTAAAAGAGCCCAAATTTCTAAAAATATTGCGAAAAACAACAATCTTTTGTTTTAGAGTGAATGTTTGAGGTGTTTATAAGGCATTTATTTCATTTTTAGAAAATTTAATTTTTTACATTTTTCCATGAAAAGTGCCAATGCCCCTCCCTTTGGGTTCTAGGGGAAAATCTCAGTCGACACAAATCAAACAAAGATGTATCCAAGGTGTGTATTGTTGTTCATTTTCATCAAATAAACAAAATAAAACCCAGAATGTATCCTGAAAGACAATAAATGATCATAAAAGATGCTTCAACCCAGGTGTTAATGTTACTAAAAGAGCCAAAATTTCTAAAAATATTGCGAAAAACAACAATCTTCTGTTTTAGAGTGAATGTTTGAGGTGTTTAGAAGGCATTTATTTCATTTTTAGAAAATTTAATTTTTTACATTTTTCCATGAAAAGTGTTAATACCCCCCTTTGGGTTCTAGGTGAAAATCTCACTCGACACAAATCAAACAAAAATGTTTCCATGGTGTGTATTGTTGTTCATTTTCATCAAATAAACGAAATAAAACACAGAATTAATCCTGAAAGACAAGAAATGAGCATAAAAGTTGCTTCAGCGCAAGTGTTAATGTTACTAAAAGAGCCCAAATTTCTAAAAATATTGCGAAAAACAACAATCTTCTGTTTTAGAGTGAATGTTTGAGGTGTTTAGAAGGCATTTATTTCATTTTTAGAAAATTCAATTTTTCACATTTTTCCATGAAAAGTGCCAATACCCCCCCCTTTGAGTTCTAGGTGAAAATCTCACTTGACACAAATCAAACAAAAATGTATCTAAGGTGAGTATTGTTGTTCATTTTCATCAAATAAACAAAATAAAACCCAGAATGTATCCTGAAAGACAATAAATGATCATAAAAGATGCTTTAGCCCAGGTGTTAATGTTACTAAAAGAGCCCAAATTTCTAAAAATATTGCTAAAAACAACAATCTTCTGTTTTAGAGTGAATGTTTGAGGTGTTTAGAAGGCATTTATTTCATTTTTAGAAAATTTAATTTTTCACATTTTTCCATGAAAAGTGCCAATACCCCCCCCTTTGGGTTCTAGATGAAAATCTAACTTGACAAAAATCAAACAAAAATGTTTCCATGGTGTGTATTGTTGTTCATTTTCATCAAATAAACAAAATAAAACACAGAATTAATCCTGAAAGACAAGAAATGAGCATAAAAGTTGCTTCAGCGCAAGTGTTAATGTTACTAAAAGAGCCCAAATTTCTAAAAATATTGCGAAAAACAACAATCTTCTGTTTTAGAGTGAATGTTTGAGGTGTTTAAAAGGCATTTATTTCATTTTTAGAAAATTTTATTTTTTACATTTTTCCATTAAAAGTGCCAATACTCCCCCCTTTGGGTTCCAGGTGAAAATCTCACTTGACACAAATCAAACAAAAATGTATCCAAGGTGTGTATTGTTGTTCATTTTCATCAAATAAACAAAATAAAACCCAGAATGTATCCTGAAAGACAATATATGATCATAAAAGATGCTTCAACCCAGGTGTTAATGTTACTAAAAGAGCCAAAATTTCTAAAAATATTGCGAAAAATTACAATCTTCTGTTTTAGAGTGAATGTTTGAGGTGTTTAGAAGGCATTTATTTCATTTTTAGAAAATTTAATTTTTTACATTTTTCCATGAAAAGTGTTAATACCCCCCTTTGGGTTCTAGGTGAAAATCTCACTCGACACAAATCAAACAAAAATGTTTCCATGGTGTGTATTGTTGTTCATTTTCATCAAATAAACGAAATAAAACACAGAATTAATCCTGAAAGACAAGAAATGAGCATAAAAGTTGCTTCAGCGCAAGTGTTAATGTTACTAAAAGAGCCCAAATTTCTAAAAATATTGCGAAAAACAACAATCTTTTGTTTTAGAGTGAATGTTTGAGGTGTTTAGAAGGCATTTATTTCATTTTTAGAAAATTTAATTTTTTACATTTTTCCATGAAAAGTGCCAATGCCCCTCCCTTTGGGTTCTAGGTGAAAATCTCAGTCGACACAAATCAAACAAAGATGTATCCAAGGTGTGTATTGTTGTTCATTTTCATTAAATAAACAAAATAAAACCCAGAATGTATCCTGAAAGACAATAAATGATCATAAAAGATGCTTCAACCCAGGTGTTAATGTTACTAAAAGAGCCCAAATTTCTAAAAATATTGCGAAAAACAACTATCTTCTGTTTTAGAGTGAATGTTTGAGGTGTTTAGAAGGCATTTATTTCATTTTTAGAAAATTTAATTTTTTATATTTTTCCATGAAAAGTGTTAATACCCCCCTTTGGGTTCTAGGTGGAAATCTCACTCGACACAAATCAAACAAAAATGTTTCCATGTTGTGTATTGTTGTTTATTTTCATCAAATAAACAAAATAAAATCCAGAATTAATCTTGAAAGACAAGAAATTAGCATAAAAGATGCTTCAGCGCAAGTGTTTATTTTACTAAAAGAGCCCAAATTTCTAAAAATATTGCGAAAAACAACAATCTTCTGTTTTAGAGTGAATGTTTGAGGTGTTTAGAAGGCATTTATTTCATTTTTAGAAAATTCAATTTTTCACATTTTTTCATGAAAAGTGCCAATACCCCCCCCTTTGAGTTCTAGGTGAAAATCTCACTCGACACAAATCAAACAAAAATGTATCTAAGGTGAGTATTGTTGTTCATTTTCATCAAATAAACAAAATAAAACCCAGAATGTATCCTGAAAGACAATAAATGATCATAAAAGATGCTTTAGCCCAGGTGTTAATGTTACTAAAAGAGCCCAAATTTCAAAAAATATTGCTAAAAACAACAATCTTCTGTTTTAGAGTGAATGTTTGAGGTGTTTAGAAGGCATTTATTTCATTTTTAGAAAATTTAATTTTTCACATTTTTCCATGAAAAGTGCCAATACCCCCCCTTTGGGTTCTAGGTGAAAATCTAACTTGACAAAAATCAAACAAAAAATTTTCCATGGTGTGTATTGTTGTTCATTTTCATCAAATAAACAAAATAAAACACAGAATTAATCCTGAAAGACAAGAAATGAGCATAAAAGTTGCTTCAGCGCAAGTGTTAATGTTACTAAAAGAGCCCAAATTTCTAAAAATATTGCGAAAAACAACAATCTTCTGTTTTAGAGTGAATGTTTGAGGTGTTTAGAGGGCATTTATTTCATTTTTGGAAAATTCAATTTTTCACATTTTTCCATGAAAAGTGCCAATACCCCCCCCCTTTGAGTTCTAGGTGAAAATCTCACTTGACACAAATCAAACAAAAATGTTTCCATGGTTTGTATTGTTGTTCATTTTCATCAAATAAACAAAATAAAACCCAGAATTAATCCTGAAAGACATGAAATGAGCATAAAAGATGCTTCAGCGCAAGTGTTAATTTTAATAAAAGAGCCCAAATTTCTAAAAATATTGCAAAAAAGAACAATCTTTTGTTTTAGAGTGAATGTTTGAGGTGTTTAGAAGATATTTATTTCATTTTTAGAAAATTCAATTTTTCACATTTTTCCATGAAAAGTGCAAATACCCCCCCCCCCTTTGAGTTCTAGGTGAAAATCTCACTCGACACAAATCAAACAAAAATGTATCCAAGGTGTGTATTGTTGTTCATTTTCATCAAATAAACAAAATAAAACCCAGAATTAATCTTGAAGGACAAGAAATGAGCATAAAAGTTGCTTCAGAGAAAGTGTTAATGTTACTAAAAGAGCCCAAATTTATAAAAATATTGCGAAAAACAACAATCTTCTGTTTTAGAGTGAAATATTTGAGGTGTTTAGAAGGCATTTATTTAATTTTTAGAAAATTTAATTTTTTACATTTTTCCATGAAAAGTGCCAATACCCCCCCCTTTGGGTTCTAGGTGAAAATCTCACTTGACGCAATCAAACAAAAATGTTTCCATGGTGTGTATTGTTGTTCATTTTCATCAAATAAACAAAATAAAACACAGAATTAATCCTGAAAGACAAGAAATGAGCATAAAAGTTGCTTCAGCGCAAGTGTTAATGTTACTAAAAGAGCCCAAATTTCTAAAAATATTGCGAAAAACAACAATCTTTTGTTTTAGAGTGAATGTTTGAGGTGTTTATAAGGCATTTATTTCATTTTTAGAAAATTTAATTTTTTACATTTTTCCATGAAAAGTGCCAATGCCCCTCCCTTTGGGTTCTAGGTGAAAATCTCAGTCGACACAAATCAAACAAAGATGTATCCAAGGTGATTATTGTTGTTCATTTTCATCAAATAAACAAAATAAAACCCAGAATGTATCCTGAAAGACAATAAATGATCATAAAAGATGCTTTAGCCCAGGTGTTAATGTTACTAAAAGAGCCCAAATTTCTAAAAATATTGCTAAAAACAACAATCTTCTGTTTTAGAGTGAATGTTTGAGGTGTTTAGAAGGCATTTATTTCATTTTTAGAAAATTTAATTTTTCACATTTTTCCATGAAAAGTGCCAATACCCCCCCCTTTGGGTTCTACGTGAAAATCTAACTTGACAAAAATCAAACAAAAAATTTTCCATGGTGTGTATTGTTGTTCATTTTCATCAAATAAACAAAATAAAACACAGAATTAATCCTGAAAGACAAGAAATGAGCATAAAAGTTGCTTCAGCGCAAGTGTTAATGTTACTAAAGAGCCCAAATTTCTAAAATATTGCTAAAAACAACAATCTTCTGTTTTAGAGTGAATGTTTGAGGTGTTTAGAAGGCATTTATTTCATTTTTAGAAAATTCAATTTTTCACATTTTTCCATGAAAAGTGCCAATACCCCCCCTTTGAGTTCTAGGTGAAAATCTCACTCGACACAAATCAACAAAAATGTATCTAAGGTGAGTATTGTTGTTCATTTCATCAAATAAACAAAATAAAACCCAGAATGTATCCTGAAAGACAATAAATGATCATAAAAGATGCTTTAGCCCAGGTGTTAATGTTACTAAAAGAGCCCAAATTTCAAAAATATTGCTAAAAACAACAATCTTCTGTTTTAGAGTGAATGTTTGAGGTGTTAGAAGGCATTATTTCATTTTTAGAAAATTTAATTTTTCACATTTTTCCATGAAAAGTGCCAATACCCCCCTTTGGGTTCTAGGTGAAATCTAACTTGACAAAAATCAAACAAAAAATTTTCCATGGTGTGTATTGTTGTTCATTTTCATCAAATAAACAAAATAAAACACAGAATTAATCCTGAAAGACAAGAAATGAGCATAAAAGTTGCTTCAGCGCAAGTGTTAATGTTACTAAAAGAGCCCAAATTTCTAAAAATATTGCGAAAAACAACAATCTTCTGTTTTTAGAGTGAATGTTTGAGGTGTTTAGAGGGCATTTATTTCATTTTTGGAAAATTCAATTTTTCACATTTTTCATGAAAAGTGCCAATACCCCCCCCCTTTGAGTTCTAGGTGAAAATCTCACTTGACACAAATCACACAAAAATGTTTCCATGGTTTGTATTGTTGTTCATTTTCATCAAATAAACAAATAAAACCCAGAATTAATCCTGAAAGACATGAAATGAGCATAAAAGATGCTTCAGCGCAAGTGTTAATTTTACTAAAAGAGCCCAAATTTCTAAAAATATTGCAAAAAGAACAATCTTTTGTTTTAGAGTGAATGTTTGAGGTGTTTAGAAGATATTTATTTCATTTTTAGAAAATTCAATTTTTCACATTTTTCCATGAAAAGTGCAAATACCCCCCCCCCTTTGAGTTCTAGGTGAAAATCTCACTCGACACAAATCAAACAAAAATGTATCCAAGGTGTGTATTGTTGTTCATTTTCATCAAATAAACAAAATAAAACCCAGAATTAATCTTGAAGGACAAGAAATGAGCATAAAAGTTGCTTCAGAGAAAGTGTTAATGTTACTAAAAGAGCCCAAATTTATAAAAATATTGCGAAAAACAACAATCTTCTGTTTTAGAGTGAAATATTTGAGGTGTTTAGAAGGCATTTATTTAATTTTTAGAAAATTTAATTTTTTACATTTTTCCATGAAAAGTGCCAATACCCCCCCCTTTGGGTTCTAGGTGAAAATCTCACTTGACGCAATCAAACAAAAATGTTTCCATGGTGTGTATTGTTGTTCATTTTCATCAAATAAACAAAATAAAA
The DNA here is from genome assembly GCF_022747635.1 of Hetaerina americana. Classification (NCBI taxonomy): domain Eukaryota; kingdom Metazoa; phylum Arthropoda; class Insecta; order Odonata; family Calopterygidae; genus Hetaerina; species Hetaerina americana. Next base: position 54,871 of record NW_027287259.1, read on the forward strand.
CACAGAATTAATCCTGAAAGACAAGAAATGAGCATAAAAGTTGCTTCAGCGCAAGTGTTAATGTTACTAAAAGAGCCCAAATTTCTAAAAATATTGCGAAAAACAACAATCTTTTGTTTTAGAGTGAATGTTTGAGGTGTTTATAAGGCATTTATTTCATTTTTAGAAAATTTAATTTTTTACATTTTTCCATGAAAAGTGCCAATGCCCCTCCCTTTGGGTTCTAGGTGAAAATCTCAGTCGACACAAATCAAACAAAGATGTATCCAAGGTGATTATTGTTGTTCATTTTCATCAAATAAACAAAATAAAACCCAGAATGTATCCTGAAAGACAATAAATGATCATAAAAGATGCTTTAGCCCAGGTGTTAATGTTACTAAAAGAGCCCAAATTTCTAAAAATATTGCTAAAAACAACAATCTTCTGTTTTAGAGTGAATGTTTGAGGTGTTTAGAAGGCATTTATTTCATTTTTAGAAAATTTAATTTTTCACATTTTTCCATGAAAAGTGCCAATACCCCCCCTTTGGGTTCTAGGTGAAAATCTCACTTGACACAAATCAAACAAAAATGTTTCCATGGTTTGTATTGTTGTTCATTTTCATCAAATAAACAAAATAAAACACAGAATTAATCCTGAAAGACAAGAAATGAGCATAAAAGTTGCTTCAGCGCAAGTGTTAATGTTACTAAAAGAGCCCAAATTTCTAAAAATATTGCGAAAAACAACAATCTTCTGTTTTAGAGTGAATGTTTGAGGTGTTTAGAGGGCATTTATTTCATTTTTGGAAAATTCAATTTTTCACATTTTTCCATGAAAAGTGCCAATACCCCCCCCCTTTGAGTTCTAGGTGAAAATCTCACTTGACACAAATCAAACAAAAATGTTTCCATGGTTTGTATTGTTGTTCATTTTCATCAAATAAACAAAATAAAACCCAGAATTAATCCTGAAAGACATGAAATGAGCATAAAAGATGCTTCAGCGCAAGTGTTAATTTTACTAAAAGAGCCCAAATTTCTAAAAATATTGCAAAAAAGAATAATCTTTTGTTTTAGAGTGAATGTTTGAGGTGTTTAGAAGATATTTATTTCATTTTTAGAAAATTCAATTTTTCACATTTTTCCATGAAAAGTGCAAATACCCCCCCCCCCCTTTGAGTTCTAGGTGAAAATCTCACTCGACACAAATCAAACAAAAATGTATCCAAGGTGTGTATTGTTGTTCATTTTCATCAAATAAACAAAATAAAACCCAGAATTAATCTTGAAGGACAAGAAATGAGCATAAAAGTTGCTTCAGAGAAAGTGTTAATGTTACTAAAAGAGCCCAAATTTATAAAAATATTGCGAAAAACAACAATCTTCTGTTTTAGAGTGAAATATTTGAGGTGTTTAGAAGGCATTTATTTAATTTTTAGAAAATTTAATTTTTTACATTTTTCCATGAAAAGTGCCAATACCCCCCCCTTTGGGTTCTAGGTGAAAATCTCACTTGACGCAATCAAACAAAAATGTTTCCATGGTGTGTATTGTTGTTCATTTTCATCAAAAAAACAAAATAAAACACAGAATTAATCCTGAAAGACAAGAAATGAGCATAAAAGTTGCTTCAGCGCAAGTGTTAATGTTACTAAAAGAGCCCAAATTTCTAAAAATATTGCGAAAAACAAGAATCTTTTGTTTTAGAGTGAATGTTTGAGGTGTTTATAAGGCATTTATTTCATTTTTAGAAAATTTAATTTTTTACATTTTTCCTGGAAAAGTGCCAATGCCCCTCCCTTTGGGTTCTAGGTGAAAATCTCAGTCGACACAAATCAAACAAAGATGTATCCAAGGTGATTATTGTTGTTCATTTTCATCAAATAAACAAAATAAAACCCAGAATGTATCCTGAAAGACAATAAATGATCATAAAAGATGCTTCAACCCAGGTGTTAATGTTACTAAAAGAGCCCAAATTTCTAAAAATATTGCGAAAAACAACAATCTTCTGTTTTAGAGTGAATGTTTGAGGTGTTTAGAAGGCATTTATTTCATTTTTAGAAAATTTAATTTTTTACATTTTTCCATGAAAAGTGCCAATGCCCCCCCCATTGGGTTCTAGGTGAAAATCTCAGTCGACACAAATCAAACAAAAATGTATCCAAGGTGTGTATTGTTGTTCATTTTCATCAAATAAACAAAATAAAACCCAGAATGTATCCTGAAAGACAATAAATGATCATAAAAGATGCTTCAACCCAGGTGTTAATGTTACTAAAAGAGCCGAAATTTCTAAAAATATTGCGAAAAACAACAATCTTCTGTTTTAGAGTGAATGTTTAAGGTGTTTAGAAGGCCTTTATTTCATTTTTAGAAAATTTAATATTTTACATTTTTCCATGAAAAGTGTTAATACCCCCGCCTTTGGGTTCTAGGTGAAAATCTCACTCGACACAAATCAAACAAAAATGTTTCCATGGTGTGTATTGTTGTTTATTTTCATCAAATAAACAAAATAAAACCCAGAATTAATCCTGAAAGACTAGAAATTAGCATAAATGATGCTTCAGAGAAAGTGTTAATGTTACTAAAAGATCCCAAATTTCTAAAAATATTGCGAAAAACAACAATCTTCTGTTTTAGAGTGAATGTTTGAGGTGTTTAGAAGGCATTTATTTCATTTTTAGAAAATTTAACTTTTCACATTTTTCCATGAAAAGTGCCAATACCCCCCCCTTTGGGTTCTAGGTGAAAATCTCACTCGACACAAATCAAACAAAAATGTATCCAAGGTGAGTATTGTTGTTCATTTTCATCAAATAAACAAAATAAAACCCAGAATGTATCCTGAAAGACAATAAATGATCATAAAAGATGCTTCAGCCCAGGTGTTAATGTTACTAAAAGAACCCAAATTTCTAAAAATATTGCGAAAAACAACAATCTTCTGTTTTAGAGTGAATGTTTGAGGTGTTAAAAGGCATTTATTTCATTTTTAGAAAATTTAATTTTTCACATTTTTCCATGAAAAGTGCCAATACCCCCCCTTTGGGTTCTAGGTGAAAATCTAGCTTGACACAAATCAAACAAAAATGTTTCCATGGTGTGTATTATTGTTCATTTTCATCAAATAAACAAAATAAAACACAGAATTAATCCTGAAAGACAAGAAATGAGCATAAAAGTTGCTTCAGCGCAAGTGTTAATGTTACTAAAAGAGCCCAAATTTCTAAAAATATTGCGAAAAACAACAATCTTTTGTTTTAGAGTGAATGTTTGAGGTGTTTATAAGGCATTTATTTCATTTTTAGAAAATTTAATTTTTTACATTTTTCCATGAAAAGTGCCAATGCCCCCCTCCCTTTGGGTTCTAGGTGAAAATCTCAGTCGACACAAATCAAACAAAGATGTATCCAAGGTGTGTATTGTTGTTCATTTTCATCAAATAAACAAAATAAAACCCAGAATGAATCCTGAAAGACAATAAAAGATCATAAAAGATGCTTCAGCCCAAGTGTTAATGTTACTAAAAGAGCCCAAATTTCTAAAAATATTGAGAAAAACAACAATCTTCTGTTTTAGAGTGAATGTTTGAGGTGTTTATAAGGCATTTATTTCATTTTTAGAAAATTTAATTTTTTACATTTTTCCATGAAAAGTGTTAATACCCCCCTTTGGGTTCTAGGTGAAAATCTCACTCGACACAAATCAAACAAAAATGTATCCAAGGTGAGTATTGTTGTTCATTTTCATCAAATAAAAAAAATAAAACCCAGAATGTATCCTGAAAGACAATAAATGATCATAAAAGATGCTTCAGCCCAGGTGTTAATGTTACTAAAAGAACCCAAATTTCTAAAAATATTGCGAAAAACAACAATCTTCCGTTTTAGAGTGAATGTTTGAGGTGTTTATAAGGCATTTATTTCATTTTTAGAAAATTTAATTTTTTACATTTTTCGATGAAAAGTGCCAATGCCCCCCCCTTTGGGTTCTAGGTGAAAATCTCAGTCGACACAAATCAAACAAAAATGTATCCAAGGTGTGTATTGTTGTTCATTTTCATCAAATAAACAAAATAAAACCCAGAATTAATCTTGAAGGACAAGAAATGAGCATAAAAGTTGCTTCAGAGAAAGTGTTAATGTTACTAAAAGAGCCCAAATTTATAAAAATATTGCGAAAAACAACAATCTTCTGTTTTAGAGTGAAATATTTGAGGTGTTTAGAAGGCATTTATTTAATTTTTAGAAAATTTAATTTTTTACATTTGTCCATGAAAAGTGCCAATACCCCCCCCTTTGGGTTCTAGGTGAAAATCTCACTTGACGCAATCAAACAAAAATGTTTCCATGGTGTGTATTGTTGTTCATTTTCATCAAATAAACAAAATAAAACACAGAATTAATCCTGAAAGACAAGAAATGAGCATAAAAGTTGCTTCAGCGCAAGTGTTAATGTTACTAAAAGAGCCCAAATTTCTAAAAATATTGCGAAAAACAACAATCTTTTGTTTTAGAGTGAATGTTTGAGGTGTTTATAAGGCATTTATTTCATTTTTAGAAAATTTAATTTTTTACATTTTTCCATGAAAAGTGCCAATGCCCCTCCCTTTGGGTTCTAGGTGAAAATCTCAGTCGACACAAATCAAACAAAGATGTATCCAAGGTGATTATTGTTGTTCATTTTCATCAAATAAACAAAATAAAACCCAGAATGTATCCTGAAAGACAATAAATGATCATAAAAGATGCTTCAACCCAGGTGTTAATGTTACTAAAAGAGCCCAAATTTCTAAAAATATTGCGAAAAACAACAATCTTCTGTTTAAAGTGAATGTTTGAGGTGTTTAGAAGGCATTTATTTCATTTTTAGAAAATTTAATTTTTCACATTTTTCCATGAAAAGTGCCAATACCCCCCCCTTTGGGTTCTAGGTGAAAATCTAACTTGACACAAATCAAACAAAAATGTTTCCATAGTGTGTATTGTTGTTCATTTTCATCAAATAAACAAAATAAAACACAGAATTAATCCTGAAAGACAAGAAATGAGCATAAAAGTTGCTTCAGCGCAAGTGTTAATGTTACTAAAAGATCCCAAATTTCTAAAAATATTGCGAAAAACAACAATCTTCTGTTTTAGAGTGAATGTTTGAGGTGTTTATAAGGCATTTATTTCATTTTTAGAAAATTTAATTTTTTACATTTTTCCATGAAAAGTGCCAATGCCCCCCCCATTGGGTTCTAGGTGAAAATCTCAGTCGACACAAATCAAACAAAAATGTATCCAAGGTGTGTATTGTTGTTCATTTTCATCAAATAAACAAAATAAAACCCAGAATGTATCCTGAAAGACAATAAATGATCATAAAAGATGCTTCAACCAAGGTGTTAATGTTACTAAAAGAGCCGAAATTTCTAAAAATATTGCGAAAAACAACAATCTTCTGTTTTAGAGTGAATGTTTAAGGTGTTTAGAAGGCCTTTATTTCATTTTTAGAAAATTTAATATTTTACATTTTTCCATGAAAAGTGTTAATACCCCCCTTTGGGTTCTAGGTGAAAATCTCACTCGACACAAATCAAACAAAAATGTTTCCATGGTGTGTATTGTTGTTTATTTTCATCAAATAAACAAAATAAAACCCAGAATTAATCCTGAAAGACTAGAAATTAGCATAAATGATGCTTCAGAGAAAGTGTTAATGTTACTAAAAGATCCCAAATTTCTAAAAATATTGCGAAAAACAACAATCTTCTGTTTTAGAGTGAATGTTTGAGGTGTTTAGAAGGCATTTATTTCATTTTTAGAAAATTTAACTTTTCACATTTTTCCATGAAAAGTGCCAATACCCCCCCCTTTGGGTTCTAGGTGAAAATCTCACTCGACACAAATCAAACAAAAATGTATCCAAGGTGAGTATTGTTGTTCATTTTCATCAAATAAACAAAATAAAACCCAGAATGTATCCTGAAAGACAATAAATGATCATAAAAGATGCTTCAGCCCAGGTGTTAATGTTACTAAAAGAACCCAAATTTCTAAAAATATTGCGAAAAACAACAATCTTCTGTTTTAGAGTGAATGTTTGAGGTGTTAAAAGGCATTTATTTCATTTTTAGAAAATTTAATTTTTCACATTTTTCCATGAAAAGTGCCAATACCCCCCCTTTGGGTTCTAGGTGAAAATCTAGCTTGACACAAATCAAACAAAAATGTTTCCATGGTGTGTATTGTTGTTCATTTTCATCAAATAAACAAAATAAAACACAGAATTAATCCTGAAAGACAAGAAATGAGCATAAAAGTTGCTTCAGCGCAAGTGTTAATGTTACTAAAAGAGCCCAAATTTCTAAAAATATTGCGAAAAACAACAATCTTTTGTTTTAGAGTGAATGTTTGAGGTGTTTATAAGGCATTTATTTCATTTTTAGAAAATTTAATTTTTTACATTTTTCCATGAAAAGTGCCAATGCCCCCCTCCCTTTGGGTTCTAGGTGAAAATCTCAGTCGACACAAATCAAACAAAGATGTATCCAAGGTGTGTATTGTTGTTCATTTTCATCAAATAAACAAAATAAAACCCAGAATGAATCCTGAAAGACAATAAAAGATCATAAAAGATGCTTCAGCCCAAGTGTTAATGTTACTAAAAGAGCCCAAATTTCTAAAAATATGAGAAAAACAACAATCTTCTGTTTTAGAGTGAATGTTTGAGGTGTTTATAAGGCATTTATTTCATTTTTAGAAAATTTAATTTTTTACATTTTTCCATGAAAAGTGTTAATACCCCCCTTTGGGTTCTAGGTGAAAATCTCACTCGACACAAATCAAAAAAAAATGTATCCAAGGTGAGTATTGTTGTTCATTTTCATCAAATAAACAAAATAAAACCCAGAATGTATCTGAAAGACAATAAATGATCATAAAAGATGCTTCAGCCCAGGTGTTAATGTTACTAAAAGAACCCAAATTTCTAAAAATATTGCGAAAAACAACAATCTTCTGTTTTAGAGTGAATGTTTGAGGTGTTTATAAGGCATTTATTTCATTTTAGAAAATTTAATTTTTTACATTTTTCGATGAAAAGTGCCAATGCCCCCCCCTTTGGGTTCTAGGTGAAAATCTCAGTCGACACAAATCAAACAAAAATGTATCCAAGGTGTGTATTGTTGTTTATTTTCATCAAATAAACAAAATAAAACACAGAATTAATCCTGAAAGACAAGAAATGAGCATAAAAGTTGCTTCAGCGCAAGTGTTAATGTTACTAAAAGAGCCCAAATTTCTAAAAATATTGCGAAAAACAACAATCTTCTGTTTTAGAGTGAATGTTTGAGGTGTTTAGAAGATATTTATTTCATTTTTAGAAAATTTAATTTTTTACATTTTTCCATGAAAAGTGTTAATACCCCCCTTTGGGTTCTAGGTGAAAATCTCACTCGACACAAATCAAACAAAAATGTTTCAATGGTGTGTATTGTTGTTCATTTTCATCAAATAAACGAAATTAAACACAGAATTAATCCTGAAAGACAATAAAAGATCATAAAAGATGCTTCAGCCCAAGTGTGAATGTTACTAAAAGAGCCCAAATTTCTAAAAATATTGAGAAAAACAACAATCTTCTGTTTTAGAGTGAATGTTTGAGGTGTTTAGAAGGCATTTATTTCATTTTTAGAAAATTTAATTTTTCACATTTTTCCATGAAAAGTGCAATACCCCCCCCTTTGGGTTCTAGGAGAAAATCTTACTTGACACAAATCAAACAAAAATGTTTCCATGGTGTGTATTGTTGTTCATTTTCATCAAATAAACAAAATAAAACACAGAATTAATCCTGAAAGACAAGAAATGAGCATAAAAGTTGCTTCAGCGCAAGTGTTAATGTTACTAAAAGAACCCAAATTTCTAAAAAATATTGCGAAAAACAACAATCTTCTGTTTTAGAGTGAATGTTTGAGGTGTTTAGAAGGCATTTATTTCATTTTTAGAAAATTTAATTTTTTACATTTTTCCATGAAAAGTGCCAATGCCCCCCCCTTTGGGTTCCAGGTGAAAATCTCAGTCGACACAAATCAAACAAAATGTATCCAAGGTGTGTATATTTGTTCATTTTCATCAAATAAACAAAATAAAACCCAGAATGTATCCTGAAAGACAATAAATGATCATAAAAGATGCTTCAACCCTGGTGTTAATGTTACTAAAAGAGCCCAAATTTCTAAAAATATTGCGAAAAACAACAATCTTCTGTTTAGAGTGAATGTTTAAGGTGTAAGAAGGCATTTATTTTATTTTTAGAAAATTCAATTTTTCACATTTTTCCATAAAAAGTGCCAATACCCCCCCCCTTTGGGTTCTAGGTGAAAATCTCACTCGACACAAATCAAACAAAAATGTATCCAAGGTGAGTATTGTTGTTCATTTTCATCAAATAAACAAAATAAAACCCAGAATGTATCCTGAAAGACAATAAATGATCATAAAAGATGCTTCAGCCCAGGTGTTAATGTTACTAAAGAACCCAAATTTCTAAAAATATTGCGAAAAACAACAATCTTCTGTTTTAGAGTGAATGTTTGAGGTGTTTAGAAGGCATTTATTTCATTTTTAGAAAATTTAATTTTTAACATTTTTCCATGAAAAGTGTTAATACCCCCCTTTGGGTTCTAGGTGAAAATCTCACTCGACACAAATCAATCAAAAATGTTTCCATGGTGTGTATTGTTGTTCATTTTCATAAAATAAACAAATAAAACCCAGAATTAATCCTGAAAGACAATAAAAGATTATAAAAGATGCTTCAGCCCGAGTGTTAATGTTACTAAAAGAGCCCAAATTTCTAAAAATATTGCGAAAAAACAACAATCTTCTGTTTTAGAGTGAATGTTTGAGGTGTTTAGAAGATATTTATTTCATTTTTAGAAAATTCAATTTTTCACATTTTTCCATAAAAAGTGCCAATACCCCCCCCTTTGAGTTCTAGGTGAAAATCTCACTCGACACAAATCAAACAAAAATGTATCCAAGGTGAGTATTGTTGTTCATTTTCATCAAATAAACAAAATAAAACCCAGAATGTATCCTGAAAGACAATAAATGATCATAAAAGATGCTTCAGCCCAGGTGTTAATGTTACTAAAAGAACCCAAATTTCTAAAAATATTGCGAAAAACAACAATCTTCTGTTTTAGAGTGAATGTTTGAGGTGTTTAGAAGGCATTTATTTCATTTTTAGAAAATTTAATTTGTCACATTTTTCCATGAGAAGTGCCAATACCCCCGCCTTTGGGTTCTAGGTGAAAATCTAACTTGACACAAATCAAACAAAAATGTTTCCATGGTGTGTATTGTTGTTCATTTTCATCAAATAAACAAAATAAAACACAGAATTAATCCTGAAAGACAAGAAATGAGCATTAAAGTTGCTTCAGCGCAAGTGTTAATGTTACTAAAAGAGCCCAAATTTCTAAAAATATTGCGAAAAACAACAATCTTCTGTTTTAGAGTGAATGTTTGAGGTGTTTATAAGGCATTTATTTCATTTTTAGAAAATTTAATTTTTTACATTTTTCCATGAAAAGTGCCAATACCCCCCCCTTTGGGTTCTGGGTGAAAATCTCACTCGACACAAATCAAACAAAAATGTTTCCATGGTGTGTATTGTTGTTCATTTTCATCAAATAAACAAAATAAAACCCAGAATTAATCCTGAAAGACATGCAATGAGCATAAAAGATGCTTCAGCGCAAGTGTTAATTTTACTAAAAGAGCCCAAATTTCTAAAAATATTGCGAAAAACAACAATCTTCTGTTTTAGAGTGAATGTTTGAGGTGTTTAGAAGATATTTATTTCATTTTTAGAAAATTCAATTTTTCACATTTTTCCATGAAAAGTGCCAATACCCCCCCCTTTGAGTTCTAGGTGAAAATCTCTCTCGACACAAATCAAACAAAAATGTATCCAAGGTGTGTATTGTTGTTCATTTTCATCAAATAAACAAAATAAAACCCAGAATTAATCTTGAAGGACAAGAAATGAGCATAAAAGTTGCTTCAGAGAAAGTGTTAATGTTACTAAAAGAGCCCAAATTTATAAAAATATTACGAAAAACAACAATCTTCTGTTTTAGAGTGAATGTTTGAGGTGTTTAGAAGGCATTTATTTAATTTTTAGAAAATTTAATTTTTCACATTTTTCCATGAAAAGTGCCAATACCCCCCCCTTTGGGTTCTAGTTGAAAATCTCACTTGACGCAATCAAACAAAAATGTTTCCATGGTGTGTATTGTTTTTCATTTTCATCAAATAAACAAAATAAAACACAGAATTAATCCTGAAAGACAAGAAATGAGAATAAAAGTTGCTTCAGCGCAAGTGTTAATGTTACTAAAAGAGCCCAAATTTCTAAAAATATTGCGAAAAACAACAATCTTTTGTTTTAGAGTGAATGTTTGAGGTGTTTATAAGGCATTTATTTCATTTTTAGAAAATTTAATTTTTTACATTTTTCCATGAAAAGTGCCAATGCCCCTCCCTTTGGGTTCTAGGTGAAAATCTCAGTCGACACAAATCAAACAAAGATGTATCCAAGGTGTGTATTGTTGTTCATTTTCATCAAATAAACAAAATAAAACCCAGAATGTATCCTGAAAGACAATAAATGATCATAAAAGATGCTTCAACCCAGGTGTTAATGTTACTAAAAGAGCCAAAATTTCTAAAAATATTGCGAAAAACAACAATCTTCTGTTTTAGAGTGAATGTTTGAGGTGTTTAGAAGGCATTTATTTCATTTTTAGAAAATTTAATTTTTTACATTTTTCCATGAAAAGTGTTAATACCCCCCTTTGGGTTCTAGGTGAAAATCTCACTCGACACAAATCAAACAAAAATGTTTCCATGGTGTGTATTGTTGTTCATTTTCATCAAATAAACGAAATAAAACACAGAATTAATCCTGAAAGACAAGAAATGAGCATAAAAGTTGCTTCAGCGCAAGTGTTAATGTTACTAAAAGAGCCCAAATTTCTAAAAATATTGCGAAAAACAACAATCTTTTGTTTTAGAGTGAATGTTTGAGGTGTTTAGAAGGCATTTATTTCATTTTTAGAAAATTTAATTTTTTACATTTTTCCATGAAAAGTGCCAATGCCCCTCCCTTTGGGTTCTAGGTGAAAATCTCAGTCGACACAAATCAAACAAAGATGTATCCAAGGTGTGTATTGTTGTTCATTTTCATCAAATAAACAAAATAAAACCCAGAATGTATCCTGAAAGACATTAAATGATCATAAAAGATGCTTTAACCCAGGTATTAATGTTACTAAAAGAGCCCAAATTTCTAAAAATATTGCGAAAAACAACAATCTTCTGTTTAAGAGTGAATGTTTGAGGTGTTTAGAAGGCATTTATTTCATTTTTAGAAAATTTAATTTTTTATATTTTTCCATGAAAAGTGTTAATACCCCACCTTTGGGTTCTAGGTGGAAATCTCACTCGACACAAATCAAACAAAAATGTTTCCATGTTGTGTATTGTTGTTTATTTTCATCAAATAAACAAAATAAAATCCAGAATTAATCTTGAAAGACAAGAAATTAGCATAAAAGATGCTTCAGCGCAAGTGTTAATTTTACTAAAAGAACCCAAATTTCTAAAAATATTGCGAAAAACAACAATCTTCTGTTTTAGAGTGAATGTTTGAGGTGTTTAGAAGGCATTTATTTCATTTTTAGAAAATTCAATTTTTCAAATTTTTCCATGAAAAGTGCCAATACCCCCCCCTTTGAGTTCTAGGTGAAAATCTCACTCGACAAAAATCAAACAAAAATGTATCTAAGGTGAGTATTGTTGTTCATTTTCATCAAATAAACAAAATAAAACCCAGAATGTATCCTGAAATACAATAAATGATCATAAAAGATGCTTCAGAGAAAGTGTTAATGTTACTAAAAGAGCCCAAATTTCTAAAAATATTGCGAAAAACAACAATCTTCTGTTTTAGAGTGAATGTTTGAGGTGTTTAGAAGGCATTTATTTCATTTTTAGAAAATTTAATTTTTTACATTTTTCCATGAAAAGTGTTAATACCCCCCTTTGGGTTCTAGGTGAAAATCTCACTCGACACAAATCAAACAAAAATGTTTCCATGGTGTGTATTGTTGTTCATTTTCATCAAATAAACGAAATAAAACACAGAATTAATCCTGAAAGACAAGAAATGAGCATAAAAGTTGCTTCAGCGCAAGTGTTAATGTTACTAAAAGAGCCCAAATTTCTAAAAATATTGCGAAAAACAACAATCTTTTGTTTTAGAGTGAATGTTTGAGGTGTTTAGAAGGCATTTATTTCATTTTTAGAAAATTTAATTTTTTACATTTTTCCATGAAAAGTGCCAATGCCCCTCCCTTTGGGTTCTAGGTGAAAATCTCAGTCGACACAAATCAAACAAAGATGTATCCAAGGTGTGTATTGTTGTTCATTTTCATCAAATAAACAAAATAAAACCCAGAATGTATCCTGAAATACAATAAATGATCATAAAAGATGCTTCAGAGAAAGTGTTAATGTTACTAAAAGAGCCCAAATTTCTAAAAATATTGCGAAAAACAACAATCTTCTGTTTTAGAGTGAATGTTTGAGGTGTTTAGAAGGCATTTATTTCATTTTTAGAAAATTTAATTTTTTACATTTTTCCATGAAAAGTGTTAATACCCCCCTTTGGGTTCTAGGTGAAAATCTCACTCGACACAAATCAAACAAAAATGTTTCCATGGTGTGTATTGTTGTTCATTTTCATCAAATAAACGAAATAAAACACAGAATTAATCCTGAAAGACAAGAAATGAGCATAAAAGTTGCTTCAGCGCAAGTGTTAATGTTACTAAAAGAGCCCAAATTTCTAAAAATATTGCGAAAAACAACAATCTTTTGTTTTAGAGTGAATGTTTGAGGTGTTTAGAAGGCATTTATTTCATTTTTAGAAAATTTAATTTTTTACATTTTTCCATGAAAAGTGCCAATGCCCCTCCCTTTGGGTTCTAGGTGAAAATCTCAGTCGACACAAATCAAACAAAGATGTATCCAAGGTGTGTATTGTTGTTCATTTTCATCAAATAAACAAAATAAAACCCAGAATGTATCCTGAAAGACAATAAATGATCATAAAAGATGCTTCAACCCAGGTGTTAATGTTACTAAAAGAGCCCAAATTTCTAAAAATATTGCGAAAAACAACTATCTTCTGTTTTAGAGTGAATGTTTGAGGTGTTTAGAAGGCATTTATTTCATTTTTAGAAAATTTAATTTTTTATATTTTTCCATGAAAAGTGTTAATACCCCCCTTTGGGTTCTAGGTGGAAATCTCACTCGACACAAATCAAACAAAAATGTTTCCATGTTGTGTATTGTTGTTTATTTTCATCAAATAAACAAAATAAAATCCAGAATTAATCTTGAAAGACAAGAAATTAGCATAAAAGATGCTTCAGCGCAAGTGTTAATTTTACTAAAAGAGCCCAAATTTCTAAAAATATTGCGAAAAACAACAATCTTCTGTTTTAGAGTGAATGTTTGAGGTGTTTAGAAGGCATTTATTTCATTTTTAGAAAATTCAATTTTTCACATTTTTCCATGAAAAGTGCCAATACCCCCCCCTTTGAGTTCTAGGTGAAAATCTCACTCGACACAAATCAAACAAAAATGTATCTAAGGTGAGTATTGTTGTTCATTTTCATCAAATAAACAAAATAAAACCCAGAATGTATCCTGAAAGACAATAAATGATCATAAAAGATGCTTTAGCCCAGGTGTTAATGTTACTAAAAGAGCCCAAATTTCTAAAAATATTGCGAAAAACATCAATCTTCTGTTTAAAGTGAATGTTTGAGGTGTTTAGAAGGCATTTATTTCATTTTTAGAAAATTTAATTTTTCACATTTTTCCATGAAAAGTGCCAATACCCCCCCCTTTGGGTTCTAGGTGAAAATGTAACTTGACACAAATCAAACAAAAATGTTTCCATGGTGTGTATTGTTGTTCATTTTCATCAAATAAAAAAAATAAAACACAGAATTAATCCTGAAAGACAAGAAATGAGCATAAAAGTTGCTTCAGCGCAAGTGTTAATGTTACTAAAAGATCCCAAATTTCTAAAAATATTGCGAAAAACAACAATCTTCTGTTTTAGAGTGAATGTTTGAGGTGTTTATAAGGCATTTATTTCATTTTTAGAAAATTTAATTTTTTACATTTTTCCATGAAAAGTGCCAATGCCCCCCCCATTGGGTTCTAGGTGAAAATCTCAGTCGACACAAATCAAACAAAAATGAATCCAAGGTGTGTATTGTTGTTCATTTTCATCAAATAAACAAAATAAAACCCAGAATGTATCCTGAAAGACAATAAATGATCATAAAAGATGCTTCAACCCAGGTGTTAATGTTACTAAAAGAGCCCAAATTTCTAAAAATATTGCGAAAAACAACAATCTTCTGTTTTAGAGTGAATGTTTAAGGTGTTTAGAAGGCCTTTATTTCATTTTTAGAAAATTTAATATTTTACATTTTTCCATGAAAAGTGTTAATACCCCCCTTTGGGTTCTAGGTGAAAATCTCACTCGACACAGATCAATCAAAAATGTTTCCATGGTGTGTATTGTTGTTCATTTTCATAAAATAAACAAATAAAACCCAGAATTAATCCTGAAAGACATGAAATGAGCATAAAAGATGCTTCAGCGCAAGTGTTTATTTTACTAAAAGAGCCCAAATTTCTAAAAATATTGCGAAAAACAACAATCTTCTGCTTTAGAGTGAATGTTTGAGGTGTTTAGAAGGCATTTATTTCATTTTTAGAAAATTTAATTTTTACATTTTTCCATGAAAAGTGCCAATACCCCCCTATGGGTTCTAGGTGAAAATCTCACTCGACACAAATCAAAAAAAATGTTTCCATGGTGTGTATTGTTGTTTATTTTCATCAAATAAACAAAATAAAACCCAGAATTAATCCTGAAAGACTAGAAATTAGCATAAATGATGCTTCAGAGAAAGTGTTAATGTTACTAAAAGATCCCAAATTTCTAAAAATATTGCGAAAAACAACAATCTTCTGTTTTAGAGTGAATGTTTGAGGTGTTTAGAAGGCATTTATTTCATTTTTAGAAAATTTAACTTTTCACATTTTTCCATGAAAAGTGCCAATACCCCCCCCTTTGGGTTCTAGGTGAAAATCTCACTCGACACAAATCAAACAAAAATGTATCCAAGGTGAGTATTGTTGTTCATTTTCATCAAATAAAAAAAATAAAACCCAGAATGTATCCTGAAAGACAATAAATGATCATAAAAGATGCTTCAGCCCAGGTGTTAATGTTACTAAAAGAACCCAAATTTCTAAAAATATTGCGAAAAACAACAATCTTCTGTTTTAGAGTGAATGTTTGAGGTGTTAAAAGGCATTTATTTCATTTTTAGAAAATTTAATTTTTCACATTTTTCCATGAAAAGAGCCAATACCCCCCCCCTTTGGGTTCTAGGTGAAAATCTAGCTTGACACAAATCAAACAAAAATGTTTCCATGGTGTGTATTGTTGTTCATTTTCATCAAATAAACAAAATAAAACACAGAATTAATCCTGAAAGACAAGAAATGAGCATAAAAGTTGCTTCAGCGCAAGTGTTAATGTTACTAAAAGAGCCCAAATTTCTAAAAATATTGCGAAAAACAACAATCTTTTGTTTTAGAGTGAATGTTTGAGGTGTTTATAAGGCATTTATTTCATTTTTAGAAAATTTAATTTTTTACATTTTTCCATGAAAAGTGCCAATGCCCCCCTCCCTTTGGGTTCTAGGTGAAAATCTCAGTCGACACAAATCAAACAAAGATGTATCCAAGGTGTGTATTGTTGTTCATTTTCATCAAATAATCAAAATAAAACCCAGAATGAATCCTGAAAGACAATAAAAGATCATAAAAGATGCTTCAGCCCAAGTGTTAATGTTACTAAAAGAGCCCAAATTTCTAAAAATATTGAGAAAAACAACAATCTTCTGTTTTAGAGTGAATGTTTGAGGTGTTTAGAAGGCATTTATTTCATTTCTGGAAAATTTAATTTTTCACATTTTTCCATGAAAAGTGCCAATACCCCCCCTTTGGGTTCTAGGTGAAAATCTCACTCGACACAAATCAAACAAAAATGTATCCAAGGTGAGTATTGTTGTTCATTTTCATCAAATAAACAAAATAAAACCCAGAATGTATCCTGAAAGACAATAAATGATCATAAAAGATGCTTCAGCCCAGGTGTTAATGTTACTAAAAGAGCCAAAATTTCTAAAAATATTGCGAAAAACAACAATCTTCTGTTTTAGAGTGAATGTTTGAGGTGTTTATAAGGAATTTATTTCATTTTTAGAAAATTTAATTTTTTACATTTTTCCATGAAAAGTGCCAATGCCCCCCCCTTTGGGTTCCAGGTGAAAATCTCAGTCGACACAAATCAAACAAAAATGTATCCAAGGTGTGTATTGTTGTTCATTTTCATCAAATAAAAAAAATAAAACCCAGAATGTATTCTGAAAGACAATAAATGATCATAAAAGATGCTTCAACCCAGGTGTTAATGTTACTAAAAGAGCCCAAATTTCTAAAAATATTGCGAAAAACAACAATCTTCTGTTTTAGAGTGAATGTTTAAGGTGTTAAGAAGGCATTTATTTTATTTTTAGAAAATTTAATTTTTAACATTTTTCCATGAAAAGTGTTAATACCCCCCTTTGGGTTCTAGGTGAAAATCTCACTCGACACAAATCAATCAAAAATGTTTCCATGGTGTGTATTGTTGTTCATTTTCATAAAATAAACAAATAAAACCCAGAATTAATCCTGAAAGACAATAAATGATCATAAAAGATGCTTCAGCCCAGGTGTTAATGTTACTAAAAGAACCCAAATTTCTAAAAATATTGCGAAAAACAACAATCTTCTGTTTTAGAGGGAATGTTTGAGGTGTTTATAAGGCATTTATTTCATTTTTAGAAAATTTAATTTTTTACATTTTTCCATGAAAAGTGTTAATACCCCCCTTTGGGTTCTAGGTGAAAATCTCACTCGACACAAATCAAACAAAAATGTATCCAAGGTGAGTATTGTTGTTCATTTTCATCAAATAAACAAAATAAAACCCAGAATGTATCCTGAAAGACAATAAATGATCATAAAAGATGCTTCAGCCCAGGTGTTAATGTTACTAAAAGAACCCAAATTTCTAAAAATATTGCGAAAAACAACAATCTTCTGTTTTAGAGTGAATGTTTGAGGTGTTTATAAGGCATTTATTTCATTTTTAGAAAATTTAATTTTTTACATTTTTCGATGAAAAGTGCCAATGCCCCCCCCTTTGGGTTCTAGGTGAAAATCTCAGTCGACACAAATCAAACAAAAATGTATCCAAGGTGTGTATTGTTGTTTATTTTCATCAAATAAACAAAATAAAACACAGAATTAATCCTGAAAGACAAGAAATGAGCATAAAAGTTGCTTCAGCGCAAGTGTTAATGTTACTAAAAGAGCCCAAATTTCTAAAAATATTGCGAAAAACAACAATCTTCTGTTTTAGAGTGAATGTTTGAGGTGTTTAGAAGATATTTATTTCATTTTTAGAAAATTTAATTTTTTACATTTTTCCATGAAAAGTGTTAATACCCCCCTTTGGGTTCTAGGTGAAAATCTCACTCGACACAAATCAAACAAAAATGTTTCAATGGTGTGTATTTTTGTTCATTTTCATCAAATAAACGAAATAAAACACAGAATTAATCCTGAAAGACAATAAAAGATCATAAAAGATGCTTCAGCCCAAGTGTGAATGTTACTAAAAGAGCCCAAATTTCTAAAAATATTGAGAAAAACAACAATCTTCTGTTTTAGAGTGAATGTTTGAGGTGTTTAGAAGGCATTTATTTCATTTTTAGAAAATTTAATTTTTCACATTTTTCCATGAAAAGTGCCAATACCCCCCCCTTTGGGTTCTAGGTGAAAATCTTACTTGACACAAATCAAACAAAAATGTTTCCATGGTGTGTATTGTTGTTCATTTTCATCAAATAAACAAAATAAAACACAGAATTAATCCTGAAAGACAAGAAATGAGCATAAAAGTTGCTTCAGCGCAAGTGGTAATGTTACTAAAAGAGCCCAAATTTCTAAAAATATTGCGAAAAACAACAATCTTTTGTTTTAGAGTGAATGTTTGAGGTGTTTATAAGGCATTTATTTCATTTTTAGAAAATTTAATTTTTTACATTTTTCCATGAAAAGTGCCAATGCCCCCATCCCTTTGGGTTCTAGGTGAAAATCTCAGTCGACACAAATCAAACAAAGATGTATCCAAGGTGTGTATTGTTGTTCATTTTCATCTAATAAACAAAATAAAACCCAGAATGAATCCTGAAAGACAATAAAAGATCATAAAAGATGCTTCAGCCCAAGTGTTAATGTTACTAAAAGAGCCCAAATTTCTAAAAATATTGAGAAAAACAACAATCTTCTGTTTTAGAGTGAATGTTTGAGGTGTTTAGAAGGCATTTATTTCATTTCTGGAAAATTTAATTTTTCACATTTTTCCATGAAAAGTGCCAATACCCCCCCTTTGGGTTCTAGGTGAAAATCTCACTCGACACAAATCAAACAAAAATGTATCCAAGGTGAGTATTGTTGTTCATTTTCATCAAATAAACAAAATAAAACCCAGAATGTATCCTGAAAGACAATAAATGATCATAAAAGATGCTTCAGCCCAGGTGTTAACGTTACTAAAAGAGCCAAAATTTCTAAAAATATTGCGAAAAACAACAATCTTCTGTTTTAGAGTGAATGTTTGAGGTGTTTATAAGGAATTTATTTCATTTTTAGAAAATTTAATTTTTTACATTTTTCCATGAAAAGTGCCAATGCCCCCCCCTTTGGGTTCCAGGTGAAAATCTCAGTCGACACAAATCAAACCAAAATGTATCCAAGGTGTGTATTGTTGTTCATTTTCATCAAATAAAAAAAATAAAACCCAGAATGTATCCTGAAAGACAATAAATGATCATAAAAGATGCTTCAACCCAGGTGTTAATGTTACTAAAAGAGCCCAAATTTCTAAAAATATTGCGAAAAACAACAATCTTCTGTTTTAGAGTAAATGTTTAAGGTGTTAAGAAGGCATTTATTTTATTTTTAATAAATTTAATTTTTAACATTTTTCCATGAAAAGTGTTAATACCCCCCTTTGGGTTCTAGGTGAAAATCTCACTCGACACAAATCAATCAAAAATGTTTCCATGGTGTGTATTGTTGTTCATTTTCATAAAATAAACAAATAAAACCCAGAATTAATCCTGAAAGACAATAAATGATCATAAAAGATGCTTCAGCCCAGGTGTTAATGTTACTAAAAGAACCCAAATTTCTAAAAATATTGCGAAAAACAACAATCTTCTGTTTTAGAGTGAATGTTTGAGGTGTTTATAAGGCATTTATTTCATTTTTAGAAAATTTAATTTTTTACATTTTTCCATGAAAAGTGTTAATACCCCCCTTTGGGTTCTAGGTGAAAATCTCACTCGACACAAATCAAACAAAAATGTATCCAAGGTGAGTATTGTTGTTCATTTTCATCAAATAAACAAAATAAAACCCAGAATGTATCCTGAAAGACAATAAATGATCATAAAAGATGCTTCAGCCCAGGTGTTAATATTACTAAAAGAACCCAAATTTCTAAAAATATTGCGAAAAACAACAATCTTCTGTTTTAGAGTGAATGTTTGAGGTGTTTATAAGGCATTTATTTCATTTTTAGAAAATTTAATTTTTTACATTTTTCGATGAAAAGTGCCAATGCCCCCCCCTTTGGGTTCTAGGTGAAAATCTCAGTCGACACAAATCAAACAAAAATGTATCCAAGGTGTGTATTGTTGTTTATTTTCATCAAATAAACAAAATAAAACACAGAATTAATCCTGAAAGACAAGAAATGAGCATAAAAGTTGCTTCAGCGCAAGTGTTAATGTTACTAAAAGAGCCCAAATTTCTAAAAATATTGCGAAAAACAACAATCTTCTGTTTTAGAGTGAATGTTTGAGGTGTTTAGAAGATATTTATTTCATTTTTAGAAAATTTAATTTTTTACATTTTTCCATGAAAAGTGCCAATACCCCCCCCTTTGGGTTCTAGGTGAAAATCTTACTTGACACAAATCAAACAAAAATGTTTCCATGGTGTGTATTGTTGTTCATTTTCATCAAATAAACAAAATAAAACACAGAATTAATCCTGAAAGACAAGAAATGAGCATAAAAGTTGCTTCAGCGCAGGTGTTAATGTTACTAAAAGAACCCAAATTTCTAAAAATATTGCGAAAAAAAACAATCTTCTGTTTTAGAGTGAATGTTTGAGGTGTTTAGAAGGCATTTATTTCATTTTTAGAAAATTTAATTTTTTACATTTTTCCATGAAAAGTGCCAATGCCCCCCCCTTTGGGTTCTAGGTGAAAATCTTACTTGACACAAATCAAACAAAAATGTTTCCATAGTGTGTATTGTTGTTCATTTTCATCAAATAAACAAAATAAAACACAGAATTAATCCTGAAAGACAAGAAATGAGCATAAAAGTTGCTTCAGCGCAAGTGGTAATGTTACTAAAAGAGCCCAAATTTCTAAAAATATTGCGAAAAACAACAATCTTCTGTTTTAGAGTGAATGTTTGAGGTGTTTATAAGGCATTTATTTCATTTTTAGAAAATTTAATTTTTTACATTTTTCCATGAAAAGTGCCAATGCCCCCCTCCCTTTGGGTTCTAGGTGAAAATCTCAGTCGACACAAATCAAACAAAGATGTATCCAAGGTGTGTATTGTTGTTCATTTTCATCAAATAAACAAAATAAAACCCAGAATGAATCCTGAAAGACAATAAAAGATCATAAAAGATGCTTCAGCCCAAGTGTTAATGTTACTAAAAGAGCCCAAATTTCTAAAAATATTGAGAAAAACAACAATCTTCTGTTTTAGAGTGAATGTTTGAGGTGTTTAGAAGGCATTTATTTCATTTCTGGAAAATTTAATTTTTCACATTTTTCCATGAAAAGTGCCAATACCCCCCCTTTGGGTTCTAGGTGAAAATCTCACTCGACACAAATCAAACAAAAATGTATCCAAGGTGAGTATTGTTGTTCATTTTCATCAAATAAACAAAATAAAACCCAGAATGTATCCTGAAAGACAATAAAAGATCATAAAAGATGCTTCAGCCCAGGTGTTAACGTTACTAAAAGAGCCAAAATTTCTAAAAATATTGCGAAAAACAACAATCTTCTGTTTTAGAGTGAATGTTTGAGGTGTTTATAAGGAATTTATTTCATTTTTAGAAAATTTAATTTTTTACATTTTTCCATGAAAAGTGCCAATGCCCCCCCCTTTGGGTTCCAGGTGAAAATCTCAGTCGACACAAATCAAACCAAAATGTATCCAAGGTGTGTATTGTTGTTCATTTTCATCAAATAAAAAAAATAAAACCCAGAATGTATCCTGAAAGACAATAAATGATCATAAAAGATGCTTCAACCCAGGTGTTAATGTTACTAAAAGAGCCCAAATTTCTAAAAATATTGCGAAAAACAACAATCTTCTGTTTTAGAGTAAATGTTTAAGGTGTTAAGAAGGCATTTATTTTATTTTTAGAAAATTTAATTTTTAACATTTTTCCATGAAAAGTGTTAATACCCCCCTTTGGGTTCTAGGTGAAAATCTCACTCGACACAAATCAATCAAAAATGTTTCCATGGTGTGTATTGTTGTTCATTTTCATAAAATAAACAAATAAAACCCAGAATTAATCCTGAAAGACAATAAATGATCATAAAAGATGCTTCAGCCCAGGTGTTAATGTTACTAAAAGAACCCAAATTTCTAAAAATATTGCGAAAAACAACAATCTTCTGTTTTAGAGTGAATGTTTGAGGTGTTTATAAGGCATTTATTTCATTTTTAGAAAATTTAATTTTTTACATTTTTCCATGAAAAGTGTTAATACCCCCCTTTGGGTTCTAGGTGAAAATCTCACTCGACACAAATCAAACAAAAATGTATCCAAGGTGAGTATTGTTGTTCATTTTCATCAAATAAACAAAATAAAACCCAGAATGTATCCTGAAAGACAATAAATGATCATAAAAGATGCTTCAGCCCAGGTGTTAATATTACTAAAAGAACCCAAATTTCTAAAAATATTGCGAAAAACAACAATCTTCTGTTTTAGAGTGAATGTTTGAGGTGTTTATAAGGCATTTATTTCATTTTTAGAAAATTTAATTTTTTACATTTTTCGATGAAAAGTGCCAATGCCCCCCCCTTTGGGTTCTAGGTGAAAATCTCAGTCGACACAAATCAAACAAAAATGTATCCAAGGTGTGTATTGTTGTTTATTTTCATCAAATAAACAAAATAAAACACAGAATTAATCCTGAAAGACAAGAAATGAGCATAAAAGTTGCTTCAGCGCAAGTGTTAATGTTACTAAAAGAGCCCAAATTTCTAAAAATATTGCGAAAAACAACAATCTTCTGTTTTAGAGTGAATGTTTGAGGTGTTTAGAAGATATTTATTTCATTTTTAGAAAATTTAATTTTTTACATTTTTCCATGAAAAGTGCCAATACCCCCCCCTTTGGGTTCTAGGTGAAAATCTTACTTGACACAAATCAAACAAAAATGTTTCCATGGTGTGTATTGTTGTTCATTTTCATCAAATAAACAAAATAAAACACAGAATTAATCCTGAAAGACAAGAAATGAGCATAAAAGTTGCTTCAGCGCAAGTGTTAATGTTACTAAAAGAACCCAAATTTCTAAAAATATTGCGAAAAAAAACAATCTTCTGTTTTAGAGTGAATGTTTGAGGTGTTTAGAAGGCATTTATTTCATTTTTAGAAAATTTAATTTTTTACATTTTTCCATGAAAAGTGCCAATGCCCCCCCCTTTGGGTTCCAGGTGAAAATCTCAGTCGACACAAATCAAACAAAAATGTATCCAAGGTTTGTATATTTGTTCATTTTCATCAAATAAACAAAATAAAACCCAGAATGTATCCTGAAAGACAATAAATGATCATAAAAGATGCTTCAACCCAGGTGTTAATGTTACTAAAAGAGCCCAAATTTCTAAAAATATTGCGAAAAACAACAATCTTCTGTTTTAGAGTGAATGTTTAAGGTGTTAAGAAGGCATTTATTTTATTTTTAGAAAATTTAATTTTTAACATTTTTCCATGAAAAGTGTTAATACCCCCCTTTGGGTTCTAGGTGAAAATCTCACTCAACACAAATCAATCAAAAATGTTTCCATGGTGTGTATTGTTGTTCATTTTCATAAAATAAACAAATAAAACCCAGAATTAATCCTGAAAGACAATAAATGATCATAAAAGATGCTTCAGCCCAGGTGTTAATGTTACTAAAAGAACCCAAATTTCTAAAAATATTGCGAAAAACAACAATCTTCTGTTTTAGAGTGAATAATTGAGGTGTTTAGAAGGCATGCATTTAATTTTTATAAAATTTTATTTTTTACTTTTTTCAATGAAAAGTGCCAATACCCCCCCCTTTGGGTTCTAGGTGAAAATCTCACTCGACACAAATCAAACAAAAATGTATCCAAGGTGTGTATTGTTGTTCATTTTCATCAAATAAACAAAATAAAACCCAGAATTAATCTTGAAGGACAAGAAATGAGCATAAAAGTTGCTTCAGAGAAAGTGTTAATGTTACTAAAAGAGCCCAAATTTCTAAAAATATTGCGAAAAACAACAATCTTCTGTTTTAGAGTGATTGTTTGAGGTGTTTAGAAGGCATTTATTTCATTTTTAGAAAATTTAATTTTTTACATTTTTGCATGAAAAGTGCCAATACCCCCCCTTTGGGTTCTGGGTGAAAATCTCACTCGACACAAATCAAACAAAAATGTTTCCATGGTGTGTATTGTTGTTCATTTTCATCAAATAAACAAAATAAAACCCAGAATTAATCCTGAAAGACATGCAATGAGCATAAAAGATGCTTCAGCGCAAGTGTTAATTTTACTAAAAGAGCCCAAATTTCTAAAAATATTGCGAAAAACAACAATCTTCTGTTTTAGAGTGAATGTTTGAGGTGTTTAGAAGATATTTATTTCATTTTTAGAAAATTCAATTTTTCACATTTTTCCATGAAAAGTGCCAATACCCCCCCCTTTGAGTTCTAGGTGAAAATCTCTCTCGACACAAATCAAACAAAAATGTATCCAAGGTGTGTATTGTTGTTCATTTTCATCAAATAAACAAAATAAAACCCAGAATTAATCTTGAAGGACAAGAAATGAGCATAAAAGTTGCTTCAGAGAAAGTGTTAATGTTACTAAAAGAGCCCAAATTTATAAAAATATTACGAAAAACAACAATCTTCTGTTTTAGAGTGAATGTTTGAGGTGTTTAGAAGGCATTTATTTAATTTTTAGAAAATTTAATTTTTCACATTTTTCCATGAAAAGTGCCAATACCCCCCCTTTGGGTTCTAGTTGAAAATCTCACTTGACGCAATCAAACAAAAATGTTTCCATGGTGTGTATTGTTTTTCATTTTCATCAAATAAACAAAATAAAACACAGAATTAATCCTGAAAGACAAGAAATGAGCATAAAAGTTGCTTCAGCGCAAGTGTTAATGTTACTAAAAGAGCCCAAATTTCTAAAAATATTGCGAAAAACAACACTCTTTTGTTTTAGAGTGAATGTTTGAGGTGTTTATAAGGCATTTATTTCATTTTTAGAAAATTTAATTTTTTACATTTTTCCATGAAAAGTGCCAATGCCCCTCCCTTTGGGTTCTAGGTGAAAATCTCAGTCGACACAAATCAAACAAAGATGTATCCAAGGTGTGTATTGTTGTTCATTTTCATCAAATAAACAAAATAAAACCCAGAATGTATCCTGAAAGACAATAAATGATCATAAAAGATGCTTCAACCCAGGTGTTAATGTTACTAAAAGAGCCAAAATTTCTAAAAATATTGCGAAAAACAACAATCTTCTGTTTTAGAGTGAATGTTTGAGGTGTTTAGAAGGCATTTATTTCATTTTTAGAAAATTTAATTTTTTATATTTTTCCATGAAAAGTGTTAATACACCCCTTTGGGTTCTAGGTGGAAATCTCACTCGACACAAATCAAACAAAAATGTTTCCATGTTGTGTATTGTTGTTTATTTTCATCAAATAAACAAAATAAAATCCAGAATTAATTTTGAAAGACAAGAAATTAGCATAAAAGATGCTTCAGCGCAAGTGTTAATTTTACTAAAAGAGCCCAAATTTCTAAAAATATTGCGAAAAAAACAATCTTCTGTTTTAGAGTGAATGTTTGAGGTGTTTAGAAGGCATTTATTTCATTTTTAGAAAATTCAATTTTTCACATTTTTCCATGAAAAGTGCCAATACCCCCCCCTTTGAGTTCTAGGTGAAAATCTCACTCGACACAAATCAAACAAAAATGTATCTAAGGTGAGTATTGTTGTTCATTTTCATCAAATAAACAAAATAAAACCCAGAATGTATCCTGAAAGACAATTAATGATCATAAAAGATGCTTTAGCCCAGGTGTTAATGTTACTAAAAGAGCCCAAATTTCTAAAAATATTGCTAAAAACAACAATCTTCTGTTTTAGAGTGAATGTTTGAGGTGTTTATAAGGCATTTATTTCATTTTTAGAAAATTTAATTTTTCACATTTTTCCATGAAAAGTGCCAATACCCCCCCCTTTGGGTTCTAGGTGAAAATCTAACTTGACAAAAATCAAACAAAAATGTTTCCATGGTGTGTATTGTTGTTCATTTTCATCAAATAAACAAAATAAAACACAGAATTAATCCTGAAAGACAAGAAATGAGCATAAAAGTTGCTTCAGCGCAAGTGTTAATGTTACTAAAAGAGCCCAAATTTCTAAAAATATTGCGAAAAACAACAATCTCCTGTTTTAGAGTGAATGTTTGAGGTGTTTATAAGGCATTTATTTCATTTTTAGAAAATTTAATTTTTTACATTTTTCCATGAAAAGTGCCAATGCCCCCCCCTTTGGGTTCTAGGTGAAAATCTCAGTCGACACAAATCAAACAAAAATGTATCCAAGGTGTGTATTGTTGTTCATTTTCATCAAATAAACAAAATAAAACCCAGAATGTATCCTGAAAGACAATATATGATCATAAAAGATGCTTCAACCCAAGTGTTAATGTTACTAAAAGAGCCAAAATTTCTAAAAATATTGCGAAAAACAACAATCTTCTGTTTTAGAGTGAATGTTTGAGGTGTTTAGAAGGCATTTATTTCATTTTTAGAAAATTTAATTTTTTACATTTTTCCATGAAAAGTGTTAATACCCCCCTTTGGGTTCTAGGTGAAAATCTCACTCGACACAAATCAAACAAAAATGTTTCCATGGTGTGTATTGTTGTTCATTTTCATCAAATAAACGAAATAAAACACAGAATTAATCCTGAAAGACAAGAAATGAGCATAAAAGTTGCTTCAGCGCAAGTGTTAATGTTACTAAAAGAGCCCAAATTTCTAAAAATATTGCGAAAAACAACAATCTTTTGTTTTAGAGTGAATGTTTGAGGTGTTTAGAAGGCATTTATTTCATTTTTAGAAAATTTAATTTTTTATATTTTTCCATGAAAAGTGTTAATACCCCCCTTTGGGTTCTAGGTGGAAATCTCACTCGACACAAATCAAACAAAAATGTTTCCATGTTGTGTATTGTTGTTTATTTTCATCAAATAAACAAAATAAAATCCAGAATTAATCTTGAAAGACAAGAAATTAGCATAAAAGATGCTTCAGCGCAAGTGTTAATTTTACTAAAAGAGCCCAAATTTCTAAAAATATTGCGAAAAACAACAATCTTCTGTTTTAGAGTGAATGTTTGAGGTGTTTAGAAGGCATTTATTTCATTTTTAGAAAATTCAATTTTTCACATTTTTCCATGAAAAGTGCCAATACCCCCCCCTTTGAGTTCTAGGTGAAAATCTCACTGGACACAAATCAAACAAAAATGTATCTAAGGTGAGTATTGTTGTTCATTTTCATCAAATAAACAAAATAAAACCCAGAATGTATCCTGAAAGACAATAAATGATCATAAAAGATGCTTTAGCCCAGGTGTTAATGTTACTAAAAGAGCCCAAATTTCTAAAAATATTGCTAAAAACAACAATCTTCTGTTTTAGAGTGAATGTTTGAGGTGTTTAGAAGGCATTTATTTCATTTTTAGAAAATTTAATTTTTCACAATTTTCCATGAAAAGTGCCAATACCCCCCTTTGGGTTCTAGGTGAAAATCTAACTTGACAAAAATCAAACAAAAATGTTTCCATGGTGTGTATTGTTGTTCATTTTCATCAAATAAACAAAATAAAACACAGAATTAATCCTGAAAGACAATATATGATCATAAAAGATGCTTCAACCCAGGTGTTAATGTTACTAAAAGAGCCAAAATTTCTAAAAATATTGCGAAAAACAACAATCTTCTGTTTTAGAGTGAATGTTTGAGGTGTTTAGAAGGAATTTATTTCATTTTTAGAAAATTTAATTTTTTACATTTTTCCATGAAAAGTGTTAATACCCCCCTTTGGGTTCTAGGTGAAAATCTCACTCGACACAAATCAAACAAAAATGTTTCCATGGTGTGTATTGTTGTTCATTTTCATCAAATAAACGAAATAAAACACAGAATTAATCCTGAAAGACAAGAAATGAGCATAAAAGTTGCTTCAGCGCAAGTGTTAATGTTACTAAAAGAGCCAAAATTTCTAAAAATATTGCGAAAAACAACAATCTTTTGTTTTAGAGTGAATGTTTGAGGTGTTTAGAAGGCATTTATTTCATTTTTAGAAAATTTAATTTTTTACATTTTTCCATGAAAAGTGTTAATACCCCCCTTTGGGTTCTAGGTGAAAATCTCACTCGACACAAATCAAACAAAAATGTTTCCATGGTGTGTATTGTTGTTCATTTTCATCAAATAAACGAAATAAAACACAGAATTAATCCTGAAAGACAAGAAATGAGCATAAAAGTTGCTTCAGCGCAAGTGTTAATGTTACTAAAAGAGCCCAAATTTCTAAAAATATTGCGAAAAACAACAATCTTTTGTTTTAGAGTGAATATTTGAGGTGTTTAGAAGGCATTTATTTCATTTTTAGAAAATTTAATTTTTTACATTTTTCCATGAAAAGTGCCAATGCCCCTCCCTTTGGGTTCTAGGTGAAAATCTCAGTCGACACAAATCAAACAAAGATGTATCCAAGGTGTGTATTGTTGTTCATTTTCATCAAATAAACAAAATAAAACCCAGAATGTATCCTGAAAGACAATAAATGATCATAAAAGATGCTTCAACCCAGGTGTTAATGTTACTAAAAGAGCCCAAATTTCTAAAAATATTGCGAAAAACAACTATCTTCTGTTTTAGAGTGAATGTTTGAGGTGTTTAGAAGGCATTTATTTCATTTTTAGAAAATTTAATTTTTTATATTTTTCCATGAAAAGTGTTAATACCCCCCTTTGGGTTCTAGGTGGAAATCTCACTCGACACAAATCAAACAAAAATGTTTCCATGTTGTGTATTGTTGTTTATTTTCATCAAATAAACAAAATAAAATCCAGAATTAATCTTGAAAGACAAGAAATTAGCATAAAAGATGCTTCAGCGCAAGTGTTAATTTTACTAAAAGAGCCCAAATTTCTAAAAATATTGCGAAAAACAACAATCTTCTGTTTTAGAGTGAATGTTTGAGGTGTTTAGAAGGCATTTATTTCATTTTTAGAAAATTCAATTTTTCACATTTTTCCATGAAAAGTGCCAATACCCCCCCCTTTGAGTTCTAGGTGAAAATCTCACTCGACACAAATCAAACAAAAATGTATCTAAGGTGAGTATTGTTGTTCATTTTCATCAAATAAACAAAATAAAACCCAGAATGTATCCTGAAAGACAATAAATGATCATAAAAGATGCTTTAGCCCAGGTGTTAATGTTACTAAAAGAGCCCAAATTTCTAAAAATATTGCTAAAAACAACAATCTTCTGTTTTAGAGTGAATGTTTGAGGTGTTTAGAAGGCATTTATTTCATTTTTAGAAAATTTAATTTTTCACAATTTTCCATGAAAAGTGCCAATACCCCCCTTTGGGTTCTAGGTGAAAATCTAACTTGACAAAAATCAAACAAAAATGTTTCCATGGTGTGTATTGTTGTTCATTTTCATCAAATAAACAAAATAAAACACAGAATTAATCCTGAAAGACAAGAAATGAGCATAAAAGTTGCTTCAGCGCAAGTGTTAATGTTACTAAAAGAGCCCAAATTTCTAAAAATATTGCTAAAAACAACAATCTTCTGTTTTAGAGTGAATGTTTGAGGTGTTTATAAGGCATTTATTTCATTTTTAGAAAATTTAATTTTTCACATTTTTCCATGAAAAGTGCCAATACCCCCCCCTTTGGGTTCTAGGTGAAAATCTAACTTGACAAAAATCAAACAAAAATGTTTCCATGGTGTGTATTGTTGTTCATTTTCATCAAATAAACAAAATAAAACACAGAATTAATCCTGAAAGACAAGAAATGAGCATAAAAGTTGCTTCAGCGCAAGTGTTAATGTTACTAAAAGAGCCCAAATTTCTAAAAATATTGCGAAAAACAACAATCTCCTGTTTTAGAGTGAATGTTTGAGGTGTTTATAAGGCATTTATTTCATTTTTAGAAAATTTAATTTTTTACATTTTTCCATGAAAAGTGCCAATGCCCCCCCCTTTGGGTTCTAGGTGAAAATCTCAGTCGACACAAATCAAACAAAAATGTATCCAAGGTGTGTATTGTTGTTCATTTTCATCAAATAAACAAAATAAAACCCAGAATGTATCCTGAAAGACAATATATGATCATAAAAGATGCTTCAACCCAAGTGTTAATGTTACTAAAAGAGCCAAAATTTCTAAAAATATTGCGAAAAACAACAATCTTCTGTTTTAGAGTGAATGTTTGAGGTGTTTAGAAGGCATTTATTTCATTTTTAGATAATTTAATTTTTTACATTTTTCCATGAAAAGTGCCAATTCCCCTCCCTTTGGGTTCTAGGTGAAAATCTCAGTCGACACAAATCAAACAAAGATGTATCCAAGGTGTGTATTGTTGTTCATTTTCATCAAATAAACAAAATAAAACCCAGAATGTATCCTGAAAGACAATAAATGATCATAAAAGATACTTCAACCCAGGTGTTAATGTTACTAAAGGAGCCCAAATTTCTAAAAATATTGCGAAAAACAACTATCTTCTGTTTTAGAGTGAATGTTTGAGGTGTTTAGAAGGCTTTTATTTCATATTTAGAAAATTTAATTTTTTATATTTTTCCATGAAAAGTGTTAATACCCCCCTTTGGGTTCTAGGTGGAAATCTCACTCGACACAAATCAAACAAAAATGTTTCCATGTTGTGTATTGTTGTTTATTTTCATCAAATAAACAAAATAAAATCCAGAATTAATCTTGAAAGACAAGAAATTAGCATAAAAGATGCTTCAGCGCAAGTGTTAATTTTACTAAAAGAGCCCAAATTTCTAAAAATATTGCGAAAAACAACAATCTTCTGTTTTAGAGTGAATGTTTGAGGTGTTTAGAAGGCATTTATTTCATTTTTAGAAAATTCAATTTTTCACATTTTTCCATGAAAAGTGCCAATACCCCCCCCATTGGGTTCTAGGTGAAAATCTCACGTGACGCAAATCAAACAAAAATGTTTCCATGGTGTGTATTGTTGTTCATTTTCATCAAATAAACAAAATAAAACCCAGAATTAATCCTGAAAGACATGAAATGAGCATAAAAGTTGCTTCAGCGCAAGTGTTAATGTTACTAAAAGAGCCCAAATTTCTAAAAATATTGCTAAAAACAACAATCTTCTGTTTTAGAGTGAATGTTTGAGGTGTTTAGAAGGCATTTATTTCATTTTTAGAAAATTTAATTTTTCACATTTTTCCATGAAAAGTGCCAATACCCCCCTTTGGGTTCTAGGTGAAAATCTAACTTGACAAAAATCAAACAAAAATGTTTCCATGGTGTGTATTGTTGTTCATTTTCATCAAATAAACAAAATAAAACACAGAATTAATCCTGAAAGACAAGAAATGAGCATAAAAGTTGCTTCAGCGCAAGTGTTAATGTTACTAAAAGAGCCCAAATTTCTAAAAATATTGCGAAAAACAACAATCTTCTGTTTTAGAGTGAATGTTTTAGGTGTTTATAAGGCATTTATTTCATTTTTAGAAAATTTAATTTTTTACATTTTTCCATGAAAAGTGCCAATGCCCCCCCCTTTGGGTTCTAGGTGAAAATCTCAGTCGACACAAATCAAACAAAAATGTATCCAAGGTGTGTATTGTTGTTCATTTTCATCAAATAAACAAAATAAAACCCAGAATGTATCCTGAAAGACAATATATGATCATAAAAGATGCTTCAACCCAGGTGTTAATGTTACTAAAAGAGCCCAAATTTCTAAAAATATTGCGAAAAACAACAATCTTCTGTTTTAGAGTGAATGTTTGAGGTGTTTAGAAGGCATTTATTTCATTTTTGGAAAATTCAATTTTTCACATTTTTCCATGAAAAGTGCCAATACCCCCCCCCCCTTTGAGTTCTAGGTGAAAATCTCACTTGACACAAATCAAACAAAAATGTTTCCATGGTTTGTATTGTTGTTCATTTTCATCAAATAAACAAAATAAAACCCAGAATTAATCCTGAAAGACATGAAATGAGCATAAAAGATGCTTCAGCGAAAGTGTTAATTTTACTAAAAGAGCCCAAATTTCTAAAAATATTGCGAAAAAGAACAATCTTCTGTTTTATAGTGAATGTTTGAGGTGTTTAGAAGATATTTATTTCATTTTTAGAAAATTCAATTTTTCACATTTTTCCATGAAAAGTGCAAATACCCCCCCCCTTTGAGTTCTAGGTGAAAATCTCACTCGACACAAATCAAACAAAAATGTATCCAAGGTGTGTATTGTTGTTCATTTTCATCAAATAAACAAAATAAAACCCAGAATTAATCCTGAAAGACATGAAATGAGCATAAAAGATGCTTCAGCGCAAGTGTTAATTTTACTAAAAGAGCCCAAATTTCTAAAAATATTGTGAAAAAGAACAATCTTCTGTTTTAGAGTGAATGTTTGAGGTGTTTAGAAGATATTTATTTCATTTTTAGAAAATTCAATTTTTCACATTTTTCCATGAAAAGTGCAAATACCCCCCCCCCTTTGAGTTCTAGGTGAAAATCTCACTCGACACAAATCAAACAAAAATGTATCCAAGGTGTGTATTGTTGTTCATTTTCATCAAATAAACAAAATAAAACCCAGAATTAATCTTGAAGGTCAAGAAATGAGCATAAAAGTTGCTTCAGAGAAAG
>NW_027287260.1:0-87312 GCF_022747635.1 Hetaerina americana
TCGATCGCCGGGAAACGAGAATTTCGTAAAGCGCTTTGATATATGCGTCAAAGCGTTTTGTGTATGAAAAGTGCTGCTTATTTTGAGTTAGCCCTTATTAGGGCTTGACGTGTGTTATAAAGTCAGCCAATTCGAAATGCCTTACGATAGGAAGGCAACTCTAATAATAAGTCTAAATGACTTAAAAGAAAGTGCTACCGCCCTAGAGGTCCATCGGTTCATCGGTGTCGAGCTCGGGCTTAAGTTGGAAGATTTAGTGGCCATACAATTTGGAATTACAAGAAAATCCATTTATGTGAAACTTATAAACGAAGAATTAGTTGAAAATCTTTTGAGGTCGAAAGGGGGGCCAGTTGACTTCCCATCAGTAGCCGAAAAGCGTGGAACGGCGACGTTGGAGTCAGCGTCTAGCAGGGCAAGCTTTGTTAAGGTGGTGGGGCTCCCCCCAGAAATCCCAAAATTCGAGGTGGAGACGGAATTAGGCAAATATGGAAGAGTGGTATCATACGCGGTAAACAAATGGATAGGCCCTGGGCTATACCCGATCAGCACTGGAACGCGGAATGTGAAAATGTATTTAAAGTCCCCGATTCCGTCATATATCCCGATAGCTGGTCACAGGGCGGTCATACACTACGAGGGACAACAGCAAACGTGCTCGAGATGCGGAAGCACAAACCATCTGCGATTGAATTGCACAATGCCAACCACAATCACGGCGTACGCCGACGCACTGAGGGGGAAAAAGCAAGCGGCAGAAGAGGAGGCGGTGCTGCCGACGAGAATGGAAGAGGACCGAGGAGTGGAGGAGATTCCCTTGGAGCAGGAGGAGGAGGTCAACCCAAGGATGAGGGTAGAGAAACGCAGGGAGAAGGAAGGACCAACCTACCACCCAGGAACGTCGAGCGAGGAAGACGTCGCCGGAAACGACGCTATTGCCGAGGGAGCGGGAAACGGGAGAAAGAGGAGGAAAGGGTCGAACACGAGAGGGCGGGGGAAAAGGATATCGATAGACGTAGCCCGTGGAAAGGAAACGGAGAGATCAACCATCACGAGGGAGGAAAGGTGTGATCCCTGTGCAGATCAGAGTAAGATTCAAGAGGGGAATAATGGGGGAGGAATCAAAATGGCCGTAGCAGTAGAAGAAGAATCAAAAGAAACCGGAGAACCCGATTCAATCGAGGGCGGTGATCGACGGCTTGCGGGGGAAGACAAGAAATTGGTCATGGCGCAAGAGAAGCAAATAGGAAGAAATCTAGACATGGTAACCCCTTTTAGCGACAAGGGTCTCGGGAAAGGGTTATCTGTGACGTTACGCGAAGGGGAGGGCAAACAGCATGAGGAAGAGGCTGAGGAGCGGAGGAGGGAAGAAGACCCGGAGGACAACGCGTCGACCAGCGGTCACCCCTGGAGGGAGGTGGAGGGACGTCGGAAGCGCGGTGGTGGCGAGGATGACAGCGGGAGGAAGTTTGGGCTCGGCGGGGACGAGAGCGAGGACTCCGACGCCAAGGACAACGGGAGCAGCGACACCGGGGACCAGGACGAGGCCCCGAGGAGATCCGGGAGAGGGGGCAAGGCGGAAACGACCGAGCAGAGACAGAAGACGAAGAAGAAGGACAAAGGAAAGAACAGCCTAAGCGTCGGACTCCAGGAGATAGCGGTGAGGTACGCATATATGAAGGAAGCCAAATGGAAAAGGGATGCAAAAAATACAGGGAATGATAAGGGGAAGCAAATGGGAACCCCGAATCCGGAATCCCAATGAATTACACATTGAACCCAAAATTGAGAATAGGCACGCTTAATGTATGTGGGGTTACAAGTAAAAACAGAATAGAAAAAGTATTCGACCTATTTAAAAGAGAAGACCTGGACATCCTACTATTGCAAGAGGTCATGGTGAGTGTACATTGGGAAACGGGCCCGGCGGAGATCTATATAAACAACCAAGAGCGGGAAAGAGGCACTGCGATCATGTTAAAAAGAAACATCACCGGAGAAAAAATGACAATGCTACCATCCGGGAGGGCGATGGCCATGACGATCCTTGGGATAAGGATAATAAATGTGTACGGCCCGGCCGGCACCAGGAAACTTCAGGAGAGGAGGGAATTTTACTCGCGGGACCTCCTGCCCCTGCTGAGCGACTTCCAAGGAATGGCACTGTTAGGGGGTGATTTTAACGCAATCATAGACGAGAAAGATAGCCAAAACAACGATGGAGGAGGAGCAAAATACCCACTGTGTGGTCCCCTAAAATCGATAGTTAAAAACCTCAGAGCCACTGACGCAAACAGATTAACAAGCACAAAAGATAACCTTCCGTACACCATCTACGGCGACAAATGGGCAACAAGGCAGGACCGCTTTTACGCATCCTACGACTTGAAAACCCATATATCCTCCTATGCGGTTCTTCCAGTGGCATGCTCCGACCACTGCGCAGTTATTATATCGGTCGATGGATCCCAAAGCAGGACGAGGCATCAGCCAAGGAAAAAGGAGTGGAGGATGAACGTCGAGCTGCTATATGAGAAAGACACCAGAGCCATACTGAAAGAAAACATCCAGCGATGGGAGGAAAGCTGGAGAGGATTGGATCCAAGCGAAAGGTGGGAAAACTCCAAAGTAAAAATAAGAAACCTTTTCGCACAACTGCACAGGGAGAGAGCCGAAGAAATCAGGGAAACCATGGCTTTTTACAGAGAAGCGCTCGAGGAGAGCCTAAAGACGAGAGAAAGGGAACGGAGCAACTGGGGGGAGATAAAAGAACTAAAAAGGAAAATCTTCGGAATGGAAGAGGAAAGGGCGAAAATATCAACATGGCACAGAAGCAAAATATGTTTGCCAGAAGAACATGCCTCGGTGTATTATCTGGGGAGGAGGTTAAAGGATTGCGCCAACAACTTACTCAAAAACGGCATTTTGAACGAGAACGGAACGAGGTTAAAAGAAGAGAGAGAAATCATAGAGCATGTATGCCACCATTTTGAGACTCTCCTTTCTGGGGAGGACACATCACTCAAGGAAGAGACAGAAAATCTCACGCCACTCCCCCAACTGCCAGTGGAGGTGGCAGAGAGGATGGCGGAAAGAATCACAAGGGAGGAGTGCGAGGATGCTATGAGATGGCTCCCCAAGGGGAGGTCCCCGGGTACCGACGGTATCCCTTTTGAATTCTACGTAGAATTCTGGGAAGAGCTGAAGGATTTAATCATTCCAGCGATAGAGAACATCCTCCAAAATGGCACCCTCACCACGACCCAAAGAGAGGGGAAAATTGTCCTAGTGCCGAAAAGAAAAGAGCCAAGGAGCCTAAATGACTACAGACCCATCACCCTCCTCAACGCCGATTACAAGGTAGTAGCTAAAATCGTTAAAACCAGACTCAACGAAGCCGTGGAAAAGATAATCGGGCCAGACCAACACATAGTAGGAAAGGGGAGGAACATTGTAACGGCGCTGACAACGATCAGAGACGCAATCGCGAGCCACGAGAGCAGGCAGGGCGCGGGCCTTAAACTGGTAGCGGTAGATATTGAGAAGGCTTTCGACAGGGTGAACATAAACCACGTATTGAACACATTAAAGAGGATGGGATTCCCCGAAAAGTTTTTGAATACAATAAAAATGTTCACGAACAACATCACGTCGAAAGTAAAATTGAGCGCGGGGGCCGAAACAAAGTCGTTCCCCGTGAGAAGATCAATCAGACAAGGCTGTCCGCTTTCGATGCTTCTGTTCTCTATATCACTGGAGCCCCTGCTACATAGTCTTCGCAGAAACATTAAAGGAATCCCGGCGGGGAACGGAAAAGTGTCCGCGGTGGCTTATGCGGACGACGTAACGATCTTCGCCCAAGATCAAGCGGAAATTCATGTAATAGGGAAATCATTAAAGGAATATGAGGAGGAAAGCGGGCAAAAAGTAAACATGGAAAAGACAAAGGCCTTGACAATAAAAGACGCCGACTTCACCGCGACCAGTGAATGGAAAGAGGTGACCTCGATGGACATTCTGGGCATTCCATGGAGTAGGACTTCCACGGAGACGACAAACGCAGTATGGGAAAAGGCAACGAGAATGATAAAAGGAACATTAGCGCAATTGAGAGACAGGGACCTAAACATACATCAGAAAGTCCTTGCGATAAACGCATTGTTATTATCCAAGGCATGGTACGCCGCACTGATTTTCCCGTTGCCAGAAAAACATGGGGCTCTATTGACGAAAATAGCAACGCAATACCTTTGGGGAGGGCATTTGCTAAGAGTAGCAAAGAGCCAGGCCTGTCTACCCAAGGGGAAGGGGGGCCTAGGGCTGATCGACGTGCGGGACAAAGCCCTGGCACTCTATGCAAAGACAGTAATAAACATCCTATCCGACGACTGTCAACATTCAAAAGATCTGCTAAAGGCGGCATGGGGTGCACCAGGGCAGGATAGACTGCTGATGAAAACTATCAGGAAAGTTAAGGACTTAGTAGAAAAGATGCCGAGAGGAGTGACAGCCACCACCAAGTGCCTTTACCGACAACTCAGAAGCGACGACAACCACCGAATCAACATCGAAAAGCACATCCTATCGGTAAATTGGAAGAGAGTGTGGAAGAACATCAACGAAATAGCCATGACCCTAAGGACAAAGAGCGTCCTATTCCTATTCGCAAACTATATAGTGACCACCCAGCAAGTGAAACAAAACATGTATCTAACAAGCAGGAACGAATGCGAATACTGTGACAAAGCCGACACACAAGACCACAGGGTGTTCGAATGCACCATCTCAAGGAGGAGGTGGTGCCTAATAAAAAGAACATTTAGAGAATTAAACACCTTTGGAGAAAAGGAGATAGGAAATAGGAATATGATGATTCTGGATTTCAACATCTTTCCCCGCGTGAAAATGGAAACAATGTGCTGGCTGATTGGACAGCACCTTCTTACGGTACACAAGTGGGTTAAAATAGATATAGAAAGTTGGTGGGAACAAGTGAAAAAAGAGAGCAAAAACCTACCGGGCCGATTACAGCCATATTGGAAGAAAGTAGAACAAATGGTAAAAAAAGAAGTCATGAAAGAATAACAAGTTTAAAGAAAATTGGTCTTGGACTCAATGTAAACTGTCATGTATGCAAGGAAATATATTACCGATAACAAGTATGTGAATAAAGGGAATACGTTCAATAAATAAGAGCAGATAATAATGTAAACAATGTATCATTAATGTTTAACTGTGAAAAAAAGACGCAAAGGGGATGTTTAAAAAAAATTTGACTATTTATAATTGGCTTGATTTCATTGTAATCATTTTGTTCCCTATAAAGGATCTTGTATTGTTAATTCAAGTAAGGAAAATGTTCCCTAAGTTATGTGACGGTGAACACTTTCCGAATGCTTATAGTTCATAAGTGGTTCATACTTATATCATCCTTTGTTTAGAATTGTTCAATTGTGAAAATGTTCAATCTGTGGTCTTATGCACGCTTAAGATGGTGCACATGGTGTTAAATAACTATGTCTGTGAATGGAAATACATGCAATAAAAAAAAAAAAAATACCACGCTGAATACACCGGTTCTCGTCCGATCACCGAAGTTAAGCAGCATCGGGCCCGGATAGTACTTGGATGGGTGACCGCCTGGGAACACCGGGTGCCGTTGGCTTTCAATATTTTTTTTCCGAAACGAACGTATTTTGAGGCATTCTCTGATGTTTTTAATTTTTTTCAAATAATTTATTTTGCAATGCCAGACATTGCATGCGTGATTTTGAATTGGTATGTTCCCTTTTGACACCATTCCATTTCATCTAGATGCGACCAGCTCTCTTGGGGCAATGCATTGGTGCTGTAGTAACCCGTATCTCTTCCACATTTATCCAAAGTTCGTTTTGAGATGGCAAATTACCTCCGTCTCCCGCCATCATATAGTATGGTCGTGGACGGCCCGATGTATGCAAGCCGTGGGCAAGAAAATAGACGTCGTGTCGCGTCGTTGCAAGTGTTTGCGGGCTTGATATTGCTAAAATAGTTGACTCGAGAGTGGTGAAATCTGCCAACGGCCATACCACGCTGAATACACCGGTTCTCGTCCGATCACCGAAGTTAAGCAGCATCGGGCCCGGATAGTACTTGGATGGGTGACCGCCTGGGAACACCGGGTGCCGTTGGCTTTCAATATTTTTTTTCCGAAACGAACGTATTTTGAGGCATTCTCTGATGTTTTTAATTTTTTTCAAATAATTTATTTTGCAATGCCAGACATTGCATGCGTGATTTTGAATTGGTATGTTCCCTTTTGACACCATTCCATTTCATCTAGATGCGACCAGCTCTCTTGGGGCAATGCATTGGTGCTGTAGTAACCCGTATCTCTTCCACATTTATCCAAAGTTCGTTTTGAGATGGCAAATTACCTCCGTCTCCCGCCATCATATAGTATGGTCGTGGACGGCCCGATGTATGCAAGCCGTGGGCAAGAAAATAGACGTGTCGCGTCGTTGCAAGTGTTTGCGGGCTTGATATTGCTAAAATAGTTGACTCGAGAGTGGTGAAATCTGCCAACGGCCATACCACGCTGAATACACCGGTTCTCGTCCGATCACCGAAGTTAAGCAGCATCGGGCCCGGATAGTACTTGGATGGGTGACCGCCTGGGAACACCGGGTGCCGTTGGCATTAATATTTTTTTTCCGAAACGAACGTATTTTGAGGCATTCTCTGATGTTTTTAATTTTTTTCAAATAATTTATTTTGCAATGCCAGACATTGCATGCGTGATTTTGAATTGGTATGTTCCCTTTTGACACCATTCCATTTCATCTAGATGCGACCAGCTCTCTTGGGGCAATGCATTGGTGCTGTAGTAACCCGTATCTCTTCCACATTTATCCAAAGTTCGTTTTGAGATGGCAAATTACCTCCGTCTCCCGCCATCATATAGTATGGTCGTGGACGGCCCGATGTATGCAAGCCGTGGGCAAGAAAATAGACGTCGTGTCGCGTCGTTGCAAGTGTTTGCGGGCTTGATATTGCTAAAATAGTTGACTCGAGAGTGGTGGGAATTGCCAACGGCCATACCAAGCTGAATACACCGGTTCTCGTCCGATCACCGAAGTTAAGCAGCATCGGGCCCGGATAGTACTTGGATGGGTGACCGCCTGGGAACACCGGGTGCCGTTGGCTTTCAATATTTTTTTTCCGAAACGAACGTATTTTGAGGCATTCTCTGCTGTTTTTAATTTTTTTCAAATAATTTATTTTGCAATGCCAGACATTGCATGCGTGATTTTGAATTGGTATGTTCCCTTTTGACACCATTCCATTTCATCTAGATGCGACCAGCTCTCTTGGGGCAATGCATTGGTGCTGTAGTAACCCGTATCTCTTCCACATTTATCCAAAGTTCGTTTTGAGATGGCAAATTACCTCCGTCTCCCGCCATCATATAGTATGGTCGTGGACGGCCCGATGTATGCAAGCCGTGGGCAAGAAAATAGACGTGTCGCGTCGTTGCAAGTGTTTGCGGGCTTGATATTGCTAAAATAGTTGACTCGAGAGTGGTGAAATCTGCCAACGGCCATACCACGCTGAATACACCGGTTCTCGTCCGATCACCGAAGTTAAGCAGCATCGGGCCCGGATAGTACTTGGATGGGTGACCGCCTGGGAACACCGGGTGCCGTTGGCATTAATATTTTTTTTCCGAAACGAACGTATTTTGAGGCATTCTCTGCTGTTTTTAATTTTTTTCAAATAATTTTTTTTGCAATGCCAGACATTGCATGCGTGATTTTGAATTGGTATGTTCCCTTTTGACACCATTCCATTTCATCTAGATGCGACCAGCTCTCTTGGGGCAATGCATTGGTGCTGTAGTAACCCGTATCTCTTCCACATTTATCCAAAGTTCGTTTTGAGATGGCAAATTACCTCCGTCTCCCGCCATCATATAGTATGGTCGTGGACGGCCCGATGTATGCAAGCCGTGGGCAAGAAAATAGACGTGTCGCGTCGTTGCAAGTGTTTGCGGGCTTGATATTGCTAAAATAGTTGACTCGAGAGTGGTGAAATCTGCCAACGGCCATACCACGCTGAATACACCGGTTCTCGTCCGATCACCGAAGGTAAGCAGCATCGGGCCCGGATAGTACTTGGATGGGTGACCGCCTGGGAACACCGGGTGCCGTTGGCATTAATATTTTTATTCCGAAACGAACGTATTTTGAGGCATTCTCTGATGTTTTTAATTTTTTTCAAATAATTTATTTTGCAATGCCAGACATTGCATGCGTGATTTTGAATTGGTATGTTCCCTTTTGACACCATTCCATTTCATCTAGATGCGACCAGCTCTCTTGGGGCAATGCATTGGTGCTGTAGTAACCCGTATCTCTTCCACATTTATCCAAAGTTCGTTTTGAGATGGCAAATTACCTCCGTCTCCCGCCATCATATAGTATGGTCGTGGACGGCCCGATGTATGCAAGCCGTGGGCAAGAAAATAGACGTCGTGTCGCGTCGTTGCAAGTGTTTGCGGGCTTGATATTGCTAAAATAGTTGACTCGAGAGTGGTGAAATCTGCCAACGGCCATACCACGCTGAATACACCGGTTCTCGTCCGATCACCGAAGTTAAGCAGCATCGGGCCCGGATAGTACTTGGATGGGTGACCGCCTGGGAACACCGGGTGCCGTTGGCATTAATATTTTTTTTCCGAAACGAACGTATTTTGAGGCATTCTCTGATGTTTTTAATTTTTTTCAAATAATTTATTTTGCAATGCCAGACATTGCATGCGTGATTTTGAATTGGTATGTTCCCTTTTGACACCATTCCATTTCATCTAGATGCGACCAGCTCTCTTGGGGCAATGCATTGGTGCTGTAGTAACCCGTATCTCTTCCACATTTATCCAAAGTTCGTTTTGAGATGGCAAATTACCTCCGTCTCCCGCCATCATATATGGTCGTGGACGGCCCGATGTATGCAAGCCGTGGTCAAGAAAATAGACGTGTCGCGTCGTTGCAAGTGTTTGCGGGCTTGATATTGCTAAAATAGTTGACTCGAGAGTGGTGAAATCTGCCAACGGCCATACCACGCTGAATACACCGGTTCTCGTCCGATCACCGAAGTTAAGCAGCATCGGGCCCGGATAGTACTTGGATGGGTGACCGCCTGGGAACACCGGGTGCCGTTGGCATTAATATTTTTATTCCGAAACGAACGTATTTTGAGGCATTCTCTGATGTTTTTAATTTTTTTCAAATAATTTATTTTGCAATGCCAGACATTGCATGCGTGATTTTGAATTGGTATGTTCCCTTTTGACACCATTCCATTTCATCTAGATGCGACCAGCTCTCTTGGGGCAATGCATTGGTGCTGTAGTAACCCGTATCTCTTCCACATTTATCCAAAGTTCCTTTTGAGATGGCAAATTACCTCCGTCTCCCGCCATCATATAGTATGGTCGTGGACGGCCCGATGTATGCAAGCCGTGGGCAAGAAAATAGACGTGTCGCGTCGTTGCAAGTGTTTGCGGGCTTGATATTGCTAAAATAGTTGACTCGAGAGTGGTGAAATCTGCCAACGGCCATACCACGCTGAATACACCGGTTCTCGTCCGATCACCGAAGTTAAGCAGCATCGGGCCCGGATAGTACTTGGATGGGTGACCGCCTGGGAACACCGGGTGCCGTTGGCTTTCAATATTTTTTTTCCGAAACGAACGTATTTTGAGGCATTCTCTGATGTTTTTAATTTTTTTCAAATAATTTATTTTGCAATGCCAGACATTGCATGCGTGATTTTGAATTGGTATGTTCCCTTTTGACACCATTCCATTTCATCTAGATGCGACCAGCTCTCTTGGGGCAATGCATTGGTGCTGTAGTAACCCGTATCTCTTCCACATTTATCCAAAGTTCGTTTTGAGATGGCAAATTACCTCCGTCTCCCGCCATCATATAGTATGGTCGTGGACGGCCCGATGTATGCAAGCCGTGGGCAAGAAAATAGACGTCGTGTCGCGTCGTTGCAAGTGTTTGCGGGCTTGATATTGCTAAAATAGTTGACTCGAGAGTGGTGGAAATTGCCAACGGCCATACCACGCTGAATACACCGGTTCTCGTCCGATCACCGAAGTTAAGCAGCATCGGGCCCGGATAGTACTTGGATGGGTGACCGCCTGGGAACACCGGGTGCCGTTGGCTTTCAATATTTTTTATGTCCGGTGTGAGCGTTCGAAGAGTGAGGACGTGTCTGTGTTTCGGTTCTGTGTGCGTGCTATCCCCGGCGTTCGAGGCTTCGATCGCCGGGAAACGAGAATTTCGT
Source organism: Hetaerina americana (assembly GCF_022747635.1). Lineage (NCBI taxonomy): Eukaryota > Metazoa > Arthropoda > Insecta > Odonata > Calopterygidae > Hetaerina > Hetaerina americana. The sequence goes on from NW_027287260.1 coordinate 10,336, forward strand.
AAGCGCTTTGATATATGCGTCAAAGCGTTTTGTGTATGAAAAGTGCTGCTTATTTTGAGTTAGCCCTTATTAGGGCTTGACGTGTGTTATAAAGTCAGCCAATTCGAAATGCCTTACGATAGGAAGGCAACTCTAATAATAAGTCTAAATGACTTAAAAGAAATTGCTACCGCCCTAGAGGTCCATCGGTTCATCGGTGTCGAGCTCGGGCTTAAGTTGGAAGATTTAGTGGCCATACAATTTGGAATTACAAGAAAATCCATTTATGTGAAACTTATAAACGAAGAATTAGTTGAAAATCTTTTGAGGTCGAAAGGGGGGCCAGTTGACTTCCCATCAGTAGCCGAAAAGCGTGGAACGGCGACGTTGGAGTCAGCGTCTAGCAGGGCAAGCTTTGTTAAGGTGGTGGGGCTCCCCCCAGAAATCCCAAAATTCGAGGTGGAGACGGAATTAGGCAAATATGGAAGAGTGGTATCATACGCGGTAAACAAATGGATAGGCCCTGGGCTATACCCGATCAGCACTGGAACGCGGAATGTGAAAATGTATTTAAAGTCCCCGATTCCGTCATATATCCCGATAGCTGGTCACAGGGCGGTCATACACTACGAGGGACAACAGCAAACGTGCTCGAGATGCGGAAGCACAAACCATCTGCGATTGAATTGCACAATGCCAACCACAATCACGGCGTACGCCGACGCACTGAGGGGGAAAAAGCAAGCGGCAGAAGAGGAGGCGGTGCTGCCGACGAGAATGGAAGAGGACCGAGGAGTGGAGGAGATTCCCTTGGAGCAGGAGGAGGAGGTCAACCCAAGGATGAGGGTAGAGAAACGCAGGGAGAAGGAAGGACCAACCTACCACCCAGGAACGTCGAGCGAGGAAGACGTCGCCGGAAACGACGCTATTGCCGAGGGAGCGGGAAACGGGAGAAAGAGGAGGAAAGGGTCGAACACGAGAGGGCGGGGGAAAAGGATATCGATAGACGTAGCCCGTGGAAAGGAAACGGAGAGATCAACCATCACGAGGGAGGAAAGGTGTGATCCCTGTGCAGATCAGAGTAAGATTCAAGAGGGGAATAATGGGGGAGGAATCAAAATGGCCGTAGCAGTAGAAGAAGAATCAAAAGAAACCGGAGAACCCGATTCAATCGAGGGCGGTGATCGACGGCTTGCGGGGGAAGACAAGAAATTGGTCATGGCGCAAGAGAAGCAAATAGGAAGAAATCTAGACATGGTAACCCCTTTTAGCGACAAGGGTCTCGGGAAAGGGTTATCTGTGACGTTACGCGAAGGGGAGGGCAAACAGCATGAGGAAGAGGCTGAGGAGCGGAGGAGGGAAGAAGACCCGGAGGACAACGCGTCGACCAGCGGTCACCCCTGGAGGGAGGTGGAGGGACGTCGGAAGCGCGGTGGTGGCGAGGATGACAGCGGGAGGAAGTTTGGGCTCGGCGGGGACGAGAGCGAGGACTCCGACGCCAAGGACAACGGGAGCAGCGACACCGGGGACCAGGACGAGGCCCCGAGGAGATCCGGGAGAGGGGGCAAGGCGGAAACGACCGAGCAGAGACAGAAGACGAAGAAGAAGGACAAAGGAAAGAACAGCCTAAGCGTCGGACTCCAGGAGATAGCGGTGAGGTACGCATATATGAAGGAAGCCAAATGGAAAAGGGATGCAAAAAATACAGGGAATGATAAGGGGAAGCAAATGGGAACCCCGAATCCGGAATCCCAATGAATTACACATTGAACCCAAAATTGAGAATAGGCACGCTTAATGTATGTGGGGTTACAAGTAAAAACAGAATAGAAAAAGTATTCGACCTATTTAAAAGAGAAGACCTGGACATCCTACTATTGCAAGAGGTCATGGTGAGTGTACATTGGGAAACGGGCCCGGCGGAGATCTATATAAACAACCAAGAGCGGGAAAGAGGCACTGCGATCATGTTAAAAAGAAACATCACCGGAGAAAAAATGACAATGCTACCATCCGGGAGGGCGATGGCCATGACGATCCTTGGGATAAGGATAATAAATGTGTACGGCCCGGCCGGCACCAGGAAACTTCAGGAGAGGAGGGAATTTTACTCGCGGGACCTCCTGCCCCTGCTGAGCGACTTCCAAGGAATGGCACTGTTAGGGGGTGATTTTAACGCAATCATAGACGAGAAAGATAGCCAAAACAACGATGGAGGAGGAGCAAAATACCCACTGTGTGGTCCCCTAAAATCGATAGTTAAAAACCTCAGAGCCACTGACGCAAACAGATTAACAAGCACAAAAGATAACCTTCCGTACACCATCTACGGCGACAAATGGGCAACAAGGCAGGACCGCTTTTACGCATCCTACGACTTGAAAACCCATATATCCTCCTATGCGGTTCTTCCAGTGGCATGCTCCGACCACTGCGCAGTTATTATATCGGTCGATGGATCCCAAAGCAGGACGAGGCATCAGCCAAGGAAAAAGGAGTGGAGGATGAACGTCGAGCTGCTATATGAGAAAGACACCAGAGCCATACTGAAAGAAAACATCCAGCGATGGGAGGAAAGCTGGAGAGGATTGGATCCAAGCGAAAGGTGGGAAAACTCCAAAGTAAAAATAAGAAACCTTTTCGCACAACTGCACAGGGAGAGAGCCGAAGAAATCAGGGAAACCATGGCTTTTTACAGAGAAGCGCTCGAGGAGAGCCTAAAGACGAGAGAAAGGGAACGGAGCAACTGGGGGGAGATAAAAGAACTAAAAAGGAAAATCTTCGGAATGGAAGAGGAAAGGGCGAAAATATCAACATGGCACAGAAGCAAAATATGTTTGCCAGAAGAACATGCCTCGGTGTATTATCTGGGGAGGAGGTTAAAGGATTGCGCCAACAACTTACTCAAAAACGGCATTTTGAACGAGAACGGAACGAGGTTAAAAGAAGAGAGAGAAATCATAGAGCATGTATGCCACCATTTTGAGACTCTCCTTTCTGGGGAGGACACATCACTCAAGGAAGAGACAGAAAATCTCACGCCACTCCCCCAACTGCCAGTGGAGGTGGCAGAGAGGATGGCGGAAAGAATCACAAGGGAGGAGTGCGAGGATGCTATGAGATGGCTCCCCAAGGGGAGGTCCCCGGGTACCGACGGTATCCCTTTTGAATTCTACGTAGAATTCTGGGAAGAGCTGAAGGATTTAATCATTCCAGCGATAGAGAACATCCTCCAAAATGGCACCCTCACCACGACCCAAAGAGAGGGGAAAATTGTCCTAGTGCCGAAAAGAAAAGAGCCAAGGAGCCTAAATGACTACAGACCCATCACCCTCCTCAACGCCGATTACAAGGTAGTAGCTAAAATCGTTAAAACCAGACTCAACGAAGCCGTGGAAAAGATAATCGGGCCAGACCAACACATAGTAGGAAAGGGGAGGAACATTGTAACGGCGCTGACAACGATCAGAGACGCAATCGCGAGCCACGAGAGCAGGCAGGGCGCGGGCCTTAAACTGGTAGCGGTAGATATTGAGAAGGCTTTCGACAGGGTGAACATAAACCACGTATTGAACACATTAAAGAGGATGGGATTCCCCGAAAAGTTTTTGAATACAATAAAAATGTTCACGAACAACATCACGTCGAAAGTAAAATTGAGCGCGGGGGCCGAAACAAAGTCGTTCCCCGTGAGAAGATCAATCAGACAAGGCTGTCCGCTTTCGATGCTTCTGTTCTCTATATCACTGGAGCCCCTGCTACATAGTCTTCGCAGAAACATTAAAGGAATCCCGGCGGGGAACGGAAAAGTGTCCGCGGTGGCTTATGCGGACGACGTAACGATCTTCGCCCAAGATCAAGCGGAAATTCATGTAATAGGGAAATCATTAAAGGAATATGAGGAGGAAAGCGGGCAAAAAGTAAACATGGAAAAGACAAAGGCCTTGACAATAAAAGACGCCGACTTCACCGCGACCAGTGAATGGAAAGAGGTGACCTCGATGGACATTCTGGGCATTCCATGGAGTAGGACTTCCACGGAGACGACAAACGCAGTATGGGAAAAGGCAACGAGAATGATAAAAGGAACATTAGCGCAATTGAGAGACAGGGACCTAAACATACATCAGAAAGTCCTTGCGATAAACGCATTGTTATTATCCAAGGCATGGTACGCCGCACTGATTTTCCCGTTGCCAGAAAAACATGGGGCTCTATTGACGAAAATAGCAACGCAATACCTTTGGGGAGGGCATTTGCTAAGAGTAGCAAAGAGCCAGGCCTGTCTACCCAAGGGGAAGGGGGGCCTAGGGCTGATCGACGTGCGGGACAAAGCCCTGGCACTCTATGCAAAGACAGTAATAAACATCCTATCCGACGACTGTCAACATTCAAAAGATCTGCTAAAGGCGGCATGGGGTGCACCAGGGCAGGATAGACTGCTGATGAAAACTATCAGGAAAGTTAAGGACTTAGTAGAAAAGATGCCGAGAGGAGTGACAGCCACCACCAAGTGCCTTTACCGACAACTCAGAAGCGACGACAACCACCGAATCAACATCGAAAAGCACATCCTATCGGTAAATTGGAAGAGAGTGTGGAAGAACATCAACGAAATAGCCATGACCCTAAGGACAAAGAGCGTCCTATTCCTATTCGCAAACTATATAGTGACCACCCAGCAAGTGAAACAAAACATGTATCTAACAAGCAGGAACGAATGCGAATACTGTGACAAAGCCGACACACAAGACCACAGGGTGTTCGAATGCACCATCTCAAGGAGGAGGTGGTGCCTAATAAAAAGAACATTTAGAGAATTAAACACCTTTGGAGAAAAGGAGATAGGAAATAGGAATATGATGATTCTGGATTTCAACATCTTTCCCCGCGTGAAAATGGAAACAATGTGCTGGCTGATTGGACAGCACCTTCTTACGGTACACAAGTGGGTTAAAATAGATATAGAAAGTTGGTGGGAACAAGTGAAAAAAGAGAGCAAAAACCTACCGGGCCGATTACAGCCATATTGGAAGAAAGTAGAACAAATGGTAAAAAAAGAAGTCATGAAAGAATAACAAGTTTAAAGAAAATTGGTCTTGGACTCAATGTAAACTGTCATGTATGCAAGGAAATATATTACCGATAACAAGTATGTGAATAAAGGGAATACGTTCAATAAATAAGAGCAGATAATAATGTAAACAATGTATCATTAATGTTTAACTGTGAAAAAAAGACGCAAAGGGGATGTTTAAAAAAAATTTGACTATTTATAATTGGCTTGATTTCATTGTAATCATTTTGTTCCCTATAAAGGATCTTGTATTGTTAATTCAAGTAAGGAAAATGTTCCCTAAGTTATGTGACGGTGAACACTTTCCGAATGCTTATAGTTCATAAGTGGTTCATACTTATATCATCCTTTGTTTAGAATTGTTCAATTGTGAAAATGTTCAATCTGTGGTCTTATGCACGCTTAAGATGGTGCACATGGTGTTAAATAACTATGTCTGTGAATGGAAATACATGCAATAAAAAAAAAAAAAATACCACGCTGAATACACCGGTTCTCGTCCGATCACCGAAGTTAAGCAGCATCGGGCCCGGATAGTACTTGGATGGGTGACCGCCTGGGAACACCGGGTGCCGTTGGCTTTCAATATTTTTTTTCCGAAACGAACGTATTTTGAGGCATTCTCTGATGTTTTTAATTTTTTTCAAATAATTTATTTTGCAATGCCAGACATTGCATGCGTGATTTTGAATTGGTATGTTCCCTTTTGACACCATTCCATTTCATCTAGATGCGACCAGCTCTCTTGGGGCAATGCATTGGTGCTGTAGTAACCCGTATCTCTTCCACATTTATCCAAAGTTCGTTTTGAGATGGCAAATTACCTCCGTCTCCCGCCATCATATAGTATGGTCGTGGACGGCCCGATGTATGCAAGCCGTGGGCAAGAAAATAGACGTCGTGTCGCGTCGTTGCAAGTGTTTGCGGGCTTGATATTGCTAAAATAGTTGACTCGAGAGTGGTGGAAATTGCCAACGGCCATACCACGCTGAATACACCGGTTCTCGTCCGATCACCGAAGTTAAGCAGCATCGGGCCCGGATAGTACTTGGATGGGTGACCGCCTGGGAACACCGGGTGCCGTTGGCTTTCAATATTTTTTTTCCGAAACGAACGTATTTTGAGGCATTCTCTGATGTTTTTAATTTTTTTCAAATAATTTATTTTGCAATGCCAGACATTGCATGCGTGATTTTGAATTGGTATGTTCCCTTTTGACACCATTCCATTTCATCTAGATGCGACCAGCTCTCTTGGGGCAATGCATTGGTGCTGTAGTAACCCGTATCTCTTCCACATTTATCCAAAGTTCGTTTTGAGATGGCAAATTACCTCCGTCTCCCGCCATCATATAGTATGGTCGTGGACGGCCCGATGTATGCAAGCCGTGGGCAAGAAAATAGACGTCGTGTCGCGTCGTTGCAAGTGTTTGCGGGCTTGATATTGCTAAAATAGTTGACTCGAGAGTGGTGAAATCTGCCAACGGCCATACCACGCTGAATACACCGGTTCTCGTCCGATCACCGAAGTTAAGCAGCATCGGGCCCGGATAGTACTTGGATGGGTGACCGCCTGGGAACACCGGGTGCCGTTGGCTTTCAATATTTTTTTTCCGAAACGAACGTATTTTGAGGCATTCTCTGATGTTTTTAATTTTTTTCAAATAATTTATTTTGCAATGCCAGACATTGCATGCGTGATTTTGAATTGGTATGTTCCCTTTTGACACCATTCCATTTCATCTAGATGCGACCAGCTCTCTTGGGGCAATGCATTGGTGCTGTAGTAACCCGTATCTCTTCCACATTTATCCAAAGTTCGTTTTGAGATGGCAAATTACCTCCGTCTCCCGCCATCATATAGTATGGTCGTGGACGGCCCGATGTATGCAAGCCGTGGGCAAGAAAATAGACGTCGTGTCGCGTCGTTGCAAGTGTTTGCGGGCTTGATATTGCTAAAATAGTTGACTCGAGAGTGGTGGAAATTGCCAACGGCCATACCACGCTGAATACACCGGTTCTCGTCCGATCACCGAAGTTAAGCAGCATCGGGCCCGGATAGTACTTGGATGGGTGACCGCCTGGGAACACCGGGTGCCGTTGGCATTAATATTTTTTTTCCGAAACGAACGTATTTTGAGGCATTCTCTGATGTTTTTAATTTTTTTCAAATAATTTATTTTGCAATGCCAGACATTGCATGCGTGATTTTGAATTGGTATGTTCCCTTTTGACACCATTCCATTTCATCTAGATGCGACCAGCTCTCTTGGGGCAATGCATTGGTGCTGTAGTAACCCGTATCTCTTCCACATTTATCCAAAGTTCGTTTTGAGATGGCAAATTACCTCCGTCTCCCGCCATCATATAGTATGGTCGTGGACGGCCCGATGTATGCAAGCCGTGGGCAAGAAAATAGACGTCGTGTCGCGTCGTTGCAAGTGTTTGCGGGCTTGATATTGCTAAAATAGTTGACTCGAGAGTGGTGGGAATTGCCAACGGCCAATTGTTCAATTGTGAAAATGTTCAATCTGTGGTCTTATGCACGCTTAAGATGGTGCACATGGTGTTAAATAACTATGTCTGTGAATGGAAATACATGCAATAAAAAAAAAAAAAAAATACCACGCTGAATACACCGGTTCTCGTCCGATCACCGAAGTTAAGCAGCATCGGGCCCGGATAGTACTTGGATGGGTGACCGCCTGGGAACACCGGGTGCCGTTGGCTTTCAATATTTTTTTTCCGAAACGAACGTATTTTGAGGCATTCTCTGATGTTTTTAATTTTTTTCAAATAATTTATTTTGCAATGCCAGACATTGCATGCGTGATTTTGAATTGGTATGTTCCCTTTTGACACCATTCCATTTCATCTAGATGCGACCAGCTCTCTTGGGGCAATGCATTGGTGCTGTAGTAATCCGTATCTCTTCCACATTTATCCAAAGTTCGTTTTGAGATGGCAAATTACCTCCGTCTCCCGCCATCATATAGTATGGTCGTGGACGGCCCGATGTATGCAAGCCGTGGGCAAGAAAATAGACGTCGTGTCGCGTCGTTGCAAGTGTTTGCGGGCTTGATATTGCTAAAATAGTTGACTCGAGAGTGGTGGAAATTGCCAACGGCCATACCACGCTGAATACACCGGTTCTCGTCCGATCACCGAAGTTAAGCAGCATCGGGCCCGGATAGTACTTGGATGGGTGACCGCCTGGGAACACCGGGTGCCGTTGGCATTAATATTTTTTTTCCGAAACGAACGTATTTTGAGGCATTCTCTGATGTTTTTAATTTTTTTCAAATAATTTATTTTGCAATGCCAGACATTGCATGCGTGATTTTGAATTGGTATGTTCCCTTTTGACACCATTCCATTTCATCTAGATGCGACCAGCTCTCTTGGGGCAATGCATTGGTGCTGTAGTAACCCGTATCTCTTCCACATTTATCCAAAGTTCGTTTTGAGATGGCAAATTACCTCCGTCTCCCGCCATCATATAGTATGGTCGTGGACGGCCCGATGTATGCAAGCCGTGGGCAAGAAAATAGACGTCGTGTCGCGTCGTTGCAAGTGTTTGCGGGCTTGATATTGCTAAAATAGTTGACTCGAGAGTGGTGAAATCTGCCAACGGCCATACCACGCTGAATACACCGGTTCTCGTCCGATCACCGAAGTTAAGCAGCATCGGGCCCGGATAGTACTTGGATGGGTGACCGCCTGGGAACACCGGGTGCCGTTGGCTTTCAATATTTTTTTTCCGAAACGAACGTATTTTGAGGCATTCTCTGATGTTTTTAATTTTTTTCAAATAATTTATTTTGCAATGCCAGACATTGCATGCGTGATTTTGAATTGGTATGTTCCCTTTTGACACCATTCCATTTCATCTAGATGCGACCAGCTCTCTTGGGGCAATGCATTGGTGCTGTAGTAACCCGTATCTCTTCCACATTTATCCAAAGTTCGTTTTGAGATGGCAAATTACCTCCGTCTCCCGCCATCATATAGTATGGTCGTGGACGGCCCGATGTATGCAAGCCGTGGGCAAGAAAATAGACGTCGTGTCGCGTCGTTGCAAGTGTTTGCGGGCTTGATATTGCTAAAATAGTTGACTCGAGAGTGGTGGAAATTGCCAACGGCCATACCACGCTGAATACACCGGTTCTCGTCCGATCACCGAAGTTAAGCAGCATCGGGCCCGGATAGTACTTGGATGGGTGACCGCCTGGGAACACCGGGTGCCGTTGGCTTTCAATATTTTTTTTCCGAAACGAACGTATTTTGAGGCATTCTCTGATGTTTTTAATTTTTTTCAAATAATTTATTTTGCAATGCCAGACATTGCATGCGTGATTTTGAATTGGTATGTTCCCTTTTGACACCATTCCATTTCATCTAGATGCGACCAGCTCTCTTGGGGCAATGCATTGGTGCTGTAGTAACCCGTATCTCTTCCACATTTATCCAAAGTTCGTTTTGAGATGGCAAATTACCTCCGTCTCCCGCCATCATATAGTATGGTCGTGGACGGCCCGATGTATGCAAGCCGTGGGCAAGAAAATAGACGTCGTGTCGCGTCGTTGCAAGTGTTTGCGGGCTTGATATTGCTAAAATAGTTGACTCGAGAGTGGTGAAATCTGCCAACGGCCATACCACGCTGAATACACCGGTTCTCGTCCGATCACCGAAGTTAAGCAGCATCGGGCCCGGATAGTACTTGGATGGGTGACCGCCTGGGAACACCGGGTGCCGTTGGCTTTCAATATTTTTTTTCCGAAACGAACGTATTTTGAGGCATTCTCTGATGTTTTTAATTTTTTTCAAATAATTTATTTTGCAATGCCAGACATTGCATGCGTGATTTTGAATTGGTATGTTCCCTTTTGACACCATTCCATTTCATCTAGATGCGACCAGCTCTCTTGGGGCAATGCATTGGTGCTGTAGTAACCCGTATCTCTTCCACATTTATCCAAAGTTCGTTTTGAGATGGCAAATTACCTCCGTCTCCCGCCATCATATAGTATGGTCGTGGACGGCCCGATGTATGCAAGCCGTGGGCAAGAAAATAGACGTCGTGTCGCGTCGTTGCAAGTGTTTGCGGGCTTGATATTGCTAAAATAGTTGACTCGAGAGTGGTGGAAATTGCCAACGGCCATACCACGCTGAATACACCGGTTCTCGTCCGATCACCGAAGTTAAGCAGCATCGGGCCCGGATAGTACTTGGATGGGTGACCGCCTGGGAACACCGGGTGCCGTTGGCTTTCAATATTTTTTTTCCGAAACGAACGTATTTTGAGGCATTCTCTGATGTTTTTAATTTTTTTCAAATAATTTATTTTGCAATGCCAGACATTGCATGCGTGATTTTGAATTGGTATGTTCCCTTTTGACACCATTCCATTTCATCTAGATGCGACCAGCTCTCTTGGGGCAATGCATTGGTGCTGTAGTAATCCGTATCTCTTCCACATTTATCCAAAGTTCGTTTTGAGATGGCAAATTACCTCCGTCTCCCGCCATCATATAGTATGGTCGTGGACGGCCCGATGTATGCAAGCCGTGGGCAGGAAAATAGACGTCGTGTCGCGTCGTTGCAAGTGTTTGCGGGCTTGATATTGCTAAAATAGTTGACTCGAGAGTGGTGGAAATTGCCAACGGCCATACCACGCTGAATACACCGGTTCTCGTCCGATCACCGAAGTTAAGCAGCATCGGGCCCGGATAGTACTTGGATGGGTGACCGCCTGGGAACACCGGGTGCCGTTGGCTTTCAATATTTTTTTTCCGAAACGAACGTATTTTGAGGCATTCTCTGATGTTTTTAATTTTTTTCAAATAATTTATTTTGCAATGCCAGACATTGCATGCGTGATTTTGAATTGGTATGTTCCCTTTTGACACCATTCCATTTCATCTAGATGCGACCAGCTCTCTTGGGGCAATGCATTGGTGCTGTAGTAACCCGTATCTCTTCCACATTTATCCAAAGTTCGTTTTGAGATGGCAAATTACCTTCGTCTCCCGCCATCATATAGTATGGTCGTGGACGGCCCGATGTATGCAAGCCGTGGGCAAGAAAATAGACGTCGTGTCGCGTCGTTGCAAGTGTTTGCGGGCTTGATATTGCTAAAATAGTTGACTCGAGAGTGGTGGAAATTGCCAACGGCCATACCACGCTGAATACACCGGTTCTCGTCCGATCACCGAAGTTAAGCAGCATCGGGCCCGGATAGTACTTGGATGGGTGACCGCCTGGGAACACCGGGTGCCGTTGGCTTTCAATATTTTTTTTCCGAAACGAACGTATTTTGAGGCATTCTCTGATGTTTTTAATTTTTTTCAAATAATTTATTTTGCAATGCCAGACATTGCATGCGTGATTTTGAATTGGTATGTTCCCTTTTGACACCATTCCATTTCATCTAGATGCGACCAGCTCTCTTGGGGCAATGCATTGGTGCTGTAGTAACCCGTATCTCTTCCACATTTATCCAAAGTTCGTTTTGAGATGGCAAATTACCTCCGTCTCCCGCCATCATATAGTATGGTCGTGGACGGCCCGATGTATGCAAGCCGTGGGCAAGAAAATAGACGTGTCGCGTCGTTGCAAGTGTTTGCGGGCTTGATATTGCTAAAATAGTTGACTCGAGAGTGGTGAAATCTGCCAACGGCCATACCACGCTGAATACACCAGTTCTCGTCCGATCACCGAAGTTAAGCAGCATCGGGCCCGGATAGTACTTGGATGGGTGACCGCCTGGGAACACCGGGTGCCGTTGGCATTAATATTTTTTTTCCGAAACGAACGTATTTTGAGGCATTCTCTGATGTTTTTAATTTTTTTCAAATAATTTATTTTGCAATGCCAGACATTGCATGCGTGATTTTGAATTGGTATGTTCCCTTTTGACACCATTCCATTTCATCTAGATGCGACCAGCTCTCTTGGGGCAATGCATTGGTGCTGTAGTAACCCGTATCTCTTCCACATTTATCCAAAGTTCGTTTTGAGATGGCAAATTACCTCCGTCTCCCGCCATCATATAGTATGGTCGTGGACGGCCCGATGTATGCAAGCCGTGGGCAAGAAAATAGACGTCGTGTCGCGTCGTTGCAAGTGTTTGCGGGCTTGATATTGCTAAAATAGTTGACTCGAGAGTGGTGGGAATTGCCAACGGCCATACCAAGCTGAATACACCGGTTCTCGTCCGATCACCGAAGTTAAGCAGCATCGGGCCCGGATAGTACTTGGATGGGTGACCGCCTGGGAACACCGGGTGCCGTTGGCTTTCAATTTTTTTTTTCCGAAACGAACGTATTTTGAGGCATTCTCTGCTGTTTTTAATTTTTTTCAAATAATTTATTTTGCAATGCCAGACATTGCATGCGTGATTTTGAATTGGTATGTTCCCTTTTGACACCATTCCATTTCATCTAGATGCGACCAGCTCTCTTGGGGCAATGCATTGGTGCTGTAGTAATCCGTATCTCTTCCACATTTATCCAAAGTTCGTTTTGAGATGGCAAATTACCTCCGTCTCCCGCCATCATATAGTATGGTCGTGGACGGCCCGATGTATGCAAGCCGTGGGCAGGAAAATAGACGTCGTGTCGCGTCGTTGCAAGTGTTTGCGGGCTTGATATTGCTAAAATAGTTGACTCGAGAGTGGTGGAAATTGCCAACGGCCATACCACGCTGAATACACCGGTTCTCGTCCGATCACCGAAGTTAAGCAGCATCGGGCCCGGATAGTACTTGGATGGGTGACCGCCTGGGAACACCGGGTGCCGTTGGCTTTCAATATTTTTTTTCCGAAACGAACGTATTTTGAGGCATTCTCTGATGTTTTTAATTTTTTTCAAATAATTTATTTTGCAATGCCAGACATTGCATGCGTGATTTTGAATTGGTATGTTCCCTTTTGACACCATTCCATTTCATCTAGATGCGACCAGCTCTCTTGGGGCAATGCATTGGTGCTGTAGTAACCCGTATCTCTTCCACATTTATCCAAAGTTCGTTTTGAGATGGCAAATTACCTTCGTCTCCCGCCATCATATAGTATGGTCGTGGACGGCCCGATGTATGCAAGCCGTGGGCAAGAAAATAGACGTCGTGTCGCGTCGTTGCAAGTGTTTGCGGGCTTGATATTGCTAAAATAGTTGACTCGAGAGTGGTGGAAATTGCCAACGGCCATACCACGCTGAATACACCGGTTTCTCGTCCGATCACCGAAGTTAAGCAGCATCGGGCCCGGATAGTACTTGGATGGGTGACCGCCTGGGAACACCGGGTGCCGTTGGCTTTCAATATTTTTTTTCCGAAACGAACGTATTTTGAGGCATTCTCTGATGTTTTTAATTTTTTTCAAATAATTTATTTTGCAATGCCAGACATTGCATGCGTGATTTTGAATTGGTATGTTCCCTTTTGACACCATTCCATTTCATCTAGATGCGACCAGCTCTCTTGGGGCAATGCATTGGTGCTGTAGTAACCCGTATCTCTTCCACATTTATCCAAAGTTCGTTTTGAGATGGCAAATTACCTCCGTCTCCCGCCATCATATAGTATGGTCGTGGACGGCCCGATGTATGCAAGCCGTGGGCAAGAAAATAGACGTGTCGCGTCGTTGCAAGTGTTTGCGGGCTTGATATTGCTAAAATAGTTGACTCGAGAGTGGTGAAATCTGCCAACGGCCATACCACGCTGAATACACCAGTTCTCGTCCGATCACCGAAGTTAAGCAGCATCGGGCCCGGATAGTACTTGGATGGGTGACCGCCTGGGAACACCGGGTGCCGTTGGCATTAATATTTTTTTTCCGAAACGAACGTATTTTGAGGCATTCTCTGATGTTTTTAATTTTTTTCAAATAATTTATTTTGCAATGCCAGACATTGCATGCGTGATTTTGAATTGGTATGTTCCCTTTTGACACCATTCCATTTCATCTAGATGCGACCAGCTCTCTTGGGGCAATGCATTGGTGCTGTAGTAACCCGTATCTCTTCCACATTTATCCAAAGTTCGTTTTGAGATGGCAAATTACCTCCGTCTCCCGCCATCATATAGTATGGTCGTGGACGGCCCGATGTATGCAAGCCGTGGGCAAGAAAATAGACGTCGTGTCGCGTCGTTGCAAGTGTTTGCGGGCTTGATATTGCTAAAATAGTTGACTCGAGAGTGGTGGGAATTGCCAACGGCCATACCAAGCTGAATACACCGGTTCTCGTCCGATCACCGAAGTTAAGCAGCATCGGGCCCGGATAGTACTTGGATGGGTGACCGCCTGGGAACACCGGGTGCCGTTGGCTTTCAATTTTTTTTTTCCGAAACGAACGTATTTTGAGGCATTCTCTGCTGTTTTTAATTTTTTTCAAATAATTTATTTTGCAATGCCAGACATTGCATGCGTGATTTTGAATTGGTATGTTCCCTTTTGACACCATTCCATTTCATCTAGATGCGACCAGCTCTCTTGGGGCAATGCATTGGTGCTGTAGTAACCCGTATCTCTTCCACATTTATCCAAAGTTCGTTTTGAGATGGCAAATTACCTCCGTCTCCCGCCATCATATAGTATGGTCGTGGACGGCCCGATGTATGCAAGCCGTGGGCAAGAAAATAGACGTGTCGCGTCGTTGCAAGTGTTTGCGGGCTTGATATTGCTAAAATAGTTGACTCGAGAGTGGTGAAATCTGCCAACGGCCATACCACGCTGAATACACCGGTTCTCGTCCGATCACCGAAGTTAAGCAGCATCGGGCCCGGATAGTACTTGGATGGGTGACCGCCTGGGAACACCGGGTGCCGTTGGCATTAATATTTTTTTTCCGAAACGAACGTATTTTGAGGCATTCTCTGCTGTTTTTAATTTTTTTCAAATAATTTATTTTGCAATGCCAGACATTGCATGCGTGATTTTGAATTGGTATGTTCCCTTTTGACACCATTCCATTTCATCTAGATGCGACCAGCTCTCTTGGGGCAATGCATTGGTGCTGTAGTAACCCGTATCTCTTCCACATTTATCCAAAGTTCGTTTTGAGATGGCAAATTACCTCCGTCTCCCGCCATCATATAGTATGGTCGTGGACGGCCCGATGTATGCAAGCCGTGGGCAAGAAAATAGACGTGTCGCGTCGTTGCAAGTGTTTGCGGGCTTGATATTGCTAAAATAGTTGACTCGAGAGTGGTGAAATCTGCCAACGGCCATACCACGCTGAATACACCGGTTCTCGTCCGATCACCGAAGGTAAGCAGCATCGGGCCCGGATAGTACTTGGATGGGTGACCGCCTGGGAACACCGGGTGCCGTTGGCATTAATATTTTTATTCCGAAACGAACGTATTTTGAGGCATTCTCTGATGTTTTTAATTTTTTTCAAATAATTTATTTTGCAATGCCAGACATTGCATGCGTGATTTTGAATTGGTATGTTCCCTTTTGACACCATTCCATTTCATCTAGATGCGACCAGCTCTCTTGGGGCAATGCATTGGTGCTGTAGTAACCCGTATCTCTTCCACATTTATCCAAAGTTCGTTTTGAGATGGCAAATTACCTCCGTCTCCCGCCATCATATAGTATGGTCGTGGACGGCCCGATGTATGCAAGCCGTGGGCAAGAAAATAGACGTCGTGTCGCGTCGTTGCAAGTGTTTGCGGGCTTGATATTGCTAAAATAGTTGACTCGAGAGTGGTGAAATCTGCCAACGGCCATACCACGCTGAATACACCGGTTCTCGTCCGATCACCGAAGTTAAGCAGCATCGGGCCCGGATAGTACTTGGATGGGTGACCGCCTGGGAACACCGGGTGCCGTTGGCTTTCAATATTTTTTTTCCGAAACGAACGTATTTTGAGGCATTCTCTGATGTTTTTAATTTTTTTCAAATAATTTATTTTGCAATGCCAGACATTGCATGCGTGATTTTGAATTGGTATGTTCCCTTTTGACACCATTCCATTTCATCTAGATGCGACCAGCTCTCTTGGGGCAATGCATTGGTGCTGTAGTAACCCGTATCTCTTCCACATTTATCCAAAGTTCGTTTTGAGATGGCAAATTACCTCCGTCTCCCGCCATCATATAGTATGGTCGTGGACGGCCCGATGTATGCAAGCCGTGGGCAAGAAAATAGACGTCGTGTCGCGTCGTTGCAAGTGTTTGCGGGCTTGATATTGCTAAAATAGTTGACTCGAGAGTGGTGGAAATTGCCAACGGCCATACCACGCTGAATACACCGGTTCTCGTCCGATCACCGAAGTTAAGCAGCATCGGGCCCGGATAGTACTTGGATGGGTGACCGCCTGGGAACACCGGGTGCCGTTGGCATTAATATTTTTTTTCCGAAACGAACGTATTTTGAGGCATTCTCTGATGTTTTTAATTTTTTTCAAATAATTTATTTTGCAATGCCAGACATTGCATGCGTGATTTTGAATTGGTATGTTCCCTTTTGACACCATTCCATTTCATCTAGATGCGACCAGCTCTCTTGGGGCAATGCATTGGTGCTGTAGTAACCCGTATCTCTTCCACATTTATCCAAAGTTCGTTTTGAGATGGCAAATTACCTCCGTCTCCCGCCATCATATATGGTCGTGGACGGCCCGATGTATGCAAGCCGTGGTCAAGAAAATAGACGTGTCGCGTCGTTGCAAGTGTTTGCGGGCTTGATATTGCTAAAATAGTTGACTCGAGATTGGTGAAATCTGCCAACGGCCATACCACGCTGAATACACCGGTTCTCGTCCGATCACCGAAGTTTAGCAGCATCGGGCCCGGATAGTACTTGGATGGGTGACCGCCTGGGAACACCGGGTGCCGTTGGCATTAATATTTTTATTCCGAAACGAACGTATTTTGAGGCATTCTCTGATGTTTTTAATTTTTTTCAAATAATTTATTTTGCAATGCCAGACATTGCATGCGTGATTTTGAATTGGTATGTTCCCTTTTGACACCATTCCATTTCATCTAGATGCGACCAGCTCTCTTGGGGCAATGCATTGGTGCTGTAGTAACCCGTATCTCTTCCACATTTATCCAAAGTTCCTTTTGAGATGGCAAATTACCTCCGTCTCCCGCCATCATATAGTATGGTCGTGGACGGCCCGATGTATGCAAGCCGTGGGCAAGAAAATAGACGTGTCGCGTCGTTGCAAGTGTTTGCGGGCTTGATATTGCTAAAATAGTTGACTCGAGAGTGGTGAAATCTGCCAACGGCCATACCACGCTGAATACACCGGTTCTCGTCCGATCACCGAAGTTAAGCAGCATCGGGCCCGGATAGTACTTGGATGGGTGACCGCCTGGGAACACCGGGTGCCGTTGGCTTTCAATATTTTTTTTCCGAAACGAACGTATTTTGAGGCATTCTCTGATGTTTTTAATTTTTTTCAAATAATTTATTTTGCAATGCCAGACATTGCATGCGTGATTTTGAATTGGTATGTTCCCTTTTGACACCATTCCATTTCATCTAGATGCGACCAGCTCTCTTGGGGCAATGCATTGGTGCTGTAGTAACCCGTATCTCTTCCACATTTATCCAAAGTTCGTTTTGAGATGGCAAATTACCTCCGTCTCCCGCCATCATATAGTATGGTCGTGGACGGCCCGATGTATGCAAGCCGTGGGCAAGAAAATAGACGTCGTGTCGCGTCGTTGCAAGTGTTTGCGGGCTTGATATTGCTAAAATAGTTGACTCGAGAGTGGTGAAATCTGCCAACGGCCATACCACGCTGAATACACCGGTTCTCGTCCGATCACCGAAGTTAAGCAGCATCGGGCCCGGATAGTACTTGGATGGGTGACCGCCTGGGAACACCGGGTGCCGTTGGCTTTCAATATTTTTTTTCCGAAACGAACGTATTTTGAGGCATTCTCTGATGTTTTTAATTTTTTTTCAAATAATTTATTTTGCAATGCCAGACATTGCATGCGTGATTTTGAATTGGTATGTTCCCTTTTGACACCATTCCATTTCATCTAGATGCGACCAGCTCTCTTGGGGCAATGCATTGGTGCTGTAGTAACCCGTATCTCTTCCACATTTATCCAAAGTTCGTTTTGAGATGGCAAATTACCTCCGTCTCCCGCCATCATATAGTATGGTCGTGGACGGCCCGATGTATGCAAGCCGTGGGCAAGAAAATAGACGTCGTGTCGCGTCGTTGCAAGTGTTTGCGGGCTTGATATTGCTAAAATAGTTGACTCGAGAGTGGTGGAAATTGCCAACGGCCATACCACGCTGAATACACCGGTTCTCGTCCGATCACCGAAGTTAAGCAGCATCGGGCCCGGATAGTACTTGGATGGGTGACCGCCTGGGAACACCGGGTGCCGTTGGCTTTCAATATTTTTTTTCCGAAACGAACGTATTTTGAGGCATTCTCTGATGTTTTTAATTTTTTTCAAATAATTTATTTTGCAATGCCAGACATTGCATGCGTGATTTTGAATTGGTATGTTCCCTTTTGACACCATTCCATTTCATCTAGATGCGACCAGCTCTCTTGGGGCAATGCATTGGTGCTGTAGTAATCCGTATCTCTTCCACATTTATCCAAAGTTCGTTTTGAGATGGCAAATTACCTCCGTCTCCCGCCATCATATAGTATGGTCGTGGACGGCCCGATGTATGCAAGCCGTGGGCAAGAAAATAGACGTCGTGTCGCGTCGTTGCAAGTGTTTGCGGGCTTGATATTGCTAAAATAGTTGACTCGAGAGTGGTGGAAATTGCCAACGGCCATACCACGCTGAATACACCGGTTCTCGTCCGATCACCGAAGTTAAGCAGCATCGGGCCCGGATAGTACTTGGATGGGTGACCGCCTGGGAACACCGGGTGCCGTTGGCTTTCAATATTTTTTTTCCGAAACGAACGTATTTTGAGGCATTCTCTGATGTTTTTAATTTTTTTCAAATAATTTATTTTGCAATGCCAGACATTGCATGCGTGATTTTGAATTGGTACGTTCCCTTTTGACACCATTCCATTTCATCTAGATGCGACCAGCTCTCTTGGGGCAATGCATTGGTGCTGTAGTAACCCGTATCTCTTCCACATTTATCCAAAGTTCGTTTTGAGATGGCAAATTACCTCCGTCTCCCGCCATCATATAGTATGGTCGTGGACGGCCCGATGTATGCAAGCCGTGGGCAAGAAAATAGACGTCGTGTCGCGTCGTGTCAAGTGTTTGCGTGCTTGATATTGCTAAAATAGTTGACTCGAGAGTGGTGGAAATTGCCAACGGCCATACCACGCTGAATACACCGGTTCTCGTCCGATCACCGAAGTTAAGCAGCATCGGGCCCGGATAGTACTTGGATGGGTGACCGCCTGGGAACACCGGGTGCCGTTGGCTTTCAATATTTTTTTTCCGAAACGAACGTATTTTGAGGCATTCTCTGATGTTTTTAATTTTTTTCAAATAATTTATTTTGCAATGCCAGACATTGCATGCGTGATTTTGAATTGTTACGTTCCCTTTTGACACCATTCCATTTCATCTAGATGCGACCAGCTCTCTTGGGGCAATGCATTGGTGCTGTAGTAACCCGTATCTCTTCCACATTTATCCAAAGTTCGTTTTGAGATGGCAAATTACCTCCGTCTCCCGCCATCATATAGTATGGTCGTGGACGGCCCGATGTATGCAAGCCGTGGGCAAGAAAATAGACGTCGTGTCGCGTCGTTGCAAGTGTTTGCGGGCTTGATATTGCTAAAATAGTTGACTCGAGAGTGGTGGAAATTGCCAACGGCCATACCACGCTGAATACACCGGTTCTCGTCCGATCACCGAAGTTAAGCAGCATCGGGCCCGGATAGTACTTGGATGGGTGACCGCCTGGGAACACCGGGTGCCGTTGGCTTTCAATATTTTTTTTCCGAAACGAACGTATTTTGAGGCATTCTCTGATGTTTTTAATTTTTTTCAAATAATTTATTTTGCAATGCCAGACATTGCATGCGTGATTTTGAATTGGTACGTTCCCTTTTGACACCATTCCATTTCATCTAGATGCGACCAGCTCTCTTGGGGCAATGCATTGGTGCTGTAGTAACCCGTATCTCTTCCACATTTATCCAAAGTTCGTTTTGAGATGGCAAATTACCTCCGTCTCCCGCCATCATATAGTATGGTCGTGGACGGCCCGATGTATGCAAGCCGTGGGCAAGAAAATAGACGTCGTGTCGCGTCGTTGCAAGTGTTTGCGGGCTTGATATTGCTAAAATAGTTGACTCGAGAGTGGTGGAAATTGCCAACGGCCATACCACGCTGAATACACCGGTTCTCGTCCGATCACCGAAGTTAAGCAGCATCGGGCCCGGATAGTACTTGGATGGGTGACCGCCTGGGAACACCGGGTGCCGTTGGCTTTCAATATTTTGCCAACGGCCATACCACGCTGAATACACCGGTTCTCGTCCGATCACCGAAGTTAAGCAGCATCGGGCCCGGATAGTACTTGGATGGGTGACCGCCTGGGAACACCGGGTGCCGTTGGCTTTCAATATTTTGCCAACGGCCATACCACGCTGAATACACCGGTTCTCGTCCGATCACCGAAGTTAAGCAGCATCGGGCCCGGATAGTACTTGGATGGGTGACCGCCTGGGAACACCGGGTGCCGTTGGCTTTCAATATTTTTTGCCAACGGCCATACCACGCTGAATACACCGGTTCTCGTCCGATCACCGAAGTTAAGCAGCATCGGGCCCGGATAGTACTTGGATGGGTGACCGCCTGGGAACACCGGGTGCCGTTGGCATTAATATTTTTATGTCCGGTGTGAGCGTTCGAAGAGTGAGGACGTGTCTGTGTTTCGGTTCTGTGTGCGTGCTATCCCCGGCGTTCGAGGCTTCGATCGCCGGGAAACGAGAATTTCGTAAGCGCTTTGATATATGCGTCAAAGCGTTTTGTGTATGAAAAGTGCTGCTTATTTTGAGTTAGCCCTTATTAGGGCTTGACGTGTGTTATAAAGTCAGCCAATTCGAAATGCCTTACGATAGGAAGGCAACTCTAATAATAAGTCTAAATGACTTAAAAGAAAGTGCTACCGCCCTAGAGGTCCATCGGTTCATCGGTGTCGAGCTCGGGCTTAAGTTGGAAGATTTAGTGGCCATACAATTTGGAATTACAAGAAAATCCATTTATGTGAAACTTATAAACGAAGAATTAGTTGAAAATCTTTTGAGGTCGAAAGGGGGGCCAGTTGACTTCCCATCAGTAGCCGAAAAGCGTGGAACGGCGACGTTGGAGTCAGCGTCTAGCAGGGCAAGCTTTGTTAAGGTGGTGGGGCTCCCCCCAGAAATCCCAAAATTCGAGGTGGAGACGGAATTAGGCAAATATGGAAGAGTGGTATCATACGCGGTAAACAAATGGATAGGCCCTGGGCTATACCCGATCAGCACTGGAACGCGGAATGTGAAAATGTATTTAAAGTCCCCGATTCCGTCATATATCCCGATAGCTGGTCACAGGGCGGTCATACACTACGAGGGACAACAGCAAACGTGCTCGAGATGCGGAAGCACAAACCATCTGCGATTGAATTGCACAATGCCAACCACAATCACGGCGTACGCCGACGCACTGAGGGGGAAAAAGCAAGCGGCAGAAGAGGAGGCGGTGCTGCCGACGAGAATGGAAGAGGACCGAGGAGTGGAGGAGATTCCCTTGGAGCAGGAGGAGGAGGTCAACCCAAGGATGAGGGTAGAGAAACGCAGGGAGAAGGAAGGACCAACCTACCACCCAGGAACGTCGAGCGAGGAAGACGTCGCCGGAAACGACGCTATTGCCGAGGGAGCGGGAAACGGGAGAAAGAGGAGGAAAGGGTCGAACACGAGAGGGCGGGGGAAAAGGATATCGATAGACGTAGCCCGTGGAAAGGAAACGGAGAGATCAACCATCACGAGGGAGGAAAGGTGTGATCCCTGTGCAGATCAGAGTAAGATTCAAGAGGGGAATAATGGGGGAGGAATCAAAATGGCCGTAGCAGTAGAAGAAGAATCAAAAGAAACCGGAGAACCCGATTCAATCGAGGGCGGTGATCGACGGCTTGCGGGGGAAGACAAGAAATTGGTCATGGCGCAAGAGAAGCAAATAGGAAGAAATCTAGACATGGTAACCCCTTTTAGCGACAAGGGTCTCGGGAAAGGGTTATCTGTGACGTTACGCGAAGGGGAGGGCAAACAGCATGAGGAAGAGGCTGAGGAGCGGAGGAGGGAAGAAGACCCGGAGGACAACGCGTCGACCAGCGGTCACCCCTGGAGGGAGGTGGAGGGACGTCGGAAGCGCGGTGGTGGCGAGGATGACAGCGGGAGGAAGTTTGGGCTCGGCGGGGACGAGAGCGAGGACTCCGACGCCAAGGACAACGGGAGCAGCGACACCGGGGACCAGGACGAGGCCCCGAGGAGATCCGGGAGAGGGGGCAAGGCGGAAACGACCGAGCAGAGACAGAAGACGAAGAAGAAGGACAAAGGAAAGAACAGCCTAAGCGTCGGACTCCAGGAGATAGCGGTGAGGTACGCATATATGAAGGAAGCCAAATGGAAAAGGGATGCAAAAAATACAGGGAATGATAAGGGGAAGCAAATGGGAACCCCGAATCCGGAATCCCAATGAATTACACATTGAACCCAAAATTGAGAATAGGCACGCTTAATGTATGTGGGGTTACAAGTAAAAACAGAATAGAAAAAGTATTCGACCTATTTAAAAGAGAAGACCTGGACATCCTACTATTGCAAGAGGTCATGGTGAGTGTACATTGGGAAACGGGCCCGGCGGAGATCTATATAAACAACCAAGAGCGGGAAAGAGGCACTGCGATCATGTTAAAAAGAAACATCACCGGAGAAAAAATGACAATGCTACCATCCGGGAGGGCGATGGCCATGACGATCCTTGGGATAAGGATAATAAATGTGTACGGCCCGGCCGGCACCAGGAAACTTCAGGAGAGGAGGGAATTTTACTCGCGGGACCTCCTGCCCCTGCTGAGCGACTTCCAAGGAATGGCACTGTTAGGGGGTGATTTTAACGCAATCATAGACGAGAAAGATAGCCAAAACAACGATGGAGGAGGAGCAAAATACCCACTGTGTGGTCCCCTAAAATCGATAGTTAAAAACCTCAGAGCCACTGACGCAAACAGATTAACAAGCACAAAAGATAACCTTCCGTACACCATCTACGGCGACAAATGGGCAACAAGGCAGGACCGCTTTTACGCATCCTACGACTTGAAAACCCATATATCCTCCTATGCGGTTCTTCCAGTGGCATGCTCCGACCACTGCGCAGTTATTATATCGGTCGATGGATCCCAAAGCAGGACGAGGCATCAGCCAAGGAAAAAGGAGTGGAGGATGAACGTCGAGCTGCTATATGAGAAAGACACCAGAGCCATACTGAAAGAAAACATCCAGCGATGGGAGGAAAGCTGGAGAGGATTGGATCCAAGCGAAAGGTGGGAAAACTCCAAAGTAAAAATAAGAAACCTTTTCGCACAACTGCACAGGGAGAGAGCCGAAGAAATCAGGGAAACCATGGCTTTTTACAGAGAAGCGCTCGAGGAGAGCCTAAAGACGAGAGAAAGGGAACGGAGCAACTGGGGGGAGATAAAAGAACTAAAAAGGAAAATCTTCGGAATGGAAGAGGAAAGGGCGAAAATATCAACATGGCACAGAAGCAAAATATGTTTGCCAGAAGAACATGCCTCGGTGTATTATCTGGGGAGGAGGTTAAAGGATTGCGCCAACAACTTACTCAAAAACGGCATTTTGAACGAGAACGGAACGAGGTTAAAAGAAGAGAGAGAAATCATAGAGCATGTATGCCACCATTTTGAGACTCTCCTTTCTGGGGAGGACACATCACTCAAGGAAGAGACAGAAAATCTCACGCCACTCCCCCAACTGCCAGTGGAGGTGGCAGAGAGGATGGCGGAAAGAATCACAAGGGAGGAGTGCGAGGATGCTATGAGATGGCTCCCCAAGGGGAGGTCCCCGGGTACCGACGGTATCCCTTTTGAATTCTACGTAGAATTCTGGGAAGAGCTGAAGGATTTAATCATTCCAGCGATAGAGAACATCCTCCAAAATGGCACCCTCACCACGACCCAAAGAGAGGGGAAAATTGTCCTAGTGCCGAAAAGAAAAGAGCCAAGGAGCCTAAATGACTACAGACCCATCACCCTCCTCAACGCCGATTACAAGGTAGTAGCTAAAATCGTTAAAACCAGACTCAACGAAGCCGTGGAAAAGATAATCGGGCCAGACCAACACATAGTAGGAAAGGGGAGGAACATTGTAACGGCGCTGACAACGATCAGAGACGCAATCGCGAGCCACGAGAGCAGGCAGGGCGCGGGCCTTAAACTGGTAGCGGTAGATATTGAGAAGGCTTTCGACAGGGTGAACATAAACCACGTATTGAACACATTAAAGAGGATGGGATTCCCCGAAAAGTTTTTGAATACAATAAAAATGTTCACGAACAACATCACGTCGAAAGTAAAATTGAGCGCGGGGGCCGAAACAAAGTCGTTCCCCGTGAGAAGATCAATCAGACAAGGCTGTCCGCTTTCGATGCTTCTGTTCTCTATATCACTGGAGCCCCTGCTACATAGTCTTCGCAGAAACATTAAAGGAATCCCGGCGGGGAACGGAAAAGTGTCCGCGGTGGCTTATGCGGACGACGTAACGATCTTCGCCCAAGATCAAGCGGAAATTCATGTAATAGGGAAATCATTAAAGGAATATGAGGAGGAAAGCGGGCAAAAAGTAAACATGGAAAAGACAAAGGCCTTGACAATAAAAGACGCCGACTTCACCGCGACCAGTGAATGGAAAGAGGTGACCTCGATGGACATTCTGGGCATTCCATGGAGTAGGACTTCCACGGAGACGACAAACGCAGTATGGGAAAAGGCAACGAGAATGATAAAAGGAACATTAGCGCAATTGAGAGACAGGGACCTAAACATACATCAGAAAGTCCTTGCGATAAACGCATTGTTATTATCCAAGGCATGGTACGCCGCACTGATTTTCCCGTTGCCAGAAAAACATGGGGCTCTATTGACGAAAATAGCAACGCAATACCTTTGGGGAGGGCATTTGCTAAGAGTAGCAAAGAGCCAGGCCTGTCTACCCAAGGGGAAGGGGGGCCTAGGGCTGATCGACGTGCGGGACAAAGCCCTGGCACTCTATGCAAAGACAGTAATAAACATCCTATCCGACGACTGTCAACATTCAAAAGATCTGCTAAAGGCGGCATGGGGTGCACCAGGGCAGGATAGACTGCTGATGAAAACTATCAGGAAAGTTAAGGACTTAGTAGAAAAGATGCCGAGAGGAGTGACAGCCACCACCAAGTGCCTTTACCAACAACTCAGAAGCGACGACAACCACCGAATCAACATCGAAAAGCACATCCTATCGGTAAATTGGAAGAGAGTGTGGAAGAACATCAACGAAATAGCCATGACCCTAAGGACAAAGAGCGTCCTATTCCTATTCGCAAACTATATAGTGACCACCCAGCAAGTGAAACAAAACATGTATCTAACAAGCAGGAACGAATGCGAATACTGTGACAAAGCCGACACACAAGACCACAGGGTGTTCGAATGCACCATCTCAAGGAGGAGGTGGTGCCTAATAAAAAGAACATTTAGAGAATTAAACACCTTTGGAGAAAAGGAGATAGGAAATAGGAATATGATGATTCTGGATTTCAACATCTTTCCCCGCGTGAAAATGGAAACAATGTGCTGGCTGATTGGACAGCACCTTCTTACGGTACACAAGTGGGTTAAAATAGATATAGAAAGTTGGTGGGAACAAGTGAAAAAAGAGAGCAAAAACCTACCGGGCCGATTACAGCCATATTGGAAGAAAGTAGAACAAATGGTAAAAAAAGAAGTCATGAAAGAATAACAAGTTTAAAGAAAATTGGTCTTGGACTCAATGTAAACTGTCATGTATGCAAGGAAATATATTACCGATAACAAGTATGTGAATAAAGGGAATACGTTCAATAAATAAGAGCAGATAATAATGTAAACAATGTATCATTAATGTTTAACTGTGAAAAAAAGACGCAAAGGGGATGTTTAAAAAAAATTTGACTATTTATAATTGGCTTGATTTCATTGTAATCATTTTGTTCCCTATAAAGGATCTTGTATTGTTAATTCAAGTAAGGAAAATGTTCCCTAAGTTATGTGACGGTGAACACTTTCCGAATGCTTATAGTTCATAAGTGGTTCATACTTATATCATCCTTTGTTTAGAATTGTTCAATTGTGAAAATGTTCAATCTGTGGTCTTATGCACGCTTAAGATGGTGCACATGGTGTTAAATAACTATGTCTGTGAATGGAAATACATGCAATAAAAAAAAAAAAAAAAAAAAAAATACCACGCTGAATACACCGGTTCTCGTCCGATCACCGAAGTTAAGCAGCATCGGGCCCGGATAGTACTTGGATGGGTGACCGCCTGGGAACACCGGGTGCCGTTGGCTTTCAATATTTTTTTTCCGAAACGAACGTATTTTGAGGCATTCTCTGATGTTTTTAATTTTTTTCAAATAATTTATTTTGCAATGCCAGACATTGCATGCGTGATTTTGAATTGGTATGTTCCCTTTTGACACCATTCCATTTCATCTAGATGCGACCAGCTCTCTTGGGGCAATGCATTGGTGCTGTAGTAATCCGTATCTCTTCCACATTTATCCAAAGTTCGTTTTGAGATGGCAAATTACCTCCGTCTCCCGCCATCATATAGTATGGTCGTGGACGGCCCGATGTATGCAAGCCGTGGGCAAGAAAATAGACGTCGTGTCGCGTCGTTGCAAGTGTTTGCGGGCTTGATATTGCTAAAATAGTTGACTCGAGAGTGGTGGAAATTGCCAACGGCCATACCACGCTGAATACACCGGTTCTCGTCCGATCACCGAAGTTAAGCAGCATCGGGCCCGGATAGTACTTGGATGGGTGACCGCCTGGGAACACCGGGTGCCGTTGGCTTTCAATATTTTTTTTCCGAAACGAACGTATTTTGAGGCATTCTCTGATGTTTTTAATTTTTTTCAAATAATTTATTTTGCAATGCCAGACATTGCATGCGTGATTTTGAATTGGTATGTTCCCTTTTGACACCATTCCATTTCATCTAGATGCGACCAGCTCTCTTGGGGCAATGCATTGGTGCTGTAGTAACCCGTATCTCTTCCACATTTATCCAAAGTTCGTTTTGAGATGGCAAATTACCTCCGTCTCCCGCCATCATATAGTATGGTCGTGGACGGCCCGATGTATGCAAGCCGTGGGCAAGAAAATAGACGTCGTGTCGCGCCGTTGCAAGTGTTTGCGGGCTTGATATTGCTAAAATAGTTGACTCGAGAGTGGTGAAATCTGCCAACGGCCATACCACGCTGAATACACCGGTTCTCGTCCGATCACCGAAGTTAAGCAGCATCGGGCCCGGATAGTACTTGGATGGGTGACCGCCTGGGAACACCGGGTGCCGTTGGCTTTCAATATTTTTTTTCCGAAACGAACGTATTTTGAGGCATTCTCTGATGTTTTTAATTTTTTTCAAATAATTTATTTTGCAATGCCAGACATTGCATGCGTGATTTTGAATTGGTATGTTCCCTTTTGACACCATTCCATTTCATCTAGATGCGACCAGCTCTCTTGGGGCAATGCATTGGTGCTGTAGTAACCCGTATCTCTTCCACATTTATCCAAAGTTCGTTTTGAGATGGCAAATTACCTCCGTCTCCCGCCATCATATAGTATGGTCGTGGACGGCCCGATGTATGCAAGCCGTGGGCAAGAAAATAGACGTCGTGTCGCGTCGTTGCAAGTGTTTGCGGGCTTGATATTGCTAAAATAGTTGACTCGAGAGTGGTGAAATCTGCCAACGGCCATACCACGCTGAATACACCGGTTCTCGTCCGATCACCGAAGTTAAGCAGCATCGGGCCCGGATAGTACTTGGATGGGTGACCGCCTGGGAACACCGGGTGCCGTTGGCTTTCAATATTTTTTTTCCGAAACGAACGTATTTTGAGGCATTCTCTGATGTTTTTAATTTTTTTCAAATAATTTATTTTGCAATGCCAGACATTGCATGCGTGATTTTGAATTGGTATGTTCCCTTTTGACACCATTCCATTTCATCTAGATGCGACCAGCTCTCTTGGGGCAATGCATTGGTGCTGTAGTAACCCGTATCTCTTCCACATTTATCCAAAGTTCGTTTTGAGATGGCAAATTACCTCCGTCTCCCGCCATCATATAGTATGGTCGTGGACGGCCCGATGTATGCAAGCCGTGGGCAAGAAAATAGACGTCGTGTCGCGTCGTTGCAAGTGTTTGCGGGCTTGATATTGCTAAAATAGTTGACTCGAGAGTGGTGGAAATTGCCAACGGCCAAAAAAAGAAGTCATGAAAGAATAACAAGTTTAAAGAAAATTGGTCTTGGACTCAATGTAAACTGTCATGTATGCAAGGAAATATATTACCGATAACAAGTATGTGAATAAAGGGAATACGTTCAATAAATAAGAGCAGATAATAATGTAAACAATGTATCATTAATGTTTAACTGTGAAAAAAAAGACGCAAAGGGGATGTTTAAAAAAAAATTTGACTATTTATAATTGGCTTGATTTCATTGTAATCATTTTGTTCCCTATAAAGGATCTTGTATTGTTAATTCAAGTAAGGAAAATGTTCCCTAAGTTATGTGACGGTGAACACTTTCCGAATGCTTATAGTTCATAAGTGGTTCATACTTATATCATCCTTTGTTTAGAATTGTTCAATTGTGAAAATGTTCAATCTGTGGTCTTATGCACGCTTAAGATGGTGCACATGGTGTTAAATAACTATGTCTGTGAATGGAAATACATGCAATAAAAAAAAAAAAAAAATACCACGCTGAATACACCGGTTCTCGTCCGATCACCGAAGTTAAGCAGCATCGGGCCCGGATAGTACTTGGATGGGTGACCGCCTGGGAACACCGGGTGCCGTTGGCATTAATATTTTTTTTCCGAAACGAACGTATTTTGAGGCATTCTCTGATGTTTTTAATTTTTTTCAAATAATTTATTTTGCAATGCCAGACATTGCATGCGTGATTTTGAATTGGTATGTTCCCTTTTGACACCATTCCATTTCATCTAGATGCGACCAGCTCTCTTGGGGCAATGCATTGGTGCTGTAGTAACCCGTATCTCTTCCACATTTATCCAAAGTTCGTTTTGAGATGGCAAATTACCTCCGTCTCCCGCCATCATATAGTATGGTCGTGGACGGCCCGATGTATGCAAGCCGTGGTCAAGAAAATAGACGTGTCGCGTCGTTGCAAGTGTTTGCGGGCTTGATATTGCTAAAATAGTTGACTCGAGAGTGGTGAAATCTGCCAACGGCCATACCACGCTGAATACACCGGTTCTCGTCCGATCACCGAAGTTAAGCAGCATCGGGCCCGGATAGTACTTGGATGGGTGACCGCCTGGGAACACCGGGTGCCGTTGGCTTTCAATATTTTTTTTCCGAAACGAACGTATTTTGA
Organism: Hetaerina americana; assembly: GCF_022747635.1. Lineage (NCBI taxonomy): Eukaryota > Metazoa > Arthropoda > Insecta > Odonata > Calopterygidae > Hetaerina > Hetaerina americana. The sequence goes on from NW_027287260.1 coordinate 40,023, forward strand.
GGCATTCTCTGATGTTTTTAATTTTTTTCAAATAATTTATTTTGCAATGCCAGACATTGCATGCGTGATTTTGAATTGGTATGTTCCCTTTTGACACCATTCCATTTCATCTAGATGCGACCAGCTCTCTTGGGGCAATGCATTGGTGCTGTAGTAACCCGTATCTCTTCCACATTTATCCAAAGTTCGTTTTGAGATGGCAAATTACCTCCGTCTCCCGCCATCATATAGTATGGTCGTGGACGGCCCGATGTATGCAAGCCGTGGGCAAGAAAATAGACGTCGTGTCGCGTCGTTGCAAGTGTTTGCGGGCTTGATATTGCTAAAATAGTTGACTCGAGAGTGGTGGGAATTGCCAACGGCCATACCACGCTGAATACACCGGTTCTCGTCCGATCACCGAAGTTAAGCAGCATCGGGCCCGGATAGTACTTGGATGGGTGACCGCCTGGGAACACCGGGTGCCGTTGGCTTTCAATATTTTTTTTCCGAAACGAACGTATTTTGAGGCATTCTCTGATGTTTTTAATTTTTTTCAAATAATTTATTTTGCAATGCCAGACATTGCATGCGTGATTTTGAATTGGTATGTTCCCTTTTGACACCATTCCATTTCATCTAGATGCGACCAGCTCTCTTGGGGCAATGCATTGGTGCTGTAGTAACCCGTATCTCTTCCACATTTATCCAAAGTTCGTTTTGAGATGGCAAATTACCTCCGTCTCCCGCCATCATATAGTATGGTCGTGGACGGCCCGATGTATGCAAGCCGTGGGCAAGAAAATAGACGTCGTGTCGCGTCGTTGCAAGTGTTTGCGGGCTTGATATTGCTAAAATAGTTGACTCGAGAGTGGTGAAATCTGCCAACGGCCATACCACGCTGAATACACCGGTTCTCGTCCGATCACCGAAGTTAAGCAGCATCGGGCCCGGATAGTACTTGGATGGGTGACCGCCTGGGAACACCGGGTGCCGTTGGCTTTCAATATTTTTTTTCCGAAACGAACGTATTTTGAGGCATTCTCTGATGTTTTTAATTTTTTTCAAATAATTTATTTTGCAATGCCAGACATTGCATGCGTGATTTTGAATTGGTATGTTCCCTTTTGACACCATTCCATTTCATCTAGATGCGACCAGCTCTCTTGGGGCAATGCATTGGTGCTGTAGTAATCCGTATCTCTTCCACATTTATCCAAAGTTCGTTTTGAGATGGCAAATTACCTCCGTCTCCCGCCATCATATAGTATGGTCGTGGACGGCCCGATGTATGCAAGCCGTGGGCAAGAAAATAGACGTCGTGTCGCGTCGTTGCAAGTGTTTGCGGGCTTGATATTGCTAAAATAGTTGACTCGAGAGTGGTGGAAATTGCCAACGGCCATACCACGCTGAATACACCGGTTCTCGTCCGATCACCGAAGTTAAGCAGCATCGGGCCCGGATAGTACTTGGATGGGTGACCGCCTGGGAACACCGGGTGCCGTTGGCTTTCAATATTTTTTTTCCGAAACGAACGTATTTTGAGGCATTCTCTGATGTTTTTAATTTTTTTCAAATAATTTATTTTGCAATGCCAGACATTGCATGCGTGATTTTGAATTGGTATGTTCCCTTTTGACACCATTCCATTTCATCTAGATGCGACCAGCTCTCTTGGGGCAATGCATTGGTGCTGTAGTAACCCGTATCTCTTCCACATTTATCCAAAGTTCGTTTTGAGATGGCAAATTACCTCCGTCTCCCGCCATCATATAGTATGGTCGTGGACGGCCCGATGTATGCAAGCCGTGGGCAAGAAAATAGACGTCGTGTCGCGCCGTTGCAAGTGTTTGCGGGCTTGATATTGCTAAAATAGTTGACTCGAGAGTGGTGAAATCTGCCAACGGCCATACCACGCTGAATACACCGGTTCTCGTCCGATCACCGAAGTTAAGCAGCATCGGGCCCGGATAGTACTTGGATGGGTGACCGCCTGGGAACACCGGGTGCCGTTGGCTTTCAATATTTTTTTTCCGAAACGAACGTATTTTGAGGCATTCTCTGATGTTTTTAATTTTTTTCAAATAATTTATTTTGCAATGCCAGACATTGCATGCGTGATTTTGAATTGGTATGTTCCCTTTTGACACCATTCCATTTCATCTAGATGCGACCAGCTCTCTTGGGGCAATGCATTGGTGCTGTAGTAACCCGTATCTCTTCCACATTTATCCAAAGTTCGTTTTGAGATGGCAAATTACCTCCGTCTCCCGCCATCATATAGTATGGTCGTGGACGGCCCGATGTATGCAAGCCGTGGGCAAGAAAATAGACGTGTCGCGTCGTTGCAAGTGTTTGCGGGCTTGATATTGCTAAAATAGTTGACTCGAGAGTGGTGAAATCTGCCAACGGCCATACCACGCTGAATACACCGGTTCTCGTCCGATCACCGAAGGTAAGCAGCATCGGGCCCGGATAGTACTTGGATGGGTGACCGCCTGGGAACACCGGGTGCCGTTGGCATTAATATTTTTATTCCGAAACGAACGTATTTTGAGGCATTCTCTGATGTTTTTAATTTTTTTCAAATAATTTATTTTGCAATGCCAGACATTGCATGCGTGATTTTGAATTGGTATGTTCCCTTTTGACACCATTCCATTTCATCTAGATGCGACCAGCTCTCTTGGGGCAATGCATTGGTGCTGTAGTAACCCGTATCTCTTCCACATTTATCCAAAGTTCGTTTTGAGATGGCAAATTACCTCCGTCTCCCGCCATCATATAGTATGGTCGTGGACGGCCCGATGTATGCAAGCCGTGGGCAAGAAAATAGACGTCGTGTCGCGTCGTTGCAAGTGTTTGCGGGCTTGATATTGCTAAAATAGTTGACTCGAGAGTGGTGAAATCTGCCAACGGCCATACCACGCTGAATACACCGGTTCTCGTCCGATCACCGAAGTTAAGCAGCATCGGGCCCGGATAGTACTTGGATGGGTGACCGCCTGGGAACACCGGGTGCCGTTGGCTTTCAATATTTTTTTTCCGAAACGAACGTATTTTGAGGCATTCTCTGATGTTTTTAATTTTTTTCAAATAATTTATTTTGCAATGCCAGACATTGCATGCGTGATTTTGAATTGGTATGTTCCCTTTTGACACCATTCCATTTCATCTAGATGCGACCAGCTCTCTTGGGGCAATGCATTGGTGCTGTAGTAACCCGTATCTCTTCCACATTTATCCAAAGTTCGTTTTGAGATGGCAAATTACCTCCGTCTCCCGCCATCATATAGTATGGTCGTGGACGGCCCGATGTATGCAAGCCGTGGGCAAGAAAATAGACGTCGTGTCGCGTCGTTGCAAGTGTTTGCGGGCTTGATATTGCTAAAATAGTTGACTCGAGAGTGGTGGAAATTGCCAACGGCCATACCACGCTGAATACACCGGTTCTCGTCCGATCACCGAAGTTAAGCAGCATCGGGCCCGGATAGTACTTGGATGGGTGACCGCCTGGGAACACCGGGTGCCGTTGGCATTAATATTTTTTTTCCGAAACGAACGTATTTTGAGGCATTCTCTGATGTTTTTAATTTTTTTCAAATAATTTATTTTGCAATGCCAGACATTGCATGCGTGATTTTGAATTGGTATGTTCCCTTTTGACACCATTCCATTTCATCTAGATGCGACCAGCTCTCTTGGGGCAATGCATTGGTGCTGTAGTAACCCGTATCTCTTCCACATTTATCCAAAGTTCGTTTTGAGATGGCAAATTACCTCCGTCTCCCGCCATCATATAGTATGGTCGTGGACGGCCCGATGTATGCAAGCCGTGGTCAAGAAAATAGACGTGTCGCGTCGTTGCAAGTGTTTGCGGGCTTGATATTGCTAAAATAGTTGACTCGAGAGTGGTGAAATCTGCCAACGGCCATACCACGCTGAATACACCGGTTCTCGTCCGATCACCGAAGTTAAGCAGCATCGGGCCCGGATAGTACTTGGATGGGTGACCGCCTGGGAACACCGGGTGCCGTTGGCTTTCAATATTTTTTTTCCGAAACGAACGTATTTTGAGGCATTCTCTGATGTTTTTAATTTTTTTCAAATAATTTATTTTGCAATGCCAGACATTGCATGCGTGATTTTGAATTGGTATGTTCCCTTTTGACACCATTCCATTTCATCTAGATGCGACCAGCTCTCTTGGGGCAATGCATTGGTGCTGTAGTAACCCGTATCTCTTCCACATTTATCCAAAGTTCGTTTTGAGATGGCAAATTACCTCCGTCTCCCGCCATCATATAGTATGGTCGTGGACGGCCCGATGTATGCAAGCCGTGGGCAAGAAAATAGACGTCGTGTCGCGTCGTTGCAAGTGTTTGCGGGCTTGATATTGCTAAAATAGTTGACTCGAGAGTGGTGGGAATTGCCAACGGCCATACCACGCTGAATACACCGGTTCTCGTCCGATCACCGAAGTTAAGCAGCATCGGGCCCGGATAGTACTTGGATGGGTGACCGCCTGGGAACACCGGGTGCCGTTGGCTTTCAATATTTTTTTTCCGAAACGAACGTATTTTGAGGCATTCTCTGATGTTTTTAATTTTTTTCAAATAATTTATTTTGCAATGCCAGACATTGCATGCGTGATTTTGAATTGGTATGTTCCCTTTTGACACCATTCCATTTCATCTAGATGCGACCAGCTCTCTTGGGGCAATGCATTGGTGCTGTAGTAACCCGTATCTCTTCCACATTTATCCAAAGTTCGTTTTGAGATGGCAAATTACCTCCGTCTCCCGCCATCATATAGTATGGTCGTGGACGGCCCGATGTATGCAAGCCGTGGGCAAGAAAATAGACGTCGTGTCGCGTCGTTGCAAGTGTTTGCGGGCTTGATATTGCTAAAATAGTTGACTCGAGAGTGGTGAAATCTGCCAACGGCCATACCACGCTGAATACACCGGTTCTCGTCCGATCACCGAAGTTAAGCAGCATCGGGCCCGGATAGTACTTGGATGGGTGACCGCCTGGGAACACCGGGTGCCGTTGGCTTTCAATATTTTTTTTCCGAAACGAACGTATTTTGAGGCATTCTCTGATGTTTTTAATTTTTTTCAAATAATTTATTTTGCAATGCCAGACATTGCATGCGTGATTTTGAATTGGTATGTTCCCTTTTGACACCATTCCATTTCATCTAGATGCGACCAGCTCTCTTGGGGCAATGCATTGGTGCTGTAGTAACCCGTATCTCTTCCACATTTATCCAAAGTTCGTTTTGAGATGGCAAATTACCTCCGTCTCCCGCCATCATATAGTATGGTCGTGGACGGCCCGATGTATGCAAGCCGTGGGCAAGAAAATAGACGTCGTGTCGCGTCGTTGCAAGTGTTTGCGGGCTTGATATTGCTAAAATAGTTGACTCGAGAGTGGTGGGAATTGCCAACGGCCATACCACGCTGAATACACCGGTTCTCGTCCGATCACCGAAGTTAAGCAGCATCGGGCCCGGATAGTACTTGGATGGGTGACCGCCTGGGAACACCGGGTGCCGTTGGCTTTCAATATTTTTTTTCCGAAACGAACGTATTTTGAGGCATTCTCTGATGTTTTTAATTTTTTTCAAATAATTTATTTTGCAATGCCAGACATTGCATGCGTGATTTTGAATTGGTATGTTCCCTTTTGACACCATTCCATTTCATCTAGATGCGACCAGCTCTCTTGGGGCAATGCATTGGTGCTGTAGTAACCCGTATCTCTTCCACATTTATCCAAAGTTCGTTTTGAGATGGCAAATTACCTCCGTCTCCCGCCATCATATAGTATGGTCGTGGACGGCCCGATGTATGCAAGCCGTGGGCAAGAAAATAGACGTCGTGTCGCGTCGTTGCAAGTGTTTGCGGGCTTGATATTGCTAAAATAGTTGACTCGAGAGTGGTGGGAATTGCCAACGGCCATACCACGCTGAATACACCGGTTCTCGTCCGATCACCGAAGTTAAGCAGCATCGGGCCCGGATAGTACTTGGATGGGTGACCGCCTGGGAACACCGGGTGCCGTTGGCATTAATATTTTTTTTCCGAAACGAACGTATTTTGAGGCATTCTCTGATGTTTTTAATTTTTTTCAAATAATTTATTTTGCAATGCCAGACATTGCATGCGTGATTTTGAATTGGTATGTTCCCTTTTGACACCATTCCATTTCATCTAGATGCGACCAGCTCTCTTGGGGCAATGCATTGGTGCTGTAGTAACCCGTATCTCTTCCACATTTATCCAAAGTTCGTTTTGAGATGGCAAATTACCTCCGTCTCCCGCCATCATATAGTATGGTCGTGGACGGCCCGATGTATGCAAGCCGTGGGCAAGAAAATAGACGTCGTGTCGCGTCGTTGCAAGTGTTTGCGGGCTTGATATTGCTAAAATAGTTGACTCGAGAGTGGTGGGAATTGCCAACGGCCATACCACGCTGAATACACCGGTTCTCGTCCGATCACCGAAGTTAAGCAGCATCGGGCCCGGATAGTACTTGGATGGGTGACCGCCTGGGAACACCGGGTGCCGTTGGCTTTCAATATTTTTTTTCCGATACGAACGTATTTTGAGGCATTCTCTGCTGTTTTTAATTTTTTTCAAATAATTTATTTTGCAATGCCAGACATTGCATGCGTGATTTTGAATTGGTATGTTCCCTTTTGACACCATTCCATTTCATCTAGATGCGACCAGCTCTCTTGGGGCAATGCATTGGTGCTGTAGTAACCCGTATCTCTTCCACATTTATCCAAAGTTCGTTTTGAGATGGCAAATTACCTCCGTCTCCCGCCATCATATAGTATGGTCGTGGACGGCCCGATGTATGCAAGCCGTGGGCAAGAAAATAGACGTGTCGCGTCGTTGCAAGTGTTTGCGGGCTTGATATTGCTAAAATAGTTGACTCGAGAGTGGTGAAATCTGCCAACGGCCATACCACGCTGAATACACCGGTTCTCGTCCGATCACCGAAGTTAAGCAGCATCGGGCCCGGATAGTACTTGGATGGGTGACCGCCTGGGAACACCGGGTGCCGTTGGCTTTCAATATTTTTTTTCCGAAACGAACGTATTTTGAGGCATTCTCTGCTGTTTTTAATTTTTTTCAAATAATTTATTTTGCAATGCCAGACATTGCATGCGTGATTTTGAATTGGTATGTTCCCTTTTGACACCATTCCATTTCATCTAGATGCGACCAGCTCTCTTGGGGCAATGCATTGGTGCTGTAGTAACCCGTATCTCTTCCACATTTATCCAAAGTTCGTTTTGAGATGGCAAATTACCTCCGTCTCCCGCCATCATATAGTATGGTCGTGGACGGCCCGATGTATGCAAGCCGTGGGCAAGAAAATAGACGTCGTGTCGCGTCGTTGCAAGTGTTTGCGGGCTTGATATTGCTAAAATAGTTGACTCGAGAGTGGTGGAAATTGCCAACGGCCATACCACGCTGAATACACCGGTTCTCGTCCGATCACCGAAGTTAAGCAGCATCGGGCCCGGATAGTACTTGGATGGGTGACCGCCTGGGAACACCGGGTGCCGTTGGCTTTCAATATTTTTTTTCCGAAACGAACGTATTTTGAGGCATTCTCTGCTGTTTTTAATTTTTTTCAAATAATTTATTTTGCAATGCCAGACATTGCATGCGTGATTTTGAATTGGTATGTTCCCTTTTGACACCATTCCATTTCATCTAGATGCGACCAGCTCTCTTGGGGCAATGCATTGGTGCTGTAGTAACCCGTATCTCTTCCACATTTATCCAAAGTTCGTTTTGAGATGGCAAATTACCTCCGTCTCCCGCCATCATATAGTATGGTCGTGGACGGCCCGATGTATGCAAGCCGTGGGCAAGAAAATAGACGTCGTGTCGCGTCGTTGCAAGTGTTTGCGGGCTTGATATTGCTAAAATAGTTGACTCGAGAGTGGTGGAAATTGCCAACGGCCATACCACGCTGAATACACCGGTTCTCGTCCGATCACCGAAGTTAAGCAGCATCGGGCCCGGATAGTACTTGGATGGGTGACCGCCTGGGAACACCGGGTGCCGTTGGCTTTCAATATTTTTTTTCCGAAACGAACGTATTTTGAGGCATTCTCTGATGTTTTTAATTTTTTTCAAATAATTTATTTTGCAATGCCAGACATTGCATGCGTGATTTTGAATTGGTATGTTCCCTTTTGACACCATTCCATTTCATCTAGATGCGACCAGCTCTCTTGGGGCAATGCATTGGTGCTGTAGTAACCCGTATCTCTTCCACATTTATCCAAAGTTCGTTTTGAGATGGCAAATTACCTCCGTCTCCCGCCATCATATAGTATGGTCGTGGACGGCCCGATGTATGCAAGCCGTGGGCAAGAAAATAGACGTCGTGTCGCGTCGTTGCAAGTGTTTGCGGGCTTGATATTGCTAAAATAGTTGACTCGAGAGTGGTGAAATCTGCCAACGGCCATACCACGCTGAATACACCGGTTCTCGTCCGATCACCGAAGTTAAGCAGCATCGGGCCCGGATAGTACTTGGATGGGTGACCGCCTGGGAACACCGGGTGCCGTTGGCATTAATATTTTTTTTCCGAAACGAACGTATTTTGAGGCATTCTCTGATGTTTTTAATTTTTTTCAAATAATTTATTTTGCAATGCCAGACATTGCATGCGTGATTTTGAATTGGTATGTTCCCTTTTGACACCATTCCATTTCATCTAGATGCGACCAGCTCTCTTGGGGCAATGCATTGGTGCTGTAGTAACCCGTATCTCTTCCACATTTATCCAAAGTTCCTTTTGAGATGGCAAATTACCTCCGTCTCCCGCCATCATATAGTATGGTCGTGGACGGCCCGATGTATGCAAGCCGTGGGCAAGAAAATAGACGTCGTGTCGCGTCGTTGCAAGTGTTTGCGGGCTTGATATTGCTAAAATAGTTGACTCGAGAGTGGTGGGAATTGCCAACGGCCATACCACGCTGAATACACCGGTTCTCGTCCGATCACCGAAGTTAAGCAGCATCGGGCCCGGATAGTACTTGGATGGGTGACCGCCTGGGAACACCGGGTGCCGTTGGCTTTCAATATTTTTTTTCCGATACGAACGTATTTTGAGGCATTCTCTGCTGTTTTTAATTTTTTTCAAATAATTTATTTTGCAATGCCAGACATTGCATGCGTGATTTTGAATTGGTATGTTCCCTTTTGACACCATTCCATTTCATCTAGATGCGACCAGCTCTCTTGGGGCAATGCATTGGTGCTGTAGTAACCCGTATCTCTTCCACATTTATCCAAAGTTCGTTTTGAGATGGCAAATTACCTCCGTCTCCCGCCATCATATAGTATGGTCGTGGACGGCCCGATGTATGCAAGCCGTGGGCAAGAAAATAGACGTGTCGCGTCGTTGCAAGTGTTTGCGGGCTTGATATTGCTAAAATAGTTGACTCGAGAGTGGTGAAATCTGCCAACGGCCATACCACGCTGAATACACCGGTTCTCGTCCGATCACCGAAGTTAAGCAGCATCGGGCCCGGATAGTACTTGGATGGGTGACCGCCTGGGAACACCGGGTGCCGTTGGCTTTCAATATTTTTTTTCCGAAACGAACGTATTTTGAGGCATTCTCTGCTGTTTTTAATTTTTTTCAAATAATTTATTTTGCAATGCCAGACATTGCATGCGTGATTTTGAATTGGTATGTTCCCTTTTGACACCATTCCATTTCATCTAGATGCGACCAGCTCTCTTGGGGCAATGCATTGGTGCTGTAGTAACCCGTATCTCTTCCACATTTATCCAAAGTTCGTTTTGAGATGGCAAATTACCTCCGTCTCCCGCCATCATATAGTATGGTCGTGGACGGCCCGATGTATGCAAGCCGTGGGCAAGAAAATAGACGTGTCGCGTCGTTGCAAGTGTTTGCGGGCTTGATATTTCTAAAATAGTTGACTCGAGAGTGGTGAAATCTGCCAACGGCCATACCACGCTGAATACACCGTTTCTCGTCCGATCACCGAAGTTAAGCAGCATCGGGCCCGGATAGTACTTGGATGGGTGACCGCCTGGGAACACCGGGTGCCGTTGGCATTAATATTTTTTTTCCGAAACGAACGTATTTTGAGGCATTCTCTGCTTTTTTTAATTTTTTTCAAATAATTTATTTTGCAATGCCAGACATTGCATGCGTGATTTTGAATTGGTATGATCCCTTTTGACACCATTCCATTTCATCTAGATGCGACCAGCTCTCTTGGGGCAATGCATTGGTGCTGTAGTAACCCGTATCTCTTCCACATTTATCCAAAGTTCGTTTTGAGATGGCAAATTACCTCCGTCTCCCGCCATCATATAGTATGGTCGTGGACGGCCCGATGTATGCAAGCCGTGGGCAAGAAAATAGACGTCGTGTCGCGTCGTTGCAAGTGTTTGCGGGCTTGATATTGCTAAAATAGTTGACTCGAGAGTGGTGAAATCTGCCAACGGCCATACCACGCTGAATACACCGGTTCTCGTCCGATCACCGAAGTTAAGCAGCATCGGGCCCGGATAGTACTTGGATGGGTGACCGCCTGGGAACACCGGGTGCCGTTGGCTTTCAATATTTTTTTTCCGAAACGAACGTATTTTGAGGCATTCTCTGATGTTTTTAATTTTTTTCAAATAATTTATTTTGCAATGCCAGACATTGCATGCGTGATTTTGAATTGGTATGTTCCCTTTTGACACCATTCCATTTCATCTAGATGCGACCAGCTCTCTTGGGGCAATGCATTGGTGCTGTAGTAACCCGTATCTCTTCCACATTTATCCAAAGTTCGTTTTGAGATGGCAAATTACCTCCGTCTCCCGCCATCATATAGTATGGTCGTGGACGGCCCGATGTATGCAAGCCGTGGGCAAGAAAATAGACGTCGTGTCGCGTCGTTGCAAGTGTTTGCGGGCTTGATATTGCTAAAATAGTTGACTCGAGAGTGGTGAAATCTGCCAACGGCCATACCACGCTGAATACACCGGTTCTCGTCCGATCACCGAAGTTAAGCAGTATCGGGCCCGGATAGTACTTGGATGGGTGACCGCCTGGGAACACCGGGTGCCGTTGGCATTAATATTTTTTTTCCGAAACGAACGTATTTTGAGGCATTCTCTGATGTTTTTAATTTTTTTCAAATAATTTATTTTGCAATGCCAGACATTGCATGCGTGATTTTGAATTGGTATGTTCCCTTTTGACACCATTCCATTTCATCTAGATGCGACCAGCTCTCTTGGGGCAATGCATTGGTGCTGTAGTAACCCGTATCTCTTCCACATTTATCCAAAGTTCGTTTTGAGATGGCAAATTACCTCCGTCTCCCGCCATCATATAGTATGGTCGTGGACGGCCCGATGTATGCAAGCCGTGGGCAAGAAAATAGACGTCGTGTCGCGTCGTTGCAAGTGTTTGCGGGCTTGATATTGCTAAAATAGTTGACTCGAGAGTGGTGGGAATTGCCAACGGCCATACCACGCTGAATACACCGGTTCTCGTCCGATCACCGAAGTTAAGCAGCATCGGGCCCGGATAGTACTTGGATGGGTGACCGCCTGGGAACACCGGGTGCCGTTGGCTTTCAATATTTTTTTTCCGAAACGAACGTATTTTGAGGCATTCTCTGATGTTTTTAATTTTTTTCAAATAATTTATTTTGCAATGCCAGACATTGCATGCGTGATTTTGAATTGGTATGTTCCCTTTTGACACCATTCCATTTCATCTAGATGCGACCAGCTCTCTTGGGGCAATGCATTGGTGCTGTAGTAACCCGTATCTCTTCCACATTTATCCAAAGTTCGTTTTGAGATGGCAAATTACCTCCGTCTCCCGCCATCATATAGTATGGTCGTGGACGGCCCGATGTATGCAAGCCGTGGGCAAGAAAATAGACGTCGTGTCGCGTCGTTGCAAGTGTTTGCGGGCTTGATATTGCTAAAATAGTTGACTCGAGAGTGGTGGAAATTGCCAACGGCCATACCACGCTGAATACACCGGTTCTCGTCCGATCACCGAAGTTAAGCAGCATCGGGCCCGGATAGTACTTGGATGGGTGACCGCCTGGGAACACCGGGTGCCGTTGGCTTTCAATATTTTTTTTCCGAAACGAACGTATTTTGAGGCATTCTCTGATGTTTTTAATTTTTTTCAAATAATTTATTTTGCAATGCCAGACATTGCATGCGTGATTTTGAATTGGTATGTTCCCTTTTGACACCATTCCATTTCATCTAGATGCGACCAGCTCTCTTGGGGCAATGCATTGGTGCTGTAGTAACCCGTATCTCTTCCACATTTATCCAAAGTTCGTTTTGAGATGGCAAATTACCTCCGTCTCCCGCCATCATATAGTATGGTCGTGGACGGCCCGATGTATGCAAGCCGTGGGCAAGAAAATAGACGTCGTGTCGCGTCGTTGCAAGTGTTTGCGGGCTTGATATTGCTAAAATAGTTGACTCGAGAGTGGTGAAATCTGCCAACGGCCATACCACGCTGAATACACCGGTTCTCGTCCGATCACCGAAGTTAAGCAGCATCGGGCCCGGATAGTACTTGGATGGGTGACCGCCTGGGAACACCGGGTGCCGTTGGCATTAATATTTTTTTTCCGAAACGAACGTATTTTGAGGCATTCTCTGATGTTTTTAATTTTTTTCAAATAATTTATTTTGCAATGCCAGACATTGCATGCGTGATTTTGAATTGGTATGTTCCCTTTTGACACCATTCCATTTCATCTAGATGCGACCAGCTCTCTTGGGGCAATGCATTGGTGCTGTAGTAACCCGTATCTCTTCCACATTTATCCAAAGTTCGTTTTGAGATGGCAAATTACCTCCGTCTCCCGCCATCATATAGTATGGTCGTGGACGGCCCGATGTATGCAAGCCGTGGGCAAGAAAATAGACGTGTCGCGTCGTTGCAAGTGTTTGCGGGCTTGATATTGCTAAAATAGTTGACTCGAGAGTGGTGAAATCTGCCAACGGCCATACCACGCTGAATACACCGTTTCTCGTCCGATCACCGAAGTTAAGCAGCATCGGGCCCGGATAGTACTTGGATGGGTGACCGCCTGGGAACACCGGGTGCCGTTGGCATTAATATTTTTTTTCCGAAACGAACGTATTTTGAGGCATTCTCTGCTTTTTTTAATTTTTTTCAAATTATTTATTTTGCAATGCCAGACATTGCATGCGTGATTTTGAATTGGTATGTTCCCTTTTGACACCATTCCATTTCATCTAGATGCGACCAGCTCTCTTGGGGCAATGCATTGGTGCTGTAGTAACCCGTATCTCTTCCACATTTATCCAAAGTTCGTTTTGAGATGGCAAATTACCTCCGTCTCCCGCCATCATATAGTATGGTCGTGGACGGCCCGATGTATGCAAGCCGTGGGCAAGAAAATAGACGTCGTGTCGCGTCGTTGCAAGTGTTTGCGGGCTTGATATTGCTAAAATAGTTGACTCGAGAGTGGTGAAATCTGCCAACGGCCATACCACGCTGAATACACCGGTTCTCGTCCGATCACCGAAGTTAAACAGCATCGGGCCCGGATAGTACTTGGATGGGTGACCGCCTGGGAACACCGGGTGCCGTTGGCTTTCAATATTTTTTTTCCGAAACGAACGTATTTTGAGGCATTCTCTGATGTTTTTAATTTTTTTCAAATAATTTATTTTGCAATGCCAGACATTGCATGCGTGATTTTGAATTGGTATGTTCCCTTTTGACACCATTCCATTTCATCTAGATGCGACCAGCTCTCTTGGGGCAATGCATTGGTGCTGTAGTAACCCGTATCTCTTCCACATTTATCCAAAGTTCGTTTTGAGATGGCAAATTACCTCCGTCTCCCGCCATCATATAGTATGGTCGTGGACGGCCCGATGTATGCAAGCCGTGGGCAAGAAAATAGACGTCGTGTCGCGTCGTTGCAAGTGTTTGCGGGCTTGATATTGCTAAAATAGTTGACTCGAGAGTGGTGGAAATTGCCAACGGCCATACCACGCTGAATACACCGGTTCTCGTCCGATCACCGAAGTTAAGCAGCATCGGGCCCGGATAGTACTTGGATGGGTGACCGCCTGGGAACACCGGGTGCCGTTGGCTTTCAATATTTTTTTTCCGAAACGAACGTATTTTGAGGCATTCTCTGATGTTTTTAATTTTTTTCAAATAATTTATTTTGCAATGCCAGACATTGCATGCGTGATTTTGAATTGGTATGTTCCCTTTTGACACCATTCCATTTCATCTAGATGCGACCAGCTCTCTTGGGGCAATGCATTGGTGCTGTAGTAACCCGTATCTCTTCCACATTTATCCAAAGTTCGTTTTGAGATGGCAAATTACCTCCGTCTCCCGCCATCATATAGTATGGTCGTGGACGGCCCGATGTATGCAAGCCGTGGGCAAGAAAATAGACGTCGTGTCGCGTCGTTGCAAGTGTTTGCGGGCTTGATATTGCTAAAATAATTGACTCGAGAGTGGTGAAATCTGCCAACGGCCATACCACGCTGAATACACCGGTTCTCGTCCGATCACCGAAGTTAAGCAGCATCGGGCCCGGATAGTACTTGGATGGGTGACCGCCTGGGAACACCGGGTGCCGTTGGCTTTCAATATTTTTTTTCCGATACGAACGTATTTTGAGGCATTCTCTGCTGTTTTTAATTTTTTTCAAATAATTTATTTTGCAATGCCAGACATTGCATGCGTGATTTTGAATTGGTATGTTCCCTTTTGACACCATTCCATTTCATCTAGATGCGACCAGCTCTCTTGGGGCAATGCATTGGTGCTGTAGTAACCCGTATCTCTTCCACATTTATCCAAAGTTCGTTTTGAGATGGCAAATTACCTCCGTCTCCCGCCATCATATAGTATGGTCGTGGACGGCCCGATGTATGCAAGCCGTGGGCAAGAAAATAGACGTGTCGCGTCGTTGCAAGTGTTTGCGGGCTTGATATTGCTAAAATAGTTGACTCGAGAGTGGTGAAATCTGCCAACGGCCATACCACGCTGAATACACCGGTTCTCGTCCGATCACCGAAGTTAAGCAGCATCGGGCCCGGATAGTACTTGGATGGGTGACCGCCTGGGAACACCGGGTGCCGTTGGCTTTCAATATTTTTTTTCCGAAACGAACGTATTTTGAGGCATTCTCTGCTGTTTTTAATTTTTTTCAAATAATTTATTTTGCAATGCCAGACATTGCATGCGTGATTTTGAATTGGTATGTTCCCTTTTGACACCATTCCATTTCATCTAGATGCGACCAGCTCTCTTGGGGCAATGCATTGGTGCTGTAGTAACCCGTATCTCTTCCACATTTATCCAAAGTTCGTTTTGAGATGGCAAATTACCTCCGTCTCCCGCCATCATATAGTATGGTCGTGGACGGCCCGATGTATGCAAGCCGTGGGCAAGAAAATAGACGTGTCGCGTCGTTGCAAGTGTTTGCGGGCTTGATATTGCTAAAATAGTTGACTCGAGAGTGGTGAAATCTGCCAACGGCCATACCACGCTGAATACACCGTTTCTCGTCCGATCACCGAAGTTAAGCAGCATCGGGCCCGGATAGTACTTGGATGGGTGACCGCCTGGGAACACCGGGTGCCGTTGGCATTAATATTTTTTTTCCGAAACGAACGTATTTTGAGGCATTCTCTGCTTTTTTTAATTTTTTTCAAATTATTTATTTTGCAATGCCAGACATTGCATGCGTGATTTTGAATTGGTATGTTCCCTTTTGACACCATTCCATTTCATCTAGATGCGACCAGCTCTCTTGGGGCAATGCATTGGTGCTGTAGTAACCCGTATCTCTTCCACATTTATCCAAAGTTCGTTTTGAGATGGCAAATTACCTCCGTCTCCCGCCATCATATAGTATGGTCGTGGACGGCCCGATGTATGCAAGCCGTGGGCAAGAAAATAGACGTCGTGTCGCGTCGTTGCAAGTGTTTGCGGGCTTGATATTGCTAAAATAGTTGACTCGAGAGTGGTGAAATCTGCCAACGGCCATACCACGCTGAATACACCGGTTCTCGTCCGATCACCGAAGTTAAACAGCATCGGGCCCGGATAGTACTTGGATGGGTGACCGCCTGGGAACACCGGGTGCCGTTGGCTTTCAATATTTTTTTTCCGAAACGAACGTATTTTGAGGCATTCTCTGATGTTTTTAATTTTTTTCAAATAATTTATTTTGCAATGCCAGACATTGCATGCGTGATTTTGAATTGGTATGTTCCCTTTTGACACCATTCCATTTCATCTAGATGCGACCAGCTCTCTTGGGGCAATGCATTGGTGCTGTAGTAACCCGTATCTCTTCCACATTTATCCAAAGTTCGTTTTGAGATGGCAAATTACCTCCGTCTCCCGCCATCATATAGTATGGTCGTGGACGGCCCGATGTATGCAAGCCGTGGGCAAGAAAATAGACGTCGTGTCGCGTCGTTGCAAGTGTTTGCGGGCTTGATATTGCTAAAATAGTTGACTCGAGAGTGGTGGAAATTGCCAACGGCCATACCACGCTGAATACACCGGTTCTCGTCCGATCACCGAAGTTAAGCAGCATCGGGCCCGGATAGTACTTGGATGGGTGACCGCCTGGGAACACCGGGTGCCGTTGGCTTTCAATATTTTTTTTCCGAAACGAACGTATTTTGAGGCATTCTCTGATGTTTTTAATTTTTTTCAAATAATTTATTTTGCAATGCCAGACATTGCATGCGTGATTTTGAATTGGTATGTTCCCTTTTGACACCATTCCATTTCATCTAGATGCGACAAGCTCTCTTGGGGCAATGCATTGGTGCTGTAGTAACCCGTATCTCTTCCACATTTATCCAAAGTTCGTTTTGAGATGGCAAATTACCTCCGTCTCCCGCCATCATATAGTATGGTCGTGGACGGCCCGATGTATGCAAGCCGTGGGCAAGAAAATAGACGTCGTGTCGCGTCGTTGCAAGTGTTTGCGGGCTTGATATTGCTAAAATAATTGACTCGAGAGTGGTGAAATCTGCCAACGGCCATACCACGCTGAATACACCGGTTCTCGTCCGATCACCGAAGTTAAGCAGCATCGGGCCCGGATAGTACTTGGATGGGTGACCGCCTGGGAACACCGGGTGCCGTTGGCTTTCAATATTTTTTTTCCGATACGAACGTATTTTGAGGCATTCTCTGCTGTTTTTAATTTTTTTCAAATAATTTATTTTGCAATGCCAGACATTGCATGCGTGATTTTGAATTGGTATGTTCCCTTTTGACACCATTCCATTTCATCTAGATGCGACCAGCTCTCTTGGGGCAATGCATTGGTGCTGTAGTAACCCGTATCTCTTCCACATTTATCCAAAGTTCGTTTTGAGATGGCAAATTACCTCCGTCTCCCGCCATCATATAGTATGGTCGTGGACGGCCCGATGTATGCAAGCCGTGGGCAAGAAAATAGACGTGTCGCGTCGTTGCAAGTGTTTGCGGGCTTGATATTGCTAAAATAGTTGACTCGAGAGTGGTGAAATCTGCCAACGGCCATACCACGCTGAATACACCGGTTCTCGTCCGATCACCGAAGTTAAGCAGCATCGGGCCCGGATAGTACTTGGATGGGTGACCGCCTGGGAACACCGGGTGCCGTTGGCTTTCAATATTTTTTTTCCGAAACGAACGTATTTTGAGGCATTCTCTGCTGTTTTTAATTTTTTTCAAATAATTTATTTTGCAATGCCAGACATTGCATGCGTGATTTTGAATTGGTATGTTCCCTTTTGACACCATTCCATTTCATCTAGATGCGACCAGCTCTCTTGGGGCAATGCATTGGTGCTGTAGTAACCCGTATCTCTTCCACATTTATCCAAAGTTCGTTTTGAGATGGCAAATTACCTCCGTCTCCCGCCATCATATAGTATGGTCGTGGACGGCCCGATGTATGCAAGCCGTGGGCAAGAAAATAGACGTGTCGCGTCGTTGCAAGTGTTTGCGGGCTTGATATTGCTAAAATAGTTGACTCGAGAGTGGTGAAATCTGCCAACGGCCATACCACGCTGAATACACCGTTTCTCGTCCGATCACCGAAGTTAAGCAGCATCGGGCCCGGATAGTACTTGGATGGGTGACCGCCTGGGAACACCGGGTGCCGTTGGCATTAATATTTTTTTTCCGAAACGAACGTATTTTGAGGCATTCTCTGCTTTTTTTAATTTTTTTCAAATTATTTATTTTGCAATGCCAGACATTGCATGCGTGATTTTGAATTGGTATGTTCCCTTTTGACACCATTCCATTTCATCTAGATGCGACCAGCTCTCTTGGGGCAATGCATTGGTGCTGTAGTAACCCGTATCTCTTCCACATTTATCCAAAGTTCGTTTTGAGATGGCAAATTACCTCCGTCTCCCGCCATCATATAGTATGGTCGTGGACGGCCCGATGTATGCAAGCCGTGGGCAAGAAAATAGACGTCGTGTCGCGTCGTTGCAAGTGTTTGCGGGCTTGATATTGCTAAAATAGTTGACTCGAGAGTGGTGAAATCTGCCAACGGCCATACCACGCTGAATACACCGGTTCTCGTCCGATCACCGAAGTTAAACAGCATCGGGCCCGGATAGTACTTGGATGGGTGACCGCCTGGGAACACCGGGTGCCGTTGGCTTTCAATATTTTTTTTCCGAAACGAACGTATTTTGAGGCATTCTCTGATGTTTTTAATTTTTTTCAAATAATTTATTTTGCAATGCCAGACATTGCATGCGTGATTTTGAATTGGTATGTTCCCTTTTGACACCATTCCATTTCATCTAGATGCGACCAGCTCTCTTGGGGCAATGCATTGGTGCTGTAGTAACCCGTATCTCTTCCACATTTATCCAAAGTTCGTTTTGAGATGGCAAATTACCTCCGTCTCCCGCCATCATATAGTATGGTCGTGGACGGCCCGATGTATGCAAGCCGTGGGCAAGAAAATAGACGTCGTGTCGCGTCGTTGCAAGTGTTTGCGGGCTTGATATTGCTAAAATAGTTGACTCGAGAGTGGTGGAAATTGCCAACGGCCATACCACGCTGAATACACCGGTTCTCGTCCGATCACCGAAGTTAAGCAGCATCGGGCCCGGATAGTACTTGGATGGGTGACCGCCTGGGAACACCGGGTGCCGTTGGCTTTCAATATTTTTTTTCCGAAACGAACGTATTTTGAGGCATTCTCTGATGTTTTTAATTTTTTTCAAATAATTTATTTTGCAATGCCAGACATTGCATGCGTGATTTTGAATTGGTATGTTCCCTTTTGACACCATTCCATTTCATCTAGATGCGACCAGCTCTCTTGGGGCAATGCATTGGTGCTGTAGTAACCCGTATCTCTTCCACATTTATCCAAAGTTCGTTTTGAGATGGCAAATTACCTCCGTCTCCCGCCATCATATAGTATGGTCGTGGACGGCCCGATGTATGCAAGCCGTGGGCAAGAAAATAGACGTCGTGTCGCGTCGTTGCAAGTGTTTGCGGGCTTGATATTGCTAAAATAATTGACTCGAGAGTGGTGAAATCTGCCAACGGCCATACCACGCTGAATACACCGGTTCTCGTCCGATCACCGAAGTTAAGCAGCATCGGGCCCGGATAGTACTTGGATGGGTGACCGCCTGGGAACACCGGGTGCCGTTGGCTTTCAATATTTTTTTTCCGAAACGAACGTATTTTGAGGCATTCTCTGATGTTTTTAATTTTTTTCAAATAATTTATTTTGCAATGCCAGACATTGCATGCGTGATTTTGAATTGGTATGTTCCCTTTTGACACCATTCCATTTCATCTAGATGCGACCAGCTCTCTTGGGGCAATGCATTGGTGCTGTAGTAACCCGTATCTCTTCCACATTTATCCAAAGTTCGTTTTGAGATGGCAAATTACCTCCGTCTCCCGCCATCATATAGTATGGTCGTGGACGGCCCGATGTATGCAAGCCGTGGGCAAGAAAATAGACGTCGTGTCGCGTCGTTGCAAGTGTTTGCGGGCTTGATATTGCTAAAATAGTTGACTCGAGAGTGGTGAAATCTGCCAACGGCCATACCACGCTGAATACACCGGTTCTCGTCCGATCACCGAAGTTAAGCAGCATCGGGCCCGGATAGTACTTGGATGGGTGACCGCCTGGGAACACCGGGTGCCGTTGGCATTAATATTTTTTTTCCGAAACGAACGTATTTTGAGGCATTCTCTGATGTTTTTAATTTTTTTCAAATAATTTATTTTGCAATGCCAGACATTGCATGCGTGATTTTGAATTGGTATGTTCCCTTTTGACACCATTCCATTTCATCTAGATGCGACCAGCTCTCTTGGGGCAATGCATTGGTGCTGTAGTAACCCGTATCTCTTCCACATTTATCCAAAGTTCGTTTTGAGATGGCAAATTACCTCCGTCTCCCGCCATCATATAGTATGGTCGTGGACGGCCCGATGTATGCAAGCCGTGGGCAAGAAAATAGACGTCGTGTCGCGTCGTTGCAAGTGTTTGCGGGCTTGATATTGCTAAAATAGTTGACTCGAGAGTGGTGGGAATTGCCAACGGCCATACCACGCTGAATACACCGGTTCTCGTCCGATCACCGAAGTTAAGCAGCATCGGGCCCGGATAGTACTTGGATGGGTGACCGCCTGGGAACACCGGGTGCCGTTGGCTTTCAATATTTTTTTTCCGATACGAACGTATTTTGAGGCATTCTCTGCTGTTTTTAATTTTTTTCAAATAATTTATTTTGCAATGCCAGACATTGCATGCGTGATTTTGAATTGGTATGTTCCCTTTTGACACCATTCCATTTCATCTAGATGCGACCAGCTCTCTTGGGGCAATGCATTGGTGCTGTAGTAACCCGTATCTCTTCCACATTTATCCAAAGTTCGTTTTGAGATGGCAAATTACCTCCGTCTCCCGCCATCATATAGTATGGTCGTGGACGGCCCGATGTATGCAAGCCGTGGGCAAGAAAATAGACGTGTCGCGTCGTTGCAAGTGTTTGCGGGCTTGATATTGCTAAAATAGTTGACTCGAGAGTGGTGAAATCTGCCAACGGCCATACCACGCTGAATACACCGGTTCTCGTCCGATCACCGAAGTTAAGCAGCATCGGGCCCGGATAGTACTTGGATGGGTGACCGCCTGGGAACACCGGGTGCCGTTGGCTTTCAATATTTTTTTTCCGAAACGAACGTATTTTGAGGCATTCTCTGCTGTTTTTAATTTTTTTCAAATTATTTATTTTGCAATGCCAGACATTGCATGCGTGATTTTGAATTGGTATGTTCCCTTTTGACACCATTCCATTTCATCTAGATGCGACCAGCTCTCTTGGGGCAATGCATTGGTGCTGTAGTAACCCGTATCTCTTCCACATTTATCCAAAGTTCGTTTTGAGATGGCAAATTACCTCCGTCTCCCGCCATCATATAGTATGGTCGTGGACGGCCCGATGTATGCAAGCCGTGGGCAAGAAAATAGACGTCGTGTCGCGTCGTTGCAAGTGTTTGCGGGCTTGATATTGCTAAAATAGTTGACTCGAGAGTGGTGGAAATTGCCAACGGCCATACCACGCTGAATACACCGGTTCTCGTCCGATCACCGAAGTTAAGCAGCATCGGGCCCGGATAGTACTTGGATGGGTGACCGCCTGGGAACACCGGGTGCCGTTGGCTTTCAATATTTTTTTTCCGAAACGAACGTATTTTGAGGCATTCTCTGATGTTTTTAATTTTTTTCAAATAATTTATTTTGCAATGCCAGACATTGCATGCGTGATTTTGAATTGGTACGTTCCCTTTTGACACCATTCCATTTCATCTAGATGCGACCAGCTCTCTTGGGGCAATGCATTGGTGCTGTAGTAACCCGTATCTCTTCCACATTTATCCAAAGTTCGTTTTGAGATGGCAAATTACCTCCGTCTCCCGCCATCATATAGTATGGTCGTGGACGGCCCGATGTATGCAAGCCGTGGGCAAGAAAATAGACGTCGTGTCGCGTCGTTGCAAGTGTTTGCGGGCTTGATATTGCTAAAATAGTTGACTCGAGAGTGGTGGAAATTGCCAACGGCCATACCACGCTGAATACACCGGTTCTCGTCCGATCACCGAAGTTAAGCAGCATCGGGCCCGGATAGTACTTGGATGGGTGACCGCCTGGGAACACCGGGTGCCGTTGGCATTAATATTTTTTTTCCGAAACGAACGTATTTTGAGGCATTCTCTGATGTTTTTAATTTTTTTCAAATAATTTATTTTGCAATGCCAGACATTGCATGCGTGATTTTGAATTGGTATGTTCCCTTTTGACACCATTCCATTTCATCTAGATGCGACCAGCTCTCTTGGGGCAATGCATTGGTGCTGTAGTAACCCGTATCTCTTCCACATTTATCCAAAGTTCGTTTTGAGATGGCAAATTACCTCCGTCTCCCGCCATCATATAGTATGGTCGTGGACGGCCCGATGTATGCAAGCCGTGGTCAAGAAAATAGACGTGTCGCGTCGTTGCAAGTGTTTGCGGGCTTGATATTGCTAAAATAGTTGACTCGAGAGTGGTGGAAATTGCCAACGGCCATACCACGCTGAATACACCGGTTCTCGTCCGATCACCGAAGTTAAGCAGCATCGGGCCCGGATAGTACTTGGATGGGTGACCGCCTGGGAACACCGGGTGCCGTTGGCTTTCAATATTTTTTTTCCGAAACGAACGTATTTTGAGGCATTCTCTGATGTTTTTAATTTTTTTCAAATAATTTATTTTGCAATGCCAGACATTGCATGCGTGATTTTGAATTGGTACGTTCCCTTTTGACACCATTCCATTTCATCTAGATGCGACCAGCTCTCTTGGGGCAATGCATTGGTGCTGTAGTAACCCGTATCTCTTCCACATTTATCCAAAGTTCGTTTTGAGATGGCAAATTACCTCCGTCTCCCGCCATCATATAGTATGGTCGTGGACGGCCCGATGTATGCAAGCCGTGGGCAAGAAAATAGACGTCGTGTCGCGTCGTTGCAAGTGTTTGCGGGCTTGATATTGCTAAAATAGTTGACTCGAGAGTGGTGGAAATTGCCAACGGCCATACCACGCTGAATACACCGGTTCTCGTCCGATCACCGAAGTTAAGCAGCATCGGGCCCGGATAGTACTTGGATGGGTGACCGCCTGGGAACACCGGGTGCCGTTGGCATTAATATTTTTTTTCCGAAACGAACGTATTTTGAGGCATTCTCTGATGTTTTTAATTTTTTTCAAATAATTTATTTTGCAATGCCAGACATTGCATGCGTGATTTTGAATTGGTATGTTCCCTTTTGACACCATTCCATTTCATCTAGATGCGACCAGCTCTCTTGGGGCAATGCATTGGTGCTGTAGTAACCCGTATCTCTTCCACATTTATCCAAAGTTCGTTTTGAGATGGCAAATTACCTCCGTCTCCCGCCATCATATAGTATGGTCGTGGACGGCCCGATGTATGCAAGCCGTGGTCAAGAAAATAGACGTGTCGCGTCGTTGCAAGTGTTTGCGGGCTTGATATTGCTAAAATAGTTGACTCGAGAGTGGTGAAATCTGCCAACGGCCATACCACGCTGAATACACCGGTTCTCGTCCGATCACCGAAGTCAAGCAGCATCGGGCCCGGATAGTACTTGGATGGGTGACCGCCTGGGAACACCGGGTGCCGTTGGCATTAATATTTTTTTTCCGAAACGAACGTATTTTGAGGCATTCTCTGATGTTTTTAATTTTTTTCAAATAATTTATTTTGCAATGCCAGACATTGCATGCGTGATTTTGAATTGGTATGTTCCCTTTTGACACCATTCCATTTCATCTAGATGCGACCAGCTCTCTTGGGGCAATGCATTGGTGCTGTAGTAACCCGTATCTCTTCCACATTTATCCAAAGTTCGTTTTGAGATGGCAAATTACCTCCGTCTCCCGCCATCATATAGTATGGTCGTGGACGGCCCGATGTATGCAAGCCGTGGGCAAGAAAATAGACGTCGTGTCGCGTCGTTGCAAGTGTTTGCGGGCTTGATATTGCTAAAATAGTTGACTCGAGAGTGGTGGAAATTGCCAACGGCCATACCACGCTGAATACACCGGTTCTCGTCCGATCACCGAAGTTAAGCAGCATCGGGCCCGGATAGTACTTGGATGGGTGACCGCCTGGGAACACCGGGTGCCGTTGGCTTTCAATATTTTTTTTCCGAAACGAACGTATTTTGAGGCATTCTCTGATGTTTTTAATTTTTTTCAAATAATTTATTTTGCAATGCCAGACATTGCATGCGTGATTTTGAATTGGTATGTTCCCTTTTGACACCATTCCATTTCATCTAGATGCGACCAGCTCTCTTGGGGCAATGCATTGGTGCTGTAGTAACCCGTATCTCTTCCACATTTATCCAAAGTTCGTTTTGAGATGGCAAATTACCTCCGTCTCCCGCCATCATATAGTATGGTCGTGGACGGCCCGATGTATGCAAGCCGTGGGCAAGAAAATAGACGTCGTGTCGCGTCGTTGCAAGTGTTTGCGGGCTTGATATTGCTAAAATAGTTGACTCGAGAGTGGTGGAAATTGCCAACGGCCATACCACGCTGAATACACCGGTTCTCGTCCGATCACCGAAGTTAAGCAGCATCGGGCCCGGATAGTACTTGGATGGGTGACCGCCTGGGAACACCGGGTGCCGTTGGCTTTCAATATTTTTTTTCCGAAACGAACGTATTTTGAGGCATTCTCTGATGTTTTTAATTTTTTTCAAATAATTTATTTTGCAATGCCAGACATTGCATGCGTGATTTTGAATTGGTATGTTCCCTTTTGACACCATTCCATTTCATCTAGATGCGACCAGCTCTCTTGGGGCAATGCATTGGTGCTGTAGTAACCCGTATCTCTTCCACATTTATCCAAAGTTCGTTTTGAGATGGCAAATTACCTCCGTCTCCCGCCATCATATAGTATGGTCGTGGACGGCCCGATGTATGCAAGCCGTGGGCAAGAAAATAGACGTGTCGCGTCGTTGCAAGTGTTTGCGGGCTTGATATTGCTAAAATAGTTGACTCGAGAGTGGTGAAATCTGCCAACGGCCATTGAACACTTTCCGAATGCTTATAGTTCATAAGTGGTTCATACTTATATCATCCTTTGTTTAGAATTGTTCAATTGTGAAAATGTTCAATCTGTGGTCTTATGCACGCTTAAGATGGTGCACATGGTGTTAAATAACTATGTCTGTGAATGGAAATACATGCAATAAAAAAAAAAAAAAAAATACCACGCTGAATACACCGTTTCTCGTCCGATCACCGAAGTTAAGCAGCATCGGGCCCGGATAGTACTTGGATGGGTGACCGCCTGGGAACACCGGGTGCCGTTGGCATTAATATTTTTTTTCCGAAACGAACGTATTTTGAGGCATTCTCTGCTTTTTTTAATTTTTTTCAAATAATTTATTTTGCAATGCCAGACATTGCATGCGTGATTTTGAATTGGTATGATCCCTTTTGACACCATTCCATTTCATCTAGATGCGACCAGCTCTCTTGGGGCAATGCATTGGTGCTGTAGTAACCCGTATCTCTTCCACATTTATCCAAAGTTCGTTTTGAGATGGCAAATTACCTCCGTCTCCCGCCATCATATAGTATGGTCGTGGACGGCCCGATGTATGCAAGCCGTGGGCAAGAAAATAGACGTCGTGTCGCGTCGTTGCAAGTGTTTGCGGGCTTGATATTGCTAAAATAGTTGACTCGAGAGTGGTGGAAATTGCCAACGGCCATACCACGCTGAATACACCGGTTCTCGTCCGATCACCGAAGTTAAGCAGCATCGGGCCCGGATAGTACTTGGATGGGTGACCGCCTGGGAACACCGGGTGCCGTTGGCTTTCAATATTTTTTTTCCGAAACGAACGTATTTTGAGGCATTCTCTGATGTTTTTAATTTTTTTCAAATAATTTATTTTGCAATGCCAGACATTGCATGCGTGATTTTGAATTGGTACGTTCCCTTTTGACACCATTCCATTTCATCTAGATGCGACCAGCTCTCTTGGGGCAATGCATTGGTGCTGTAGTAACCCGTATCTCTTCCACATTTATCCAAAGTTCGTTTTGAGATGGCAAATTACCTCCGTCTCCCGCCATCATATAGTATGGTCGTGGACGGCCCGATGTATGCAAGCCGTGGGCAAGAAAATAGACGTCGTGTCGCGTCGTGTCAAGTGTTTGCGGGCTTGATATTGCTAAAATAGTTGACTCGAGAGTGGTGGAAATTGCCAACGGCCATACCACGCTGAATACACCGGTTCTCGTCCGATCACCGAAGTTAAGCAGCATCGGGCCCGGATAGTACTTGGATGGGTGACCGCCTGGGAACACCGGGTGCCGTTGGCTTTCAATATTTTTTTTCCGAAACGAACGTATTTTGAGGCATTCTCTGATGTTTTTAATTTTTTTCAAATAATTTATTTTGCAATGCCAGACATTGCATGCGTGATTTTGAATTGGTACGTTCCCTTTTGACACCATTCCATTTCATCTAGATGCGACCAGCTCTCTTGGGGCAATGCATTGGTGCTGTAGTAACCCGTATCTCTTCCACATTTATCCAAAGTTCGTTTTGAGATGGCAAATTACCTCCGTCTCCCGCCATCATATAGTATGGTCGTGGACGGCCCGATGTATGCAAGCCGTGGGCAAGAAAATAGACGTCGTGTCGCGTCGTTGCAAGTGTTTGCGGGCTTGATATTGCTAAAATAGTTGACTCGAGAGTGGTGGAAATTGCCAACGGCCATACCACGCTGAATACACCGGTTCTCGTCCGATCACCGAAGTTAAGCAGCATCGGGCCCGGATAGTACTTGGATGGGTGACCGCCTGGGAACACCGGGTGCCGTTGGCTTTCAATATTTTTTTTCCGAAACGAACGTATTTTGAGGCATTCTCTGATGTTTTTAATTTTTTTCAAATAATTTATTTTGCAATGCCAGACATTGCATGCGTGATTTTGAATTGGTACGTTCCCTTTTGACACCATTCCATTTCATCTAGATGCGACCAGCTCTCTTGGGGCAATGCATTGGTGCTGTAGTAACCCGTATCTCTTCCACATTTATCCAAAGTTCGTTTTGAGATGGCAAATTACCTCCGTCTCCCGCCATCATATAGTATGGTCGTGGACGGCCCGATGTATGCAAGCCGTGGGCAAGAAAATAGACGTCGTGTCGCGTCGTTGCAAGTGTTTGCGGGCTTGATATTGCTAAAATAGTTGACTCGAGAGTGGTGGAAATTGCCAACGGCCATACCACGCTGAATACACCGGTTCTCGTCCGATCACCGAAGTTAAGCAGCATCGGGCCCGGATAGTACTTGGATGGGTGACCGCCTGGGAACACCGGGTGCCGTTGGCTTTCAATATTTTTTTTCCGAAACGAACGTATTTTGAGGCATTCTCTGATGTTTTTAATTTTTTTCAAATAATTTATTTTGCAATGCCAGACATTGCATGCGTGATTTTGAATTGGTACGTTCCCTTTTGACACCATTCCATTTCATCTAGATGCGACCAGCTCTCTTGGGGCAATGCATTGGTGCTGTAGTAACCCGTATCTCTTCCACATTTATCCAAAGTTCGTTTTGAGATGGCAAATTACCTCCGTCTCCCGCCATCATATAGTATGGTCGTGGACGGCCCGATGTATGCAAGCCGTGGGCAAGAAAATAGACGTCGTGTCGCGTCGTTGCAAGTGTTTGCGGGCTTGATATTGCTAAAATAGTTGACTCGAGAGTGGTGGAAATTGCCAACGGCCATACCACGCTGAATACACCGGTTCTCGTCCGATCACCGAAGTTAAGCAGCATCGGGCCCGGATAGTACTTGGATGGGTGACCGCCTGGGAACACCGGGTGCCGTTGGCTTTCAATATTTTTTTTCCGAAACGAACGTATTTTGAGGCATTCTCTGATGTTTTTAATTTTTTTCAAATAATTTATTTTGCAATGCCAGACATTGCATGCGTGATTTTGAATTGGTACGTTCCCTTTTGACACCATTCCATTTCATCTAGATGCGACCAGCTCTCTTGGGGCAATGCATTGGTGCTGTAGTAACCCGTATCTCTTCCACATTTATCCAAAGTTCGTTTTGAGATGGCAAATTACCTCCGTCTCCCGCCATCATATAGTATGGTCGTGGACGGCCCGATGTATGCAAGCCGTGGGCAAGAAAATAGACGTCGTGTCGCGTCGTTGCAAGTGTTTGCGGGCTTGATATTGCTAAAATAGTTGACTCGAGAGTGGTGGAAATTGCCAACGGCCATACCACGCTGAATACACCGGTTCTCGTCCGA
This sequence comes from Hetaerina americana, assembly GCF_022747635.1. Taxonomy (NCBI): domain Eukaryota; kingdom Metazoa; phylum Arthropoda; class Insecta; order Odonata; family Calopterygidae; genus Hetaerina; species Hetaerina americana. The sequence continues at coordinate 68,484 of NW_027287260.1, forward strand.
TCACCGAAGTTAAGCAGCATCGGGCCCGGATAGTACTTGGATGGGTGACCGCCTGGGAACACCGGGTGCCGTTGGCTTTCAATATTTTTTTTCCGAAACGAACGTATTTTGAGGCATTCTCTGATGTTTTTAATTTTTTTCAAATAATTTATTTTGCAATGCCAGACATTGCATGCGTGATTTTGAATTGGTACGTTCCCTTTTGACACCATTCCATTTCATCTAGATGCGACCAGCTCTCTTGGGGCAATGCATTGGTGCTGTAGTAACCCGTATCTCTTCCACATTTATCCAAAGTTCGTTTTGAGATGGCAAATTACCTCCGTCTCCCGCCATCATATAGTATGGTCGTGGACGGCCCGATGTATGCAAGCCGTGGGCAAGAAAATAGACGTCGTGTCGCGTCGTTGCAAGTGTTTGCGGGCTTGATATTGCTAAAATAGTTGACTCGAGAGTGGTGGAAATTGCCAACGGCCATACCACGCTGAATACACCGGTTCTCGTCCGATCACCGAAGTTAAGCAGCATCGGGCCCGGATAGTACTTGGATGGGTGACCGCCTGGGAACACCGGGTGCCGTTGGCTTTCAATATTTTTTTTCCGAAACGAACGTATTTTGAGGCATTCTCTGATGTTTTTAATTTTTTTCAAATAATTTATTTTGCAATGCCAGACATTGCATGCGTGATTTTGAATTGGTACGTTCCCTTTTGACACCATTCCATTTCATCTAGATGCGACCAGCTCTCTTGGGGCAATGCATTGGTGCTGTAGTAACCCGTATCTCTTCCACATTTATCCAAAGTTCGTTTTGAGATGGCAAATTACCTCCGTCTCCCGCCATCATATAGTATGGTCGTGGACGGCCCGATGTATGCAAGCCGTGGGCAAGAAAATAGACGTCGTGTCGCGTCGTTGCAAGTGTTTGCGGGCTTGATATTGCTAAAATAGTTGACTCGAGAGTGGTGGAAATTGCCAACGGCCATACCACGCTGAATACACCGGTTCTCGTCCGATCACCGAAGTTAAGCAGCATCGGGCCCGGATAGTACTTGGATGGGTGACCGCCTGGGAACACCGGGTGCCGTTGGCTTTCAATATTTTTTTTCCGAAACGAACGTATTTTGAGGCATTCTCTGATGTTTTTAATTTTTTTCAAATAATTTATTTTGCAATGCCAGACATTGCATGCGTGATTTTGAATTGGTACGTTCCCTTTTGACACCATTCCATTTCATCTAGATGCGACCAGCTCTCTTGGGGCAATGCATTGGTGCTGTAGTAACCCGTATCTCTTCCACATTTATCCAAAGTTCGTTTTGAGATGGCAAATTACCTCCGTCTCCCGCCATCATATAGTATGGTCGTGGACGGCCCGATGTATGCAAGCCGTGGGCAAGAAAATAGACGTCGTGTCGCGTCGTTGCAAGTGTTTGCGGGCTTGATATTGCTAAAATAGTTGACTCGAGAGTGGTGGAAATTGCCAACGGCCATACCACGCTGAATACACCGGTTCTCGTCCGATCACCGAAGTTAAGCAGCATCGGGCCCGGATAGTACTTGGATGGGTGACCGCCTGGGAACACCGGGTGCCGTTGGCTTTCAATATTTTTTATGTCCGGTGTGAGCGTTCGAAGAGTGAGGACGTGTCTGTGTTTCGGTTCTGTGTGCGTGCTATCCCCGGCGTTCGAGGCTTCGATCGCCGGGAAACGAGAATTTCGTAAGCGCTTTGATATATGCGTCAAAGCGTTTTGTGTATGAAAAGTGCTGCTTATTTTGAGTTAGCCCTTATTAGGGCTTGACGTGTGTTATAAAGTCAGCCAATTCGAAATGCCTTACGATAGGAAGGCAACTCTAATAATAAGTCTAAATGACTTAAAAGAAATTGCTACCGCCCTAGAGGTCCATCGGTTCATCGGTGTCGAGCTCGGGCTTAAGTTGGAAGATTTAGTGGCCATACAATTTGGAATTACAAGAAAATCCATTTATGTGAAACTTATAAACGAAGAATTAGTTGAAAATCTTTTGAGGTCGAAAGGGGGGCCAGTTGACTTCCCATCAGTAGCCGAAAAGCGTGGAACGGCGACGTTGGAGTCAGCGTCTAGCAGGGCAAGCTTTGTTAAGGTGGTGGGGCTCCCCCCAGAAATCCCAAAATTCGAGGTGGAGACGGAATTAGGCAAATATGGAAGAGTGGTATCATACGCGGTAAACAAATGGATAGGCCCTGGGCTATACCCGATCAGCACTGGAACGCGGAATGTGAAAATGTATTTAAAGTCCCCGATTCCGTCATATATCCCGATAGCTGGTCACAGGGCGGTCATACACTACGAGGGACAACAGCAAACGTGCTCGAGATACGGAAGCACAAACCATCTGCGATTGAATTGCACAATGCCAACCACAATCACGGCGTACGCCGACGCACTGAGGGGGAAAAAGCAAGCGGCAGAAGAGGAGGCGGTGCTGCCGACGAGAATGGAAGAGGACCGAGGAGTGGAGGAGATTCCCTTGGAGCAGGAGGAGGAGGTCAACCCAAGGATGAGGGTAGAGAAACGCAGGGAGAAGGAAGGACCAACCTACCACCCAGGAACGTCGAGCGAGGAAGACGTCGCCGGAAACGACGCTATTGCCGAGGGAGCGGGAAACGGGAGAAAGAGGAGGAAAGGGTCGAACACGAGAGGGCGGGGGAAAAGGATATCGATAGACGTAGCCCGTGGAAAGGAAACGGAGAGATCAACCATCACGAGGGAGGAAAGGTGTGATCCCTGTGCAGATCAGAGTAAGATTCAAGAGGGGAATAATGGGGGAGGAATCAAAATGGCCGTAGCAGTAGAAGAAGAATCAAAAGAAACCGGAGAACCCGATTCAATCGAGGGCGGTGATCGACGGCTTGCGGGGGAAGACAAGAAATTGGTCATGGCGCAAGAGAAGCAAATAGGAAGAAATCTAGACATGGTAACCCCTTTTAGCGACAAGGGTCTCGGGAAAGGGTTATCTGTGACGTTACGCGAAGGGGAGGGCAAACAGCATGAGGAAGAGGCTGAGGAGCGGAGGAGGGAAGAAGACCCGGAGGACAACGCGTCGACCAGCGGTCACCCCTGGAGGGAGGTGGAGGGACGTCGGAAGCGCGGTGGTGGCGAGGATGACAGCGGGAGGAAGTTTGGGCTCGGCGGGGACGAGAGCGAGGACTCCGACGCCAAGGACAACGGGAGCAGCGACACCGGGGACCAGGACGAGGCCCCGAGGAGATCCGGGAGAGGGGGCAAGGCGGAAACGACCGAGCAGAGACAGAAGACGAAGAAGAAGGACAAAGGAAAGAACAGCCTAAGCGTCGGACTCCAGGAGATAGCGGTGAGGTACGCATATATGAAGGAAGCCAAATGGAAAAGGGATGCAAAAAATACAGGGAATGATAAGGGGAAGCAAATGGGAACCCCGAATCCGGAATCCCAATGAATTACACATTGAACCCAAAATTGAGAATAGGCACGCTTAATGTATGTGGGGTTACAAGTAAAAACAGAATAGAAAAAGTATTCGACCTATTTAAAAGAGAAGACCTGGACATCCTACTATTGCAAGAGGTCATGGTGAGTGTACATTGGGAAACGGGCCCGGCGGAGATCTATATAAACAACCAAGAGCGGGAAAGAGGCACTGCGATCATGTTAAAAAGAAACATCACCGGAGAAAAAATGACAATGCTACCATCCGGGAGGGCGATGGCCATGACGATCCTTGGGATAAGGATAATAAATGTGTACGGCCCGGCCGGCACCAGGAAACTTCAGGAGAGGAGGGAATTTTACTCGCGGGACCTCCTGCCCCTGCTGAGCGACTTCCAAGGAATGGCACTGTTAGGGGGTGATTTTAACGCAATCATAGACGAGAAAGATAGCCAAAACAACGATGGAGGAGGAGCAAAATACCCACTGTGTGGTCCCCTAAAATCGATAGTTAAAAACCTCAGAGCCACTGACGCAAACAGATTAACAAGCACAAAAGATAACCTTCCGTACACCATCTACGGCGACAAATGGGCAACAAGGCAGGACCGCTTTTACGCATCCTACGACTTGAAAACCCATATATCCTCCTATGCGGTTCTTCCAGTGGCATGCTCCGACCACTGCGCAGTTATTATATCGGTCGATGGATCCCAAAGCAGGACGAGGCATCAGCCAAGGAAAAAGGAGTGGAGGATGAACGTCGAGCTGCTATATGAGAAAGACACCAGAGCCATACTGAAAGAAAACATCCAGCGATGGGAGGAAAGCTGGAGAGGATTGGATCCAAGCGAAAGGTGGGAAAACTCCAAAGTAAAAATAAGAAACCTTTTCGCACAACTGCACAGGGAGAGAGCCGAAGAAATCAGGGAAACCATGGCTTTTTACAGAGAAGCGCTCGAGGAGAGCCTAAAGACGAGAGAAAGGGAACGGAGCAACTGGGGGGAGATAAAAGAACTAAAAAGGAAAATCTTCGGAATGGAAGAGGAAAGGGCGAAAATATCAACATGGCACAGAAGCAAAATATGTTTGCCAGAAGAACATGCCTCGGTGTATTATCTGGGGAGGAGGTTAAAGGATTGCGCCAACAACTTACTCAAAAACGGCATTTTGAACGAGAACGGAACGAGGTTAAAAGAAGAGAGAGAAATCATAGAGCATGTATGCCACCATTTTGAGACTCTCCTTTCTGGGGAGGACACATCACTCAAGGAAGAGACAGAAAATCTCACGCCACTCCCCCAACTGCCAGTGGAGGTGGCAGAGAGGATGGCGGAAAGAATCACAAGGGAGGAGTGCGAGGATGCTATGAGATGGCTCCCCAAGGGGAGGTCCCCGGGTACCGACGGTATCCCTTTTGAATTCTACGTAGAATTCTGGGAAGAGCTGAAGGATTTAATCATTCCAGCGATAGAGAACATCCTCCAAAATGGCACCCTCACCACGACCCAAAGAGAGGGGAAAATTGTCCTAGTGCCGAAAAGAAAAGAGCCAAGGAGCCTAAATGACTACAGACCCATCACCCTCCTCAACGCCGATTACAAGGTAGTAGCTAAAATCGTTAAAACCAGACTCAACGAAGCCGTGGAAAAGATAATCGGGCCAGACCAACACATAGTAGGAAAGGGGAGGAACATTGTAACGGCGCTGACAACGATCAGAGACGCAATCGCGAGCCACGAGAGCAGGCAGGGCGCGGGCCTTAAACTGGTAGCGGTAGATATTGAGAAGGCTTTCGACAGGGTGAACATAAACCACGTATTGAACACATTAAAGAGGATGGGATTCCCCGAAAAGTTTTTGAATACAATAAAAATGTTCACGAACAACATCACGTCGAAAGTAAAATTGAGCGCGGGGGCCGAAACAAAGTCGTTCCCCGTGAGAAGATCAATCAGACAAGGCTGTCCGCTTTCGATGCTTCTGTTCTCTATATCACTGGAGCCCCTGCTACATAGTCTTCGCAGAAACATTAAAGGAATCCCGGCGGGGAACGGAAAAGTGTCCGCGGTGGCTTATGCGGACGACGTAACGATCTTCGCCCAAGATCAAGCGGAAATTCATGTAATAGGGAAATCATTAAAGGAATATGAGGAGGAAAGCGGGCAAAAAGTAAACATGGAAAAGACAAAGGCCTTGACAATAAAAGACGCCGACTTCACCGCGACCAGTGAATGGAAAGAGGTGACCTCGATGGACATTCTGGGCATTCCATGGAGTAGGACTTCCACGGAGACGACAAACGCAGTATGGGAAAAGGCAACGAGAATGATAAAAGGAACATTAGCGCAATTGAGAGACAGGGACCTAAACATACATCAGAAAGTCCTTGCGATAAACGCATTGTTATTATCCAAGGCATGGTACGCCGCACTGATTTTCCCGTTGCCAGAAAAACATGGGGCTCTATTGACGAAAATAGCAACGCAATACCTTTGGGGAGGGCATTTGCTAAGAGTAGCAAAGAGCCAGGCCTGTCTACCCAAGGGGAAGGGGGGCCTAGGGCTGATCGACGTGCGGGACAAAGCCCTGGCACTCTATGCAAAGACAGTAATAAACATCCTATCCGACGACTGTCAACATTCAAAAGATCTGCTAAAGGCGGCATGGGGTGCACCAGGGCAGGATAGACTGCTGATGAAAACTATCAGGAAAGTTAAGGACTTAGTAGAAAAGATGCCGAGAGGAGTGACAGCCACCACCAAGTGCCTTTACCGACAACTCAGAAGCGACGACAACCACCGAATCAACATCGAAAAGCACATCCTATCGGTAAATTGGAAGAGAGTGTGGAAGAACATCAACGAAATAGCCATGACCCTAAGGACAAAGAGCGTCCTATTCCTATTCGCAAACTATATAGTGACCACCCAGCAAGTGAAACAAAACATGTATCTAACAAGCAGGAACGAATGCGAATACTGTGACAAAGCCGACACACAAGACCACAGGGTGTTCGAATGCACCATCTCAAGGAGGAGGTGGTGCCTAATAAAAAGAACATTTAGAGAATTAAACACCTTTGGAGAAAAGGAGATAGGAAATAGGAATATGATGATTCTGGATTTCAACATCTTTCCCCGCGTGAAAATGGAAACAATGTGCTGGCTGATTGGACAGCACCTTCTTACGGTACACAAGTGGGTTAAAATAGATATAGAAAGTTGGTGGGAACAAGTGAAAAAAGAGAGCAAAAACCTACCGGGCCGATTACAGCCATATTGGAAGAAAGTAGAACAAATGGTAAAAAAAGAAGTCATGAAAGAATAACAAGTTTAAAGAAAATTGGTCTTGGACTCAATGTAAACTGTCATGTATGCAAGGAAATATATTACCGATAACAAGTATGTGAATAAAGGGAATACGTTCAATAAATAAGAGCAGATAATAATGTAAACAATGTATCATTAATGTTTAACTGTGAAAAAAAGACGCAAAGGGGATGTTTAAAAAAAATTTGACTATTTATAATTGGCTTGATTTCATTGTAATCATTTTGTTCCCTATAAAGGATCTTGTATTGTTAATTCAAGTAAGGAAAATGTTCCCTAAGTTATGTGACGGTGAACACTTTCCGAATGCTTATAGTTCATAAGTGGTTCATACTTATATCATCCTTTGTTTAGAATTGTTCAATTGTGAAAATGTTCAATCTGTGGTCTTATGCACGCTTAAGATGGTGCACATGGTGTTAAATAACTATGTCTGTGAATGGAAATACATGCAATAAAAAAAAAAAAAAAAAATACCACGCTGAATACACCGGTTCTCGTCCGATCACCGAAGTTAAGCAGCATCGGGCCCGGATAGTACTTGGATGGGTGACCGCCTGGGAACACCGGGTGCCGTTGGCTTTCAATATTTTTTTTCCGAAACGAACGTATTTTGAGGCATTCTCTGATGTTTTTAATTTTTTTCAAATAATTTATTTTGCAATGCCAGACATTGCATGCGTGATTTTGAATTGGTACGTTCCCTTTTGACACCATTCCATTTCATCTAGATGCGACCAGCTCTCTTGGGGCAATGCATTGGTGCTGTAGTAACCCGTATCTCTTCCACATTTATCCAAAGTTCGTTTTGAGATGGCAAATTACCTCCGTCTCCCGCCATCATATAGTATGGTCGTGGACGGCCCGATGTATGCAAGCCGTGGGCAAGAAAATAGACGTCGTGTCGCGTCGTTGCAAGTGTTTGCGGGCTTGATATTGCTAAAATAGTTGACTCGAGAGTGGTGGAAATTGCCAACGGCCATACCACGCTGAATACACCGGTTCTCGTCCGATCACCGAAGTTAAGCAGCATCGGGCCCGGATAGTACTTGGATGGGTGACCGCCTGGGAACACCGGGTGCCGTTGGCTTTCAATATTTTTTTTCCGAAACGAACGTATTTTGAGGCATTCTCTGATGTTTTTAATTTTTTTCAAATAATTTATTTTGCAATGCCAGACATTGCATGCGTGATTTTGAATTGGTACGTTCCCTTTTGACACCATTCCATTTCATCTAGATGCGACCAGCTCTCTTGGGGCAATGCATTGGTGCTGTAGTAACCCGTATCTCTTCCACATTTATCCAAAGTTCGTTTTGAGATGGCAAATTACCTCCGTCTCCCGCCATCATATAGTATGGTCGTGGACGGCCCGATGTATGCAAGCCGTGGGCAAGAAAATAGACGTCGTGTCGCGTCGTTGCAAGTGTTTGCGGGCTTGATATTGCTAAAATAGTTGACTCGAGAGTGGTGGAAATTGCCAACGGCCATACCACGCTGAATACACCGGTTCTCGTCCGATCACCGAAGTTAAGCAGCATCGGGCCCGGATAGTACTTGGATGGGTGACCGCCTGGGAACACCGGGTGCCGTTGGCTTTCAATATTTTTTTTCCGAAACGAACGTATTTTGAGGCATTCTCTGATGTTTTTAATTTTTTTCAAATAATTTATTTTGCAATGCCAGACATTGCATGCGTGATTTTGAATTGGTACGTTCCCTTTTGACACCATTCCATTTCATCTAGATGCGACCAGCTCTCTTGGGGCAATGCATTGGTGCTGTAGTAACCCGTATCTCTTCCACATTTATCCAAAGTTCGTTTTGAGATGGCAAATTACCTCCGTCTCCCGCCATCATATAGTATGGTCGTGGACGGCCCGATGTATGCAAGCCGTGGGCAAGAAAATAGACGTCGTGTCGCGTCGTTGCAAGTGTTTGCGGGCTTGATATTGCTAAAATAGTTGACTCGAGAGTGGTGGAAATTGCCAACGGCCATACCACGCTGAATACACCGGTTCTCGTCCGATCACCGAAGTTAAGCAGCATCGGGCCCGGATAGTACTTGGATGGGTGACCGCCTGGGAACACCGGGTGCCGTTGGCTTTCAATATTTTGCCAACGGCCATACCACGCTGAATACACCGGTTCTCGTCCGATCACCGAAGTTAAGCAGCATCGGGCCCGGATAGTACTTGGATGGGTGACCGCCTGGGAACACCGGGTGCCGTTGGCTTTCAATATTTTGCCAACGGCCATACCACGCTGAATACACCGGTTCTCGTCCGATCACCGAAGTTAAGCAGCATCGGGCCCGGATAGTACTTGGATGGGTGACCGCCTGGGAACACCGGGTGCCGTTGGCTTTCAATATTTTTTGCCAACGGCCATACCACGCTGAATACACCGGTTCTCGTCCGATCACCGAAGTTAAGCAGCATCGGGCCCGGATAGTACTTGGATGGGTGACCGCCTGGGAACACCGGGTGCCGTTGGCATTAATATTTTTATGTCCGGTGTGAGCGTTCGAAGAGTGAGGACGTGTCTGTGTTTCGGTTCTGTGTGCGTGCTATCCCCGGCGTTCGAGGCTTCGATCGCCGGGAAACGAGAATTTCGTAAGCGCTTTGATATATGCGTCAAAGCGTTTTGTGTATGAAAAGTGCTGCTTATTTTGAGTTAGCCCTTATTAGGGCTTGACGTGTGTTATAAAGTCAGCCAATTCGAAATGCCTTACGATAGGAAGGCAACTCTAATAATAAGTCTAAATGACTTAAAAGAAAGTGCTACCGCCCTAGAGGTCCATCGGTTCATCGGTGTCGAGCTCGGGCTTAAGTTGGAAGATTTAGTGGCCATACAATTTGGAATTACAAGAAAATCCATTTATGTGAAACTTATAAACGAAGAATTAGTTGAAAATCTTTTGAGGTCGAAAGGGGGGCCAGTTGACTTCCCATCAGTAGCCGAAAAGCGTGGAACGGCGACGTTGGAGTCAGCGTCTAGCAGGGCAAGCTTTGTTAAGGTGGTGGGGCTCCCCCCAGAAATCCCAAAATTCGAGGTGGAGACGGAATTAGGCAAATATGGAAGAGTGGTATCATACGCGGTAAACAAATGGATAGGCCCTGGGCTATACCCGATCAGCACTGGAACGCGGAATGTGAAAATGTATTTAAAGTCCCCGATTCCGTCATATATCCCGATAGCTGGTCACAGGGCGGTCATACACTACGAGGGACAACAGCAAACGTGCTCGAGATGCGGAAGCACAAACCATCTGCGATTGAATTGCACAATGCCAACCACAATCACGGCGTACGCCGACGCACTGAGGGGGAAAAAGCAAGCGGCAGAAGAGGAGGCGGTGCTGCCGACGAGAATGGAAGAGGACCGAGGAGTGGAGGAGATTCCCTTGGAGCAGGAGGAGGAGGTCAACCCAAGGATGAGGGTAGAGAAACGCAGGGAGAAGGAAGGACCAACCTACCACCCAGGAACGTCGAGCGAGGAAGACGTCGCCGGAAACGACGCTATTGCCGAGGGAGCGGGAAACGGGAGAAAGAGGAGGAAAGGGTCGAACACGAGAGGGCGGGGGAAAAGGATATCGATAGACGTAGCCCGTGGAAAGGAAACGGAGAGATCAACCATCACGAGGGAGGAAAGGTGTGATCCCTGTGCAGATCAGAGTAAGATTCAAGAGGGGAATAATGGGGGAGGAATCAAAATGGCCGTAGCAGTAGAAGAAGAATCAAAAGAAACCGGAGAACCCGATTCAATCGAGGGCGGTGATCGACGGCTTGCGGGGGAAGACAAGAAATTGGTCATGGCGCAAGAGAAGCAAATAGGAAGAAATCTAGACATGGTAACCCCTTTTAGCGACAAGGGTCTCGGGAAAGGGTTATCTGTGACGTTACGCGAAGGGGAGGGCAAACAGCATGAGGAAGAGGCTGAGGAGCGGAGGAGGGAAGAAGACCCGGAGGACAACGCGTCGACCAGCGGTCACCCCTGGAGGGAGGTGGAGGGACGTCGGAAGCGCGGTGGTGGCGAGGATGACAGCGGGAGGAAGTTTGGGCTCGGCGGGGACGAGAGCGAGGACTCCGACGCCAAGGACAACGGGAGCAGCGACACCGGGGACCAGGACGAGGCCCCGAGGAGATCCGGGAGAGGGGGCAAGGCGGAAACGACCGAGCAGAGACAGAAGACGAAGAAGAAGGACAAAGGAAAGAACAGCCTAAGCGTCGGACTCCAGGAGATAGCGGTGAGGTACGCATATATGAAGGAAGCCAAATGGAAAAGGGATGCAAAAAATACAGGGAATGATAAGGGGAAGCAAATGGGAACCCCGAATCCGGAATCCCAATGAATTACACATTGAACCCAAAATTGAGAATAGGCACGCTTAATGTATGTGGGGTTACAAGTAAAAACAGAATAGAAAAAGTATTCGACCTATTTAAAAGAGAAGACCTGGACATCCTACTATTGCAAGAGGTCATGGTGAGTGTACATTGGGAAACGGGCCCGGCGGAGATCTATATAAACAACCAAGAGCGGGAAAGAGGCACTGCGATCATGTTAAAAAGAAACATCACCGGAGAAAAAATGACAATGCTACCATCCGGGAGGGCGATGGCCATGACGATCCTTGGGATAAGGATAATAAATGTGTACGGCCCGGCCGGCACCAGGAAACTTCAGGAGAGGAGGGAATTTTACTCGCGGGACCTCCTGCCCCTGCTGAGCGACTTCCAAGGAATGGCACTGTTAGGGGGTGATTTTAACGCAATCATAGACGAGAAAGATAGCCAAAACAACGATGGAGGAGGAGCAAAATACCCACTGTGTGGTCCCCTAAAATCGATAGTTAAAAACCTCAGAGCCACTGACGCAAACAGATTAACAAGCACAAAAGATAACCTTCCGTACACCATCTACGGCGACAAATGGGCAACAAGGCAGGACCGCTTTTACGCATCCTACGACTTGAAAACCCATATATCCTCCTATGCGGTTCTTCCAGTGGCATGCTCCGACCACTGCGCAGTTATTATATCGGTCGATGGATCCCAAAGCAGGACGAGGCATCAGCCAAGGAAAAAGGAGTGGAGGATGAACGTCGAGCTGCTATATGAGAAAGACACCAGAGCCATACTGAAAGAAAACATCCAGCGATGGGAGGAAAGCTGGAGAGGATTGGATCCAAGCGAAAGGTGGGAAAACTCCAAAGTAAAAATAAGAAACCTTTTCGCACAACTGCACAGGGAGAGAGCCGAAGAAATCAGGGAAACCATGGCTTTTTACAGAGAAGCGCTCGAGGAGAGCCTAAAGACGAGAGAAAGGGAACGGAGCAACTGGGGGGAGATAAAAGAACTAAAAAGGAAAATCTTCGGAATGGAAGAGGAAAGGGCGAAAATATCAACATGGCACAGAAGCAAAATATGTTTGCCAGAAGAACATGCCTCGGTGTATTATCTGGGGAGGAGGTTAAAGGATTGCGCCAACAACTTACTCAAAAACGGCATTTTGAACGAGAACGGAACGAGGTTAAAAGAAGAGAGAGAAATCATAGAGCATGTATGCCACCATTTTGAGACTCTCCTTTCTGGGGAGGACACATCACTCAAGGAAGAGACAGAAAATCTCACGCCACTCCCCCAACTGCCAGTGGAGGTGGCAGAGAGGATGGCGGAAAGAATCACAAGGGAGGAGTGCGAGGATGCTATGAGATGGCTCCCCAAGGGGAGGTCCCCGGGTACCGACGGTATCCCTTTTGAATTCTACGTAGAATTCTGGGAAGAGCTGAAGGATTTAATCATTCCAGCGATAGAGAACATCCTCCAAAATGGCACCCTCACCACGACCCAAAGAGAGGGGAAAATTGTCCTAGTGCCGAAAAGAAAAGAGCCAAGGAGCCTAAATGACTACAGACCCATCACCCTCCTCAACGCCGATTACAAGGTAGTAGCTAAAATCGTTAAAACCAGACTCAACGAAGCCGTGGAAAAGATAATCGGGCCAGACCAACACATAGTAGGAAAGGGGAGGAACATTGTAACGGCGCTGACAACGATCAGAGACGCAATCGCGAGCCACGAGAGCAGGCAGGGCGCGGGCCTTAAACTGGTAGCGGTAGATATTGAGAAGGCTTTCGACAGGGTGAACATAAACCACGTATTGAACACATTAAAGAGGATGGGATTCCCCGAAAAGTTTTTGAATACAATAAAAATGTTCACGAACAACATCACGTCGAAAGTAAAATTGAGCGCGGGGGCCGAAACAAAGTCGTTCCCCGTGAGAAGATCAATCAGACAAGGCTGTCCGCTTTCGATGCTTCTGTTCTCTATATCACTGGAGCCCCTGCTACATAGTCTTCGCAGAAACATTAAAGGAATCCCGGCGGGGAACGGAAAAGTGTCCGCGGTGGCTTATGCGGACGACGTAACGATCTTCGCCCAAGATCAAGCGGAAATTCATGTAATAGGGAAATCATTAAAGGAATATGAGGAGGAAAGCGGGCAAAAAGTAAACATGGAAAAGACAAAGGCCTTGACAATAAAAGACGCCGACTTCACCGCGACCAGTGAATGGAAAGAGGTGACCTCGATGGACATTCTGGGCATTCCATGGAGTAGGACTTCCACGGAGACGACAAACGCAGTATGGGAAAAGGCAACGAGAATGATAAAAGGAACATTAGCGCAATTGAGAGACAGGGACCTAAACATACATCAGAAAGTCCTTGCGATAAACGCATTGTTATTATCCAAGGCATGGTACGCCGCACTGATTTTCCCGTTGCCAGAAAAACATGGGGCTCTATTGACGAAAATAGCAACGCAATACCTTTGGGGAGGGCATTTGCTAAGAGTAGCAAAGAGCCAGGCCTGTCTACCCAAGGGGAAGGGGGGCCTAGGGCTGATCGACGTGCGGGACAAAGCCCTGGCACTCTATGCAAAGACAGTAATAAACATCCTATCCGACGACTGTCAACATTCAAAAGATCTGCTAAAGGCGGCATGGGGTGCACCAGGGCAGGATAGACTGCTGATGAAAACTATCAGGAAAGTTAAGGACTTAGTAGAAAAGATGCCGAGAGGAGTGACAGCCACCACCAAGTGCCTTTACCGACAACTCAGAAGCGACGACAACCACCGAATCAACATCGAAAAGCACATCCTATCGGTAAATTGGAAGAGAGTGTGGAAGAACATCAACGAAATAGCCATGACCCTAAGGACAAAGAGCGTCCTATTCCTATTCGCAAACTATATAGTGACCACCCAGCAAGTGAAACAAAACATGTATCTAACAAGCAGGAACGAATGCGAATACTGTGACAAAGCCGACACACAAGACCACAGGGTGTTCGAATGCACCATCTCAAGGAGGAGGTGGTGCCTAATAAAAAGAACATTTAGAGAATTAAACACCTTTGGAGAAAAGGAGATAGGAAATAGGAATATGATGATTCTGGATTTCAACATCTTTCCCCGCGTGAAAATGGAAACAATGTGCTGGCTGATTGGACAGCACCTTCTTACGGTACACAAGTGGGTTAAAATAGATATAGAAAGTTGGTGGGAACAAGTGAAAAAAGAGAGCAAAAACCTACCGGGCCGATTACAGCCATATTGGAAGAAAGTAGAACAAATGGTAAAAAAAGAAGTCATGAAAGAATAACAAGTTTAAAGAAAATTGGTCTTGGACTCAATGTAAACTGTCATGTATGCAAGGAAATATATTACCGATAACAAGTATGTGAATAAAGGGAATACGTTCAATAAATAAGAGCAGATAATAATGTAAACAATGTATCATTAATGTTTAACTGTGAAAAAAAGACGCAAAGGGGATGTTTAAAAAAAATTTGACTATTTATAATTGGCTTGATTTCATTGTAATCATTTTGTTCCCTATAAAGGATCTTGTATTGTTAATTCAAGTAAGGAAAATGTTCCCTAAGTTATGTGACGGTGAACACTTTCCGAATGCTTATAGTTCATAAGTGGTTCATACTTATATCATCCTTTGTTTAGAATTGTTCAATTGTGAAAATGTTCAATCTGTGGTCTTATGCACGCTTAAGATGGTGCACATGGTGTTAAATAACTATGTCTGTGAATGGAAATACATGCAATAAAAAAAAAAAAAAAAAAAAAAAAAATACCACGCTGAATACACCGGTTCTCGTCCGATCACCGAAGTTAAGCAGCATCGGGCCCGGATAGTACTTGGATGGGTGACCGCCTGGGAACACCGGGTGCCGTTGGCTTTCAATATTTTTTTTCCGAAACGAACGTATTTTGAGGCATTCTCTGATGTTTTTAATTTTTTTCAAATAATTTATTTTGCAATGCCAGACATTGCATGCGTGATTTTGAATTGGTATGTTCCCTTTTGACACCATTCCATTTCATCTAGATGCGACCAGCTCTCTTGGGGCAATGCATTGGTGCTGTAGTAACCCGTATCTCTTCCACATTTATCCAAAGTTCGTTTTGAGATGGCAAATTACCTCCGTCTCCCGCCATCATATAGTATGGTCGTGGACGGCCCGATGTATGCAAGCCGTGGGCAAGAAAATAGACGTCGTGTCGCGTCGTTGCAAGTGTTTGCGGGCTTGATATTGCTAAAATAGTTGACTCGAGAGTGGTGAAATCTGCCAACGGCCATACCACGCTGAATACACCGGTTCTCGTCCGATCACCGAAGTTAAGCAGCATCGGGCCCGGATAGTACTTGGATGGGTGACCGCCTGGGAACACCGGGTGCCGTTGGCATTAATATTTTTTTTCCGAAACGAACGTATTTTGAGGCATTCTCTGATGTTTTTAATTTTTTTCAAATAATTTATTTTGCAATGCCAGACATTGCATGCGTGATTTTGAATTGGTATGTTCCCTTTTGACACCATTCCATTTCATCTAGATGCGACCAGCTCTCTTGGGGCAATGCATTGGTGCTGTAGTAACCCGTATCTCTTCCACATTTATCCAAAGTTCGTTTTGAGATGGCAAATTACCTCCGTCTCCCGCCATCATATAGTATGGTCGTGGACGGCCCGATGTATGCAAGCCGTGGGCAAGAAAATAGACGTCGTGTCGCGTCGTTGCAAGTGTTTGCGGGCTTGATATTGCTAAAATAGTTGACTCGAGAGTGGTGGGAATTGCCAACGGCCATACCACGCTGAATACACCGGTTCTCGTCCGATCACCGAAGTTAAGCAGCATCGGGCCCGGATAGTACTTGGATGGGTGACCGCCTGGGAACACCGGGTGCCGTTGGCTTTCAATATTTTTTTTCCGAAACGAACGTATTTTGAGGCATTCTCTGATGTTTTTAATTTTTTTCAAATAATTTATTTTGCAATGCCAGACATTGCATGCGTGATTTTGAATTGGTATGTTCCCTTTTGACACCATTCCATTTCATCTAGATGCGACCAGCTCTCTTGGGGCAATGCATTGGTGCTGTAGTAACCCGTATCTCTTCCACATTTATCCAAAGTTCGTTTTGAGATGGCAAATTACCTCCGTCTCCCGCCATCATATAGTATGGTCGTGGACGGCCCGATGTATGCAAGCCGTGGGCAAGAAAATAGACGTCGTGTCGCGTCGTTGCAAGTGTTTGCGGGCTTGATATTGCTAAAATAGTTGACTCGAGAGTGGTGAAATCTGCCAACGGCCATACCACGCTGAATACACCGGTTCTCGTCCGATCACCGAAGTTAAGCAGCATCGGGCCCGGATAGTACTTGGATGGGTGACCGCCTGGGAACACCGGGTGCCGTTGGCTTTCAATATTTTTTTTCCGAAACGAACGTATTTTGAGGCATTCTCTGATGTTTTTAATTTTTTTCAAATAATTTATTTTGCAATGCCAGACATTGCATGCGTGATTTTGAATTGGTATGTTCCCTTTTGACACCATTCCATTTCATCTAGATGCGACCAGCTCTCTTGGGGCAATGCATTGGTGCTGTAGTAACCCGTATCTCTTCCACATTTATCCAAAGTTCGTTTTGAGATGGCAAATTACCTCCGTCTCCCGCCATCATATAGTATGGTCGTGGACGGCCCGATGTATGCAAGCCGTGGGCAAGAAAATAGACGTCGTGTCGCGTCGTTGCAAGTGTTTGCGGGCTTGATATTGCTAAAATAGTTGACTCGAGAGTGGTGAAATCTGCCAACGGCCATACCACGCTGAATACACCGGTTCTCGTCCGATCACCGAAGTTAAGCAGCATCGGGCCCGGATAGTACTTGGATGGGTGACCGCCTGGGAACACCGGGTGCCGTTGGCATTAATATTTTTTTTCCGAAACGAACGTATTTTGAGGCATTCTCTGATGTTTTTAATTTTTTTCAAATAATTTATTTTGCAATGCCAGACATTGCATGCGTGATTTTGAATTGGTATGTTCCCTTTTGACACCATTCCATTTCATCTAGATGCGACCAGCTCTCTTGGGGCAATGCATTGGTGCTGTAGTAACCCGTATCTCTTCCACATTTATCCAAAGTTCGTTTTGAGATGGCAAATTACCTCCGTCTCCCGCCATCATATAGTATGGTCGTGGACGGCCCGATGTATGCAAGCCGTGGGCAAGAAAATAGACGTCGTGTCGCGTCGTTGCAAGTGTTTGCGGGCTTGATATTGCTAAAATAGTTGACTCGAGAGTGGTGGGAATTGCCAACGGCCATACCACGCTGAATACACCGGTTCTCGTCCGATCACCGAAGTTAAGCAGCATCGGGCCCGGATAGTACTTGGATGGGTGACCGCCTGGGAACACCGGGTGCCGTTGGCTTTCAATATTTTTTTTCCGAAACGAACGTATTTTGAGGCATTCTCTGATGTTTTTAATTTTTTTCAAATAATTTATTTTGCAATGCCAGACATTGCATGCGTGATTTTGAATTGGTATGTTCCCTTTTGACACCATTCCATTTCATCTAGATGCGACCAGCTCTCTTGGGGCAATGCATTGGTGCTGTAGTAATCCGTATCTCTTCCACATTTATCCAAAGTTCGTTTTGAGATGGCAAATTACCTCCGTCTCCCGCCATCATATAGTATGGTCGTGGACGGCCCGATGTATGCAAGCCGTGGGCAAGAAAATAGACGTCGTGTCGCGTCGTTGCAAGTGTTTGCGGGCTTGATATTGCTAAAATAGTTGACTCGAGAGTGGTGGAAATTGCCAACGGCCATACCACGCTGAATACACCGGTTCTCGTCCGATCACCGAAGTTAAGCAGCATCGGGCCCGGATAGTACTTGGATGGGTGACCGCCTGGGAACACCGGGTGCCGTTGGCTTTCAATATTTTTTTTCCGAAACGAACGTATTTTGAGGCATTCTCTGATGTTTTTAATTTTTTTCAAATAATTTATTTTGCAATGCCAGACATTGCATGCGTGATTTTGAATTGGTATGTTCCCTTTTGACACCATTCCATTTCATCTAGATGCGACCAGCTCTCTTGGGGCAATGCATTGGTGCTGTAGTAACCCGTATCTCTTCCACATTTATCCAAAGTTCGTTTTGAGATGGCAAATTACCTCCGTCTCCCGCCATCATATAGTATGGTCGTGGACGGCCCGATGTATGCAAGCCGTGGTCAAGAAAATAGACGTGTCGCGTCGTTGCAAGTGTTTGCGGGCTTGATATTGCTAAAATAGTTGACTCGAGAGTGGTGAAATCTGCCAACGGCCATACCACGCTGAATACACCGGTTCTCGTCCGATCACCGAAGTTAAGCAGCATCGGGCCCGGATAGTACTTGGATGGGTGACCGCCTGGGAACACCGGGTGCCGTTGGCATTAATATTTTTATTCCGAAACGAACGTATTTTGAGGCATTCTCTGATGTTTTTAATTTTTTTCAAATAATTTATTTTGCAATGCCAGACATTGCATGCGTGATTTTGAATTGGTATGTTCCCTTTTGACACCATTCCATTTCATCTAGATGCGACCAGCTCTCTTGGGGCAATGCATTGGTGCTGTAGTAACCCGTATCTCTTCCACATTTATCCAAAGTTCCTTTTGAGA